>NC_142141.1:37135119-37446786 GCF_024610735.1 Ursus americanus | reverse complement strand
TAAAGGGAGTATCATATTTGCCAATGCCTGACTTTGCATTTTTCTAATACGTATCTCCTACTGGTAGCATCTTACTGGAGAATAGGACATCTTTTGAATGGGAGAGACTAACAAAGATAAAAAGGTGGGGATTATTAATTTCTTGGCTTGACACAGCAATTTGTAACCCTAGCTGTACAATAGACTTGCCTAAGAGCTTTAAAAATATTCTGATTTCCTTCCCCACCTCAGAGTAATTGAGTCTGAATTGCTGGGTATAGGGTTTAGCTATATATATTTAAAAACAACTCAAGTAATTCTAAGGAGCAGCCAGGGTTGTAACCCACAGAGCAGGTATCTTCCTGGTCAGTTCTTTGTGTCTGTGTTCCAAAATCCTGGCAGATTCACCAGTTAATACCGTACTGTTTCTTCTCTCCCTTCTATGTTGTCATGGTCCAAGATCCTGCCAACTGATTAGGTCCTGTGCCTCAGGTGCCTTGCACATCAGCTTATTTACTGAGAGGTGTGCGACAACCACATCACCAACCTGGGGAAATTAGCCTGTGTCAAAGCCAATTAGTCTCACTGTTTCCACTTTAATGAAGCAGATCAATTAAGAACAGGGCTCCACTGGAAAATTCCTGGACGTGCCAGACCAGCAGTCCTTGAGTTTTATGTGGTTAGGCACCAAATTCATTCATTGATTCAACAAGCATATACTGAGCACCAGCTATGTGTTGGACACCAGAAACAACATGTTTACTAAAGATAAAATCTCAACCTTCAAAGAGCCCACAGTTTTTTTATTTGTCACCTTGGAAATCATTTATTTCTCAGCCACCTGTTTTTAGTCCCCAAATTTACCACTCTTTTCCAGACTCTAGAATTTGATAAGCCAGTATTTTTTTCAGTTGGAAGAATGATCATTTTTAATTTTACAAGGTAAACAACAAAATCAGATGAAAGTCCTTTTAACACACAAAAATAGCAAATATATATCTTAGCATAAGGAACTGACATTTAAATGAAATAAATTTAGCTTAATGAAAAACTCTACGTTATTCTTTTTTTCTCATTTTGCTGCCTTCCAACAACCTCTTTTTATAAGGTTTATTTAAAACCAAATTTCTTCCACTCTTTCTTTCCCTTTCTTTCCTGATAATGAATAGTACCCATTATCCTTCTCTGAATAAATATGGTAGAAACTGAATTACACTTCTGGCCAAGATGGAGTAACAGGGCCAGATTTACATTTCCACCTTAAACAAGCAATAAGTGAAGAAAATATATGAAACAATGGTTTTCAAGACACTTGATATCCTGCAATGAAGAACAGCGACTACTGAAAGAAAGGAGAAAAATGAGGTGAGTACTATGATTATCCCAGCTTGCTGTCTTAAGAGGGATTCCAGTCTGTAGTGTAGGAAAGGGGGACACCAGGTGGAGCCTGGATGATTCCCTGGCTTGAGGTGGAGCTGAAAGCATGCAGTGAATAGGTGGATAGAGTTCACAGGAAAAAGTACTGGGGAAGAAAGGAGCTTTACAGACAGAGACACTTGATGATCTGCAGAGTTTCCCTTGAATCTTCACCTGAGTATTGACTAGCAAATGCACGTGAGGAAACTATCTTAGGTCAGGGACAGAATCACCTGGAAAGGTAGAGGAAGAGTACCTGAGACCTATACAGAGTCAGAAGAGTGTTTGCACCCAAAAATCATGATGGAAAACTTCATGATTCATAAAGCATTAGGTAGGGTACTTAGAAGGGTGTCATCTTTGTAGTGGAGAATAATCAGCCCTATACTGATGACTGTTCTGATCCCACTTAATAAATCATAAAAGCAAGACCTGAAAAAATCAAACTGTTTCCACACAATATAACAGTGTCCTGGAAAAAAGAGAAAGAATATTTCTAGAAATGTAAAACACATATCAAGGTAAAATTCACAATGACTGGCATCCAATAGGAAACTATCAGGTATGCAAGTTATTAGTAGGGATGAGAAAAACTATAACCCATAGTAAGGCAAATAATCAATCAATCAAAATAAACTCAGAACAAAATAAGTGTTAGAATTGGCAGACAAAAAATATTAAAATAGTAATTACAACTACATTTTATACGTTCAAAAAGTTAAATAGAGACATGAAAGATATAAAAAAAATAGACCCAAATAGGAATAAAATGAGATGAAAAATACACTGGATGGGATTAGCAGCAGATTGGATACTAGAGATGAGAAAAACAAATGAGCTTGTAAACAGAATAATAGACACTACCTAAAATGTAGTATATAGAGAAAGGAAAGTTTTAAAAACTGAACGGAGCAGCAGCGAGCTGTTAGGCAACCTCAAGTAAACTAATATATGTGTAATTTGAGTCACCAAAAGAGATGAGAGAGTCAAGGGAAGGTAGGAAAAAAAATTTTTTTTAAAGAACAGCCAAAATTTTCCAGGTTTGATGAAAACTATAAACCCATAAATTCAAGCACAAGAAAGATAAAGAAGACTACACCAAGGCACATCATAATTGATTTGTTAGAAACCAATGGCAAAAAATGTTAAAATCAGTCAGTGAAAACATGTGTCTAACACATGTGACATACGGCACAACAAAGATAAGGATAAGAGCAGATTCCACACAAGAAGCAATGCAAGTAAGAAGACAGTGGAACAACATCCTTAAAAGTATTGAAAGAAAAATACTGTAAACCCAGAGTTCTACTCCAAGCAAAAATATCTTTCAAACATGAGGCAAAATAAATAATTTTTTACACACAAAAAGCTGAAAAAAACTAATAACCAACATACCTTCACTATAAGAAATGCTAAAGGCAAAAGGAAAATTTTATCAGTTGGAAATGTTAATCTGTACAAAGGAATGAATACCATTGGAAATGGTAACTACATGGATAAATATATAAGATTGTTTCTTATTATTTAAATGCATTTAAAAGACAATTAACTGTTTAAACAAAAATATTAATGATGTGTGAGGTTTATAACATTTGCAAAAATAAAATCTATGACAACAATGGCACAAAGATCAAGAGGGAAGAAATAGAAGTATACTATTGTAAGGTTCTTAGACTATAAGTAAAGTGGTACAATGTATTTAAAGGTAAGCTGTGAAAGGTGTAACTTATAAACTCTTGAAACAACAAAAGTCATAGTTAATAAGCCAACAAAAGAGTTGAATTATAATAATAAAAAATACTTCAAGAGAATAAGAAAACAAGCTAACAACTGGGAGAAAATATTTTCAAAAGACATATCTGACAAAAGACAGTTAACCAGAATATACAAAGAACTTTTAAAAACTCAACAATAAGAAAACTAACAACATGATTTAAAAATGGACAAAAGACATGAACAGACACCTCATCAAAGAAGATATACAGATGACAAGCAAGTGTATAGAAAGATGTTCAACATCATATGTCTTAGAGAATTGTAAATTAGAATAATGAGATACCACTACAAACCTATTGAATGGCCAAACCAAAACACTGACAACATCCTGATGAAGATGTGAAGTGCCAGGAAATCTCATTCACTGCTGGTAGGAATGCAAAATGGTGCAGTCACTTTGGAAGACAGGCAGTTTTTTATAAACTAAACATATTTTTACCATATGTTTCAGCAATTTCACTCCTAGGTATTTACCTAAAGAAGTTGAAAATTATGCCCACACAAAAACCTTCACACAGGTGTTTATAGAAGCTTTATTCATAATTGCCAACACTTGGAAGCCACCAAGATGTTTTTCAGGAGGTGAGTGGGTAAATAAACTGTGGTACATCTAACCAATGGAATATTATTTAGTGTTCTTTAAAATGAGCTATCAAGCCATAAAAAGACATGGAGGAAACTTAAATGCATATTACTAAGTGAAAGAGGGCTACATACTATGATGACATTCTGAAAAAGGCAAAACCTTGGAGGTAGTAAAAGACTCACTTGTTGCCACAGGGTTAGAGGGAGGAAAAGGGATGAACAGGTGGAACACAAAGGATTTTTAGGGTACTGAAATTATTCTGTATGATACTATAATGGTGGATACCTGTCATAATACACTTGTCAAAACCCATAGAACTACAAGAGTAAAGCCTAATGTAAACTATTGATCTTGGGTGATAATGATGTGTCAATGCAGGTTCATCAACTGTAACAAATGTTTATCACTGTAGTGCAGGATGTTGATAGTTAAGGTGGTGATGCATATGTGGGAGCAGGGGTATATAAGACATTTCCGTACCTTCTGCTCAATTTTGATGTGAATATAAAACTTCTCTAAAATATATAGTCTACTTAAAAATAAAATAAACAGTAAAAACAATGCTCAATCCAAAAGAAGGCAGAAAAAGACAACAAAGACCAGATGGGCACATAGGAAAAACTAGCAAGATGATAGATTTGAACCTAATTATATCAATGATCACACTAAATATAAATGGTCTAATACCCTGGCAGAGATTGTAGATTAAATTAAAAAGTAATACTAACTCTCTGCTGCTTCCAATAAACCCACTTTAAATGTAAAGACACAAAAAGATTAAAAGTAAAACAATATAAAAAATATACCATGTTAACACTAATCAAAAGAAAGCCTGAGTGGTGATATTACTGTCAAAGTCCATTTCAGATCAAAGACTATTACCAGGAATAAAGAAGTCTTTCATAATGTTAAAGGGGTCAGTTCACAAAGACAGCATAATGATCATAAATGTTTATGCACATAATTATAGATCTTCAAAATATATGAAGCAAAAAATGATAAAATTGCAAGGAAGAATAGACAAATACAGTCAGAGATTCAATACTTCTCTCTCAATAGTTAATAAAATAGTAAACAGAAATCAGTAAGGATATAGAGGACCTGAACAACACTATCACACAATTTCACCAATTCATTTCTAGAACACTTCACCCAACAACCCAGAACACACATTCCTTTCAAGAGTACATAAAACACTTGCCAAGAAAGACCATATTCTGAGCATCAAAAAAACCTCCATGCATTTAAAATGATTCAAGTTATACAAAGTATTCCTGTAACCTCAATGGAAGTTAATTAGTAACCAATAACATAAAGATATCTGGAAAATGCCCAAATATTTGGAAACTAAAAACACTCACTGGTACATTATCTATGGCCCTAGAGAAACCAAAAGGAAATAGAATGTATTTTGAACTAAATCAAATGAAAACATGACATATCAAAATTTGTAGAATGCCATTAAATCAATATGTAGGGGGAAATTCATAGCAATAAATGTCTATGTTAGAAAAGAAGAAAGTTCTCAAATGAATGACCTTGAAGTCTACCCGAAGATATGATTTTTAAATAGAGAAAGAGAAACCCTAAGTAAATAGAGGAAAAGGAAAAATAAAAATCAAAAAGAAATTAATAAAATAGGAAACAAAAGGGAAATCAATGAAACCAAAAGCTGGTTTTTGAGAAAATTAATAATATTTATAAACCCTTGGCACACTGATTAGGAAAAAAAAGAAAATACAAATACCCAATATCAGTAATGAGAAAAGTGACATCACTGCAGATATATAGATATTAAGATGATAATAAGGAAATATTGTGAAAAACTTTATGCCAAGAATGTTGACAACTTACAGGTAATTGACAAATTCCTTGAAAAACACAAACCACTAAGTTCATTTCAGAAGAAATACATAACTTGAATAGCTCTGTATCTATTAAATAAATTGAAATTGGAATTTGGAGTTAAATTCCACACATACAAAAAAAATCTTAGATGGCTTTGCTGATGAATTCTACCAAACATTCGAGGAAGAAATAATAGCAATTTGATACAAACTTTTCTGGAAAGTTAAATAGGAAGGACTACTTCCCAACTCATCCTATGAAACAAGCAGTATCTTGACTCCAAAACCAAAGACGTTACAAGAAAATAAAATGATAGATTAATATTTCTCATAAAAATAAATGCCAAAATTCTAAACAAAAATATTGTAGAGCAAATCCAAAAATATGTGAGGAGTATCACACATCATGAGATAGTTGGATTTATCCCAGAGAAACAAGGTTGGTTTATCATTTGAAAGTTAATTAATGTAATTCACCATATTAAACAAAGAAAAAAAAATCATGATCATCCCAACAGACCCATAAAAGCATTTTTTTCCTATATCTTTCTCCAGAAGTTTTACAGTTTTGAGGAAAAAAATCTCTGTGACCTTGAATTAGGCAAAAATTTCATAGATAGGATACAAGTGCCTCATAGGCATGAGCCATAAATAAATGATATGATATGATATACTCATAGGCATGAATCATTTAAAAATGTGATATATTGAATTCTGTCAAAATTAAAAACTGCTCCTCAAAAAATACGGTTAAGAAAATAAAAATAAAAAATAGACTGGAAGAAAATACCTAATAAAGGACTTATATACAGAACATAACAAGGAGCTCTGAAATTTTCATAACAAGAAAACAACTCAATTGTTATTGTTTTAGGATTAATTTCAATTTTGCAAAACAAGTTTTTTTTTTCTAAATAACTCATTAGGAAAAGACTAATGTGGAACCAGAATTTTTGTCAGATAAACTCTTCTTCAATTTTCAAACCACTGTGGCTATAAGATATAGGTATATAGGGGCGCCTGGGTGGCACAACGGTTGAACGTCTGCCTTCGGCTCAGGGCGTGATCCTGGCGTTGTGGGATCGAGCCCCACATCGGGCTCCTCCGCTGTGAGCCTGCTTCTTCCTCTCCCACTCCCTCTGCTGTGTTCCCTCTCTCGCTGTCTGTCTCTATCTCTGTCGAATAAATAAATAAAATCTTAAAAAAAAAGATATAGGTATATAACAACTAGAATTGGGATTAAAACTAAATGAAGAATATATAGTTTATCAGTAAAATAAAACTTATAATCTAACCAACTGCAAAGAGATATGCAGAATATTTATAGAGTGAGTCGAATATTAAGATATATTCAACAATGCCTTACACTCTTTTGGCTACTTAATAACCTGATGCAAAAAAAAATTTTTTTTAGGACTAGAGTTAGGCAGATGGACAGCATGTGCACAGCACTTTTGTTACCTACTCATGAAAACAACAAGGTCATCTCCTGAGAGTTGGGGAGGGGGATGTCAGTCATTCATGGAGATGTGGAGAATATAGAGAAGGCTGGAGTCATCATATGCATAGTGAATTCTACCAAAATTCATGGCATGTAAAATACATTCAGAAGTTACCAGAAAATCCAAATTAAAAATACTTTGACCCCATCCTTCTTAAGCCAGCAAGAAATTTCTTAAAATTGCACTTTCTTGATATCTAAATTCAGATTTCCAAAGGCCTCCTGAGTCCAGAAATGTAAAAATCCTTGTTGAAGTAGTGTTCTTTCTCTCACCTTGCTCTCTCAAGCTCTCTTGGTGGCAGGGAGTGGGAGGATGTGTTCAACATACCTAAGAAATCCTCAAGATACTAAAGTGTGATGGAAAGGCCAGCATCAATAGTTTTAAGGGTAGATCCATACTGAGAATATTTTGGGCCTAGTGATCCATTTTTCACAGTTCTATATTGCTTTATGATGATCATATTATTAAGAATAAAAGCCCTAAGGCAATCCAAATGTGTATATCATACACAAGAGTGCACATGCCTACACACACACACACACACACACACACACACACACACACACACAAAAGAGGGAGAGAGAGTGTGTGTGTTCACATGCTGTGAACTAAGAAGCCCAGATTTAATCCTCTAGTCAGAATTTCTGACTGCTTAGGGCATCTGTGATGAGTTGTATCTTCAGTTAATGGACTAAGTGGTCTAGGAGGTCTTGTTTCTCCTATGCTCTTACATGACACAAAAACTTTTTAAGTCTTCCATCAAATGTTTTATTGATGAAGCTTCTGGGGATTCATACAAGATCATGCTTGTGAATCTCAGCAGGAGCTACCCAGCAGTAGGAAGCTATTGGACTCAGATTCGAAACATTACCAGTTGAACCAGGGTCAAATTCTCCCAAAAGAAGAAATGGAAATTTAAAGAGTTCCAGAAACAAAATTTGGACAATTTTTAGGTTTTGGCTAATTTGTATGATAAAAAAAATAACAAATCTATGAAGTAATCTTCGTGCATTTTGTTGGTTCTACTGGAAGGAATAAGTTTTAGAATATTAAGTTCTTTTTACCCTTTTAAAAAATACTAAATTTTATGTGTTCACATCTTAATGTCACCTGATACATTTTGATGTCCAGTTTCAGCTAAGGCTCTTTCATTACATCTTTAATATCTTTAAGTATACTTGCTCCAGATATTTTCTTTTCCTTGAAAAACAAGCATAATTTTTGCCTTTGTCTTATTTTAATAAGATTAATTACAAGCCTGCATAATATGCCAGTTTTGCTGTGTTACCAGCAAAATGCAATGAAAAGGATTCTAAATAATAAACTAAGAAATACTATAAGATAAAGCATGAATTTTACACAGTTTGAAACACCCATCATCCTCTGCTTGTGATGGGACCATACCTTTTCCATCTTTCTCTGACTCCTAACCAGAACAAAGAGATACAGAGATACATGAAAAAAAAATTTTTTTTAATTAATGGGTTTCTTTAGATGAAAACAGAGAAGGAGACAAACCATAAGAGACTCTTAACTCTAGGAAATAAACTGAGGGTTGCTGGAGGGGAGGTGTAGGGGGGAAGGGGTAACTGGGTGATGAGCATTAAGGAGGGCACTTGAAGTCGTGAGCACTGGGTGTTATATGCAAATGATTAATTACTAAATTCTACCCCTGAAACTAATAATACAGTATGTGTTAATTAAATTTCATTTAAATAAAAAATTTTTTTAAAAAAAGAGAAAAAAAATAATGGATTTCTGGTGCTGAAGGAACGGGGCTCCTCAAATATAGTTGACCTTATTTGGTTTATTTATTCATTCATTTATTATTAATTCATTCATTCATTCATTCATTCATTCATTCATTCATTCATTCTCATTTCATTTAAAAAGATTTCCCACACACCTTCTCAAAACTGGCTTAGAAGCCCATTCCAGGAGAGGTAATGTCTATATACTCAATTATAAGTAATCTCTGAAGATGAAGTATTTGAAGGAGTCATTGCTTTCTGACTTTTGTTTTATGAAGTTCACTTTTCAAATATTACTATTTTGTTGTTTAGCTTTTCCAGATTCAAAGACATGAGACATTCTCGTGAAGCCTTTTGCTATTTTCCTTTGCCCTTAACATATATCAGAACTTTTGTCCCTTTAAATTTGTACATGCATTCATATTATCTACCTACAGTTACCAAAATCCAGTTTTTATCAAAATAAAGCATGCTTATACCAGAAATAAGAAAAATAAAGCTGACCAGAAGACTATGGTCTTTTTACTATTTTTCCAGCTGCCCCTCTTAAAACTTACTGCCTGTAGCTTGGAACAACATTTTTCTTCCTGCCTGTGAGATCCTGAGATGTTGGATTTGGTGTTTGTTTATATGTTCTTTTATTCCAAACATCAAGAACTAACTCTTTGGGCAATTAAAATGAGGAGATAGCAGTGAGCAGAACAGCCTCTGCTCTTGGGAGCTTGTGCCAGGTGAGGCACCTGGCATAAGAAGTAAAGAATAAATAATGAGTGGTAGGTAAGGAATGGTCCCTTGGCACTCCCCTCCAATGTTGGGGAGCCTTGTAAAGGACAGGACTCAGGTCTCTTGGGAGACTGGCGGATAAACTTTTGGTGAGTTGGACCTGGGTGGTGTCTCACCGTCCGCCATGCTGTTTTCACTTGGTGAGGTAGAAGCGACTCCAGGGACAGTGTGGGCTCCTGCTCTCTTGCTCCTGGCAGACTCTCTTTCATCCTGTCTCACCTTCCTCTCCTTCTGCATAGTCCCAGCCTCGTTCCTGGATGAAACCTTCTCTCCTTTCTCTTGTTCTTCACTTCCTTCTTCATTTCTTTTCACTAAACCTAATGATGACTTAAGTACATAAGAGTCATAGGAATAAAACATTGCATCGAGCCCAAGTAAAACCCTGTGTTTTGAAATGAAATGAGCTAAAATTAATATACAGTGATAGCAACCTCTCTACAAAGCCCTTGCAGATACTTAGAGTTCTCCTCTAGGAAGCCCCCCTCTGCCTTCTCATCCTATTTTACTCAACTCTGCCTCTCTGTAGCTGCCCCCTTCGCTCTCAGCTGGACCACTTTAATCAACCTATGGGTACACTTATCCCCTCTCCAGTCCAGAATGTGACCAGTTCAGACCGTGGGTGGACAAGATTTAAGGAATTCTAGCCACACTGCTCCTAAAAGTCATGCTTTACTAGGAAATGAGGTTAAAGGAGGCTGAAGTCTGGGAATGCACATGATTATTATTGTTGTTGTTGCTGTTATTTTCAGGAAACCCTTCCAATGGCCTCAGAGTATACCCTAGGTTATGAGCTATTTAACAAAGAGTGTTTCTCCACATGAGATTCCAAATGAACTGTCTCAGCATCACACAGTGTGTTTCTTTAAAATTGCCAGTTTTCGGGGCCTCACGTCATCATGTTCAAAATCTCTGGGGTTGGGGCCTGGAATTCTGTGTTTTGATGGCTCCCTAGGCAGTTCTGATACACACTAAAGTTTGAGGTTCTTACAGGTCTCAAATCCAATTAAAATACATTTGAGTGTATACACGCATTTTTTAGAATTATCGTTTAGTTTCTCTGAGTAAATGGGACCAGGGAAACTCGTTAAGAGGAAATTCTTTTTTAAAAAATCACTCTTTAGGGGCATTTGGCTGGCTCAGTCAGTCCAGCGTGTAACTCTTGATCTCAGAGCTGTGAGTTTGAGCCCCACATTGGGCATGGAGCCTACCAAAATTAAAAGTAAAAAAAAAAATTTAAATTAAAAGTACTCTCTAAAGGAATTAGTATTGTGAAACTTTGTGTTCCTGTGACAGGAACTTTAATGATGTATCTTGTCCACGTTTGCGTAATTAATGCAAGTCCTTCTTTATTCCTCACCTTCAATCTGGACTATGTTATTTCATTTTTACCTAATTCTATTGAGCAAATATTCATATATTTATCCAGCAACCAACTGTGGAGAGTCTTCTAGAGGCCAGTCACTGCCCTGGGATAGGAGATGATTTTAAGGGCCTTACGAATTGAGAGAGGTGTGATGGGGGTAGTTTTGGAGTCCTATGGTAACTGGGAACTTCCAGTACGAGAAGGCAAGCATCATGTTGAGATGTGCACAATACCCAAGTGAAATAAACTACAAAAGCCATTTCCTAACCACAGGACTAATCTCCGGACTCCTGCAGCTGCACAGCCACAGTCATGGGCATGGTCTGTGGTTTCTGTCACTGGCAGAAGCCTCAACTCACTAGGCTTATTAATAAGCCTTCAGAAAAAGGAATGTTCACACTTACACAGAAGAAAAGCAGTTTGGATATAATTGTAATTGGGATAAAATATCCCCAACCTTAAGGGACTTTTCCTAACAGGTGAAGCAAAAAAATTTTTTAAAGATTTATTTATTTGAGAGAGAGAGAGAGAGAGAGAGAATGCAGTGTGGAGGGGCAGAGGGAAAGGGAGAAAGGGACTTTAAAAAAAAAGACTTTATATTTTTTAATTTTTTTATTTAAATTCAATTTAGTTAAAATAAATTGTATTATTAGTTTCAGGGGTAAAATTCAGTGATTCATCAGTTGCATATAACATTCAGTGCTCATGACTTCAACTGCCCTCCTTAATGCCCATCACCCAGTTACCCCATCCCCCACCCACCTCCTCTCCAGTAACCCTCAGTTTGTTTCCTAGAGTTAAGAGTCTCTTATGGTTTGCCTCCATTTTGGTTTTCATCTTATTTTATTCTTCTTTCCCTTCCCCTATGTTCATCTGTTTTGTTTCTTAAATTCTGCATATGAATGAAATCATATGGTATTTTTCTTTCTCAGACTTAGCATAATACTCTCTAGTTCCATCCATGTCTTTGCAAATGGCAAGATTTCATTCTTTTTGATGGCTAAGTAATATTCCTTTGTAAATATAGATATAGATAGATAGATAGATCTTTATCTATATCTATATACCACTTCTTTATTCATTCATCTGTCAATGGACATCTGGGCTCTATCTGTATTTTGGCTATTATGGACATTGCTGCTATAAACATTAGGATGCATGTGTCTGTTCAAATCACTATGTTTGTATCCTTTGGATAAATACCTAGTAGTACAATTGCTGGGTCACAGTGTAGTTCTATTTTTAACTTTTTGAGGTACCTTCATATTATTTTCCAGAGTGGCTACACCAGTTTGCGTTTCCACGCATACTTAAGCATACTCCATGCTGAGGGCAGACCAGACGTGGGGCTCCATCTCACAACCCTGAGATCACAACCTGAGCCAACACCAAAAGCCAGCGGCTTGACGGACAGCACCACCCAGGTACCTCAACCATAAATGTTTTTACTGTCCTTCTTATTTCTAAAATATTGGTAGGGATAGAACTCTGCTTAAAACTCAAATAAAGATATGCTCAAGAAGGCACTGTAGTTTTGCAAGTTATGTTATATTCTTTATACCGCTAGGAGTGGAGTCTTGGAGTGAATGCTCCATTGTTCAGCAGAATACCCTAATCAGTATCTGAGTTTGCAGACCTATGCCCTTATTCTAGATTGGTTGGGTGGGTTGGAGTAAGATCAAGGTTTCTCAATAGCTACACTACTGACATTTTAGGCTGGATAATTCTTTGCTATGAGAAGCTGTTCTGTACATTGTAGGATATGTAGCAGCACCCCTGGCCTCTACCCATTGGATGTGAGTAGAACCTCCATTCCTAGTCATGACGATCAAAAATGTCTGCAGACATTGACAAATATTCCCCAGGGCAGGGGAAGCCAAATTGACCCCAGCTGAGAGCCACTGAGTTAGATGGATAAACTGCTCTGCACTAGAAATTAACAGCAATTTGGAGATGTTGCTGGCAGCTAGGGAAAGAGAAAAAGGAGAAGCAGCTCCCAGCAACATAGCAGCAGATCTGGCTTGAGAAATTCCCAGTGATAGGGAAGTCATTGTTTTTACAAGAAGAGTAATGCCTAATAAAATTGTAAATTTCAGACTTTTTCCTGTTTTATGCTGAACCAAAATTGTTCTTCTTTTTCTTTTTTAAACGCACAAGCATCCAGTAAAATTCTATTGCATAACAGTAAGAGAATCGTAGCCTCCTCCACCTGACCCACTGGTGAAATCAGTTGACACCACGTATCAGAATTCTAGGCAGTTACCAATAGTGAAATGAAAAGACGCACAAGTTCACCCTTGTGAACTGTGAGTAGGAGCCAAAAAACATTAGAGAAGCTGCGGTGACTTGCTTAGATGTAGACTTGAGACATAGTCCCCTTTCCCCCAAACACTGAGGTAAGGAAGGTAACCATTGTGGGGGAAGAGAAAGGCAGACACAAGGAAGAATAACTGATGGCAATAAATTGTGTCTTTCTCTTTCATGTAAATGTCTTTGAATATAGTAGCAGGTGATCATATTTCAGATGGATTAGGCACTATACTTTCTGCATGTATGGGAAAGGATTAGCCAACATCTTAGAATTTCTAAATGGTTGATTTTAAAGCAAGACATTGTCACTAGCCAGACCCCAAGACCTAGCCTTTACTGTTCACCTGCTTATACTCACTAACCTTTGTCTTCCGTTCTTCCTTAAGCTCTTTTTTCAGACTTTCCTCTTAACTCAGGTAAATGGAACCTCCAGGTGATGGTGATTGCCCTGACAAGACCTCCCTCCAGTGGGCCCAGACCACCCAACCATTTGTGCTAAACTAGACTCACGACTTATGCCTACACAGATGGACCATGGAATGACCTTGGGAATATGGTACATTCACCTTTACCTCATTATAATACTAAAATATCTGCCTAATGAGGAGCCTCAGCCTCACTTACGTAACATACTAGTTACAGGCATGTCTCCTTCAGGCGCATGTGCGACCTTATGCTCGCCTCTGCATAGGATGACAAGGCTTCCCTATCTAAATATTCATTCTAACCCTAAACAAAAGGAACCTGTTCACCCTCTCTTGGGGACTCACTGCTTTGCAAGCCATTCCCCGTGATCTCCTTATCTGCTGCAAATAAAAGTTTTCTTTCTGTGACAACTCAACCTGGTACAGTTTCTGACTCACCAAGGAGTGAACTCACTTCGGTTCAGTTACAAATGTAATATCAAAACAGTAACACATAAGTACTTTTGATTTTAATTACTTTTTTAAATGAATAATTGAAGGAGGGTATTTTTTAAATGATTTATTCAGGAGAACTATTAGAGCATACAAAATAAGTCCTTAGATTTTTTTGTACAAGGCTGAATTAGGATGGTGGGGATATGGGTAATCCTTTCTTTAGCTCATTTACTTTTCAAAAGTGATTATTACCTTTTTTAGTAAAAAATATATTTTTCTATATAAAAATAAACACAAGATAAAATTAGTTATATATAATATAAAGCTGGAACATGAATACATTAGGTGTTCCTATTACACCTTATCACAACTAGGAAATCTTAGCAAATGGAATCAATAGGAAACAGATAAGATTATCTTTCTGCAGAAGTCACTGTAACAAGGTAGCCTAACAACCTTAGGCTGAATATAGGAATAGGACCTATAATGTTATCAAGACTTGAATAAATGTGAAGGTAAGAGAACTGGAGCCCAGCATTTTCCACTTCTATTAGTCCTGAGAGATGCTCTGAGAAATAAAAAGTTCTCAGATAAGTTTGAGACATGCCATATAATAGATTCCCTTCTTGGAGGTTCATGATTCATGCCAATACATAAAGATTCTGAGAAATCCCACAGGAATAAACAGTCTACCTTCACTTAACCCAAAATTTTCCAAGCTTACTTATTATTTTATAGGATATATTTTGAAAAAGGTTAATGAATGGTTTTAATATCTGAAGAAACGATGAATAAACACAAGTATGTAGAGAAGGAAGAGGGAGGTGAAATCAAGAAAAGGGAAAGCCCCCAAGATTAAGAATGTGTGCTACCTTCAGCATTGGGCAGGGGTGACTATGATGGCTGAACATGAGTATTTTGGTTTGATTTGATTGGTAGGCACACACCTGATGGAGATGGAGATGCCGAGCCTCTCTAGTTTGTGCAATAGCCATTAAGATCATACAGATACAGGCACACCTTGTTTTATTGCATTTTGCACGTATTGCCTTTTTTTTTTTCTTTTTTTTTACACACTGAAGGTATGTGGCAACACCACATTGAGCAGCTCTATCGGTGGCATTTTTCCAACAGCATTTGCTCACTTTGTGTCTCTGTGTCACATTTTTGGTAATTCTTGCAATATTTCTAATGTCTTTGTTTTTATATTTATTATGGTGATTTGCAATCAGTGATCTTTTTGTTGAAGTATACTTGACATATAACGTTATGTCAAACATACACGTTTCAGGTGTACGATGTAGTGATTTGACAATTGTAATTGGTGATCTTTGATGTTATTATTGTGATTGTTTTGGGGCACCATGAACTGTGCCTGTAAGATAGAAAACTTAATAAATGTGTGTGCTTTGGTGTTCTGCGTTATATCAGCCAACTGTTCTTCAGTCTCTCTCCCTCTCCGCAGACATCCTAACTCCTTGAGAAACAACAATATTGAAATTAGGCCAATGAATAATCCTACAATGTCCTCTAAATGCTCAAAGGAAAGGAAGAGTCACACATTTCTCACTTTAAGTCGAAAGCTAGACATGATTAAGCTTAGTGAGGAAGGCATGCTGGAAGCTGAGGTAGGTCAAAAGCTAGACCTCTTGTGCCAAACAGCCAAGTTGTGAATGCAAAGGAAAAGTTCTGGAAGGTAATTAAAAGTGCTAGTCCAGTGAACACATGAATAAGAAAGTGAAATGGGCTCTTTGCTGATATGGAGAAAGTTTTAGTGGTCTGGATGGAAGATCAGAGCAGCCACAACATTCCTTCAAGCCAAAGCCTAGTCCAGAGCAAGGCCCTAACTCTTCAATTTTGTGAGGGCTCAGAAAGGTGAGGAAGCTGCTGAGGAAAAGTATGCAGCTGAGCAAAGGTTGGTTCATGAGGTTTAGGGAAAGAACCAATCTTCATAACACAAAAGTGCAAGATGAAGCAGCACGTGCTGATATAGAAGCTGCAGGAAGTTCTCCAGAAGGTCTACCTAGGATCGTGAATGAAGGTGCTACTCTAAACCACAGATTTTCAATGTAGATGGAACAGCCCTGCATTGGAAGAAGATGCCATCTAGGACTATCATAGCTTGGGAAGAGAAGTCCATGCCTGACTTCAAAGCTTCAAAGACAGGCTGACTCTCTTGTTAAGGGCTAGTGCCACTGGTGACTGTCAGTTGAAGCCAATGCTCATTCACCATTCCAAAAATCCTAGGACCCTTAAGAATTGTGTCAAATCTACTCTGCCTGTGTTCTCTCAGTGGAACAACAAAGTCTGGATGACAGCACATCCACTAATAAAATAGTTATTATACTGAATATTTTAAGTCTACTGTTAAAATCTACCACTCAGAAAAAAAGATTCCTTTCCAAATATTACTGCTCATTGGTGATGCACCTGGTCGCCCCAGAGCTCTGATGGAGGTGTACAATGAGATTAATGCTGTTTTCATACCTACCAACAGGATATCCATTCTGTAGTCCACGGATCAAGCAGTAATTTCAACTTTCAAGTTTTATTATTTAAGAAATACATTTTGAAAATCTACAGCTCCCATAGGTAGTGATTCCTCTGACAGATCTGGGCAAAGTCAATTGAAAACCTTCTGGAAATGATTCCCCATTCTAGATGCCATTAAGAACATTTATGATTCATGGGAAGAGATTCAAAATATCAACACAAACAAGAGTTTGGACGAATTTGACTCTGTCATGTATGACTTTGAGAGGTTCAAAAGTTCAGTGGAGGAAGTAACAGCAGATGTGGTGGAAATAGCAAGATAACTAGAATTAGAAGTGGAGTCTGAAGATGGGACTGAGTTGCTGCCATCTCATGACATAACTAATGGCTGAGGAGTTGCTTCTTAGAGATTAGCAAAGGAAATGATTTCTTGAGATGGAATCTACTCCCCGGTAGGTTTGCTGTGAAGATTGTTGAAATGACAACAAAGGATTTACATAAACTTAGTTGATAAAGCAGTGGTGGCGTTTGAGAGGATTGATTCCAATTTCGAGAGAAGTTCTACTGTGGGTAAAATGCTCTCAAACAGCATCTCATGGTACAGTGAAGTTGTTTGTGAAAGGAAGTGTCAGTCGATGTGGCAAACTTCATGTTGTCTTATTTTCAGAAATTGCCCCAGCCACCCCAACTGTCAGCAACCACCACCCTGATCAGTCAGCAGCCGTCAACATCAAGGCAAGACCTTCCACCAACAAAAAGATTACAACTCACTGAAAGCTCAGATGGTCGTTAGCATTTTTTAACAATAAGGTACTTTCTAATTAAGGTAAATACATTTTTCCTTTAGACACAATACTATTGTACCCTTAAAAGACTACAATATAATATAAAATAACTTTTATATGCACCAGGAAATCAAAAATTCATTTAACTTACTTTATTGAAATATTCACTTTATTACGGTGGCCTGGAACCAAACCCACGAGATCTGTGAGTTTTGCCTTTCCTCCTCTGAGTCTATGCTCAGCAAGCAGACTGTTGGCTATGATTTGGCTTTTCATATAACTTTATCTGTAGGGGAAAAAAGCAATGACAATCTTCCAGTGCACTTGATAATTTCTCTTTGCAAATTATTAAATTAGCCTCTGGCATGAGTCTCTTATGAGCGTCATCAGCCGAGGAAGTCTAGCTAATCCTAACCACTTCAGGGAACTCTGGAAAAAAATCAGCTTTGCACCTGCAAGGCCAGGATAGATCTTAGGTTTTAATGATTCTTCTTAAATACTCATACTTTCCATTCTAAGGCCAAACCCAAATGTCCTCCTTTAAAAACAGGTTTTCTTCGCTCCCGTTTAACTACAACCAAACGACAAAGGCTAAGTTCTGGAAAAGTAAGCTCTTAAGACAATGGCAACAACAGCAACAACAACAAATGCCATTGCGTAAGCTCATGCTTCTTACACTGAGAAAGCACAGCCACAAAGCTACAAGACAAAGATGGTCTTCTAGGAGTATCCATTTTGCTCAATCTAAAAATTACTTTTATGTTGAGACAAACATAGATATACTTTGGAATAGAATAAAAAATCCCCCTACATCTTTAGGATAAAATGTGAAACATCAAAAATGTCACACTTGTGGAGGGCCATAGCTTAAGCAAAATGTAAAAGGAAAGGGGGGAAAAAAAACCCTAACATTTGTTCAAGCACCCACCATGGACCAAGCATTTTAGAGAAATGATCACACAAAACTCCCAGTAGCACTATCCCCTAGGCATTGTATCCATTTTATAAATGCAAAGGTAGCAGCAATGGTAGAGCCAGAACTGGACCCAGATCTTCCATCTCTGTGTTCCTGCCATTGCATCAGAAGTGTTTTAAACAGTGAATTGCAATCCATTAGCACAGGGTCTGCAACCTTTTTTTTGTTGTTGTTGTTGTTAAGGGCCACATGGTAAATATTTCAGGCTTTGTGGCATATGGTCTCTGTCACAACTACTGAAGTCTGCCCTTGCAGGGTAAAAGTAGTCATAAATAATGGAAACAAATGGGTGACTGGGTTCCAAGAAAAATTTATGACACTGAAATGTGAATTTCTTTTCATTGTTGTGTATCATGAAGTATTCTTTTTCTCTTGCCCAAGTATTTAAAAACGTAGAAACCATTCTTAGCTCATGAGCTATACAACAGCATGACCACAGTTAGCCAACTTCTGCATTAATGAATTGTAAAACTCCATTGAGTGAGTTGCTTCCAACATCAAAAAGTTGAAAAGACTGGGGTGCCTGGTGGCTCAGTTGATTAAGCATCTGACTCTTGATTTCAGCTCGGGATTGAGCCCCATGTCTGGCTCCACACTCAGCATGGAGTCTGCTTGAGATTCTCTCCTTCTTCTCCTCCCTGTCGTGTATGCTCTCCCTCTATCGCTCTCAAATAAATAAAATCTTTTTTTTAAAGATTTTATTTATTTATTTGACAGAGAGAGAGGCAGCAAGAGAGGGGAACACAAGCAGGGGGAGTGGGAGAGGGAGAAGCAGGCTTCCCGCTGAGCCGGGAGCCCAATGTGGGGCTCGATCCCAGAATGCTGGGATCATGACCTGAGTGGAAGGCAGACGCTTAATGACTGAGCCACCCAGGCGCCCCTAGAATACAGTTTTTACACATGAGTGTGGAAGTGTGCCTACGTGTGGGCACACATACTAGTTGATGATATAAAATGTAGTTTTCACCATGAGTCATAGTCAAAAAAGCTTAAAATTCACTACCTATATCATGATGTCTTTGGAAATAAATGAAGAAATGAAAATAAAATTTTAAAAATGGTTCAGATTCTACCATCTTAAAATGAAGTATTTTTCCACATTTCTTTCTAGTTCTTGCCAAAATTCTTGCCTAATTTTAACTTAGCTGTAATCATAGCTGCTTTTTTTCTATATGTTTCCAGGTTGCTACAGAATTTTTGTAATTATCATTTTAATGGCTGCATCATATCTAATGAGCTTGGTAATTTCTTAAGCATAATTTACCAAGCCATTCTCCTATTGTTCAACTGTTAGGTTACTTTCTATTTTTCCATAGACTTGTAATGAACACCTTTGGATTCTATCCTCTTCTTTTCTTAGAATTTTGATTGTTATGCCACATGGCACAAATGTTTTCATGACTCTTTAGATGCTATGCCAAATACTTTCTTAAAAGGAGAGTAATCATTTACATGTTAAATGCCTCTCAGCATTGTTTTAAACTCTGAAAATAAATGTGTAAAAAAATACAAATTGATGCTTTGCTCATTAAAAAACAATTGATTTTACATCTGGAACTTTAAAAATAATGGTTCTCTTCAAAGAAGTAAATCCCAGGAATGAAGTGGAGTGGTAGGTCCTGGTCCTTTCAGTTGATTGCACCCGACCAATGAGTGGGACAAGTCATAAGTCGAAGCTACTCCATGCCCCACAGCACGGGATTGTTCTTTAGAAAGATGTGAAGGATAAAGAGGGCAAAGATGAAAAGATGGCTTCTATAACGCCTGCCTAGGTCACTAGAAGATGGTACTATTTACAGAGATACAGAAATTGGGAGGAAATCCACTTTTGAGTGAGACATGCTTCATCTCATTTCAGATATGTTGAGTTCAAGATTTCCAAGAGTGGAGTATGGGATAGGAGTGAGAGGGCAGGACTGGAAATACAGTAGTAGAACCTTTGGCATAAAGGTGATACTAACTGCATCTATGATAGAAATGTACGCTCTTAGAGAGGGAGAGGAGCGCCCACAAAACACACACTCCTATGAAATGATGGCAAATTCAGGCTAGTCAGCAGGGAAGACTGAATTTGGGCATAAAGATATCAGTTTTGACATCTTCAGAGCGCATATTAGAGAACGGGGAAATAGAAGCAAATTTCTTAGGGGGAATGAAAGAAAAATGGATGTTATTAATGTAGTCTACTTGGGTCCAGATGGAACTCAAGGCAAGAGAAGTGGAGAGGGAGTAACAGGCTCAAGCAGAATTTATTAGCAGGAGAGACACACTTGGAGGCTGGGGAGAGGGGCGGGAAAGATGCTGAGAATCAAGATGCTAAATGAGAATGGGGAGCAAATGCACTATTCATAAGTTTGCTGTGGTCAGGCTTGTACAAACCACGCACGCGAGCCTCTGAAAGCGCATGTTAATCACATGCTCTCTAACAGTTACTTCCAAACTTTTTTACCTCAATCAAGATTAAGAAAAACGTACCTTGGTGAAACGAAAATTTCACCCTGATATATTCCCTTCTCTCATCTTCCATTTTGCATCCTTCTCCCCTTCCTCCCAGCTCCTCTTCCCCTCCTCTTCTCTTCCTCCTCCTCCTCCTCCTGCACCTAGTGGAGTCCCACTGAATAAATTCCATAACCCACAATTTGGAGAACACTGATCTGCAAGGTAGCTCTCAAAGCAACATTCGCCTTGGGGGGAGTCTCATTATATCAAAAATTTCTCACAATATGCAAATATACTTTATCACACTGCCTTAAACATGCAGAATGCAGATTCGTATCAGATGCTGCTATTCTGTAAAGTTCTCCCTTCTACTGCAGACTGGCAGAGCTAAATATTTCCCCAGCCTCACTCGCAGCCTCACTCGTGGCTAGGGGTGGCCAGACAACCAAGTTCTGGCCAATGAGACAAAAGCAACTGCCTGCTGAGATATTTGGAAAGCATTTGTTGTCCTGCCGCTGTGGCTCTGGGCCTCTCCTTCCTTCCTTGAATGTGAAAGTCATGCTGGAATGGGGGGCAGCCACATCGTGGCCATGGATGAAAGATCAAAAGAATCACAGGGACACTCACCGTGATGTTGCTGAACCTCTGAAACAATGACAACCCCACCTTGTGACACGTTCTGTATCACCAAACTTCAGAACAAAATGATCTTCATATCCAAAGAACTTGATGCCTATCCCTTCGGTTCACACATCCACCTTCTCTTCACAAGACCTGGAGGGCCCAGTCAGGTACAGAACAATCTCACGTGAAACAGAGAAGACCCAGCTCAAACATTGCCCCTCAAAACCCAGAGAAAGCAATGGATGGAGCACAAAGAACTTCTTGTTGCTGAGAGGCCTCTGATGACCGGGGCAGTCATACTTGTTTCCATAAGAATTGGGGGTCCCGCTGTAGTGTGCTAGCTTATTGCAAGTTTTGAGAGGACAGATTCACTCTGAACAGAGAAGATCGTAACTCCAGGCCTATCATTATCACTCCCTTGGCTTTCCTCCTGCAGGACTGGTGCCTTGGAAGGAAAATCTCTGTGGCCCTCAAGGTCCCATTGGCACCAAGGGAGGCAGATGAGACATGGTGTTTTGCACTTCCTAGGGTACCCTGGCCGGGTGGTAAGTCTCAGGCTTGGTTTTTTGTATCTCCTGTTGCTGGCCCTGCTGAGAACATCAGATCTCTCTGGGTAAAGATAAGGGTCAGGGCTGAACCATTCTTTGGGCCACTGTCAGGCTCAGTGTGAATCACTGCGAATTGATCAGCTGCTGTGACACCACCTGTATCAATCAGGAGTCCCCAGAGGAAAATAACCAATAGGATGTATATATTTACATACAAATGTAAACATGTATTTGTTATATATAAATATTTCATATATTAAATACAAAATATACATTTTAAAATATATAATACATAGAGAGAGATAGAGAAAGAGTAAGGGAGAGAGACAGCGAGAGATTTATTTTAAGGAATTGGCTCTTGCCATGATGGAGAGTGGCAAGTCAGGATTCTGCAGGGCAGCCAGCAGGCTAGAGATCCCAGGGAGAAGTGATATTGCAATTCAAGTCTGAGGCAGAATTCCTTCTTCCTAGGGAGATTTCAGTCCTTTTCTTAAGATATTCAACTGATTTGATGAGGTCCACTCACATTACTTTACTTAGTCTATTGATTTAAATGTTAATCATATCTAAAGATTTATCTTCACAGCAACATCTAGACTGGTGTTTAACCAAATATCTGGGTACCATAGCCTAGCCAAGTGGACACATAAAGTTAATCATCATACTCCCTTAATAATAAACCACCCCTCCCTTTCCCAGGTTTCTCCAAATAGGAAGACAGAGGTGTCTGTGTCTGGCTGGCTTTCCAAGTACCTTCTTGCTACTTCGATCAGACAAATTAAGATTTTCCTCAAAAGGAAATGTAGCAGTCGGAAAAATTCTTTGAATTTAAGAGTTTTTTTTTAAAGAACTTGGAAATAATGAGTTTAAAAGCACAGCTTAAAATATTTCAGACTGTAATTCTAATCATCTTGCATTTGTAGGTTGTATTGAAATAGCTGGCACCTATTTTTTTTCTGCTTAAGATTCCCAGAATTTCTGGCACAAAGGAATAAGCTATGGGAGAAGAAGAAAGTTTCATATTTGCATGCATATAGATTTCAATTTCCTTATCTGCAAATTAAGGGAACTGGATTAAATTATCTCTAAAATATTCTTAAAATCTAGTCCATAACCATAATGAGTCTATAACCATAATGAGTATCGTAGCCATCTGTCCTGTGGAATGGAGAGTGCAGGTATGTGAAATGGACCAGCATACCAAGTATGCACATATGGCAAGGACTCAAGACACTGAAGTATGGGTTCTGCTCTTTTTCTTTCATTGTCATCACTCCCCAGCCCCCGCCATTCCATCATGACTGCCAAGAACAAAGAAAGTAGATGAACCACCTCCAGGCTCAGTGGGGAACTTGCCAGGTGTTGGATGAAATTGATTTGAGCAAACCAGACCTGATTTGTGACCTTTGCCATTAGGATATATTAAAAAGGCTGGGGAAAGTAAGACTAGCTCTTTTCAGAGAAGTGAGAGTTTGTGGAACCTTCTAGTGCTTGGAAGAAGGTGGTCAAAGAATCTGCCCAGTGACTCTTGAAGGAATCACTCTGAAAGATAGGGCTGGAGTGTATTTCTCATCTGGAACCCTCTGGAGGGCCAGTAATGCACAGAGGTGTTCCACATCAGCCATAACAGGTGAGGGACAGGGAGAGGGTGTCAAGTCCCCATTCTGTGCTGTAGCAAAGGTGTGTGAGCATGCCATGGGCTCCGCAGGAGCTCTGGAAGTTGGCAAACCCAAAAGCTGGCTTCCCACCCAGATCTACAGCCTGATGAAGGATCAGTGTCATAGGAGTCTAGAGATGGGCTTCTGAGTGAAGGAAAGAAAGCACATTCCTGGGGGAATATCCACACCTAGCGCTGTGCAGAAGGTCACATCACATGCACCACACCTGAGAGCTCTCAACAGAAAGGACCAAGTGGCTGGGGCCAGCTAAGGAGTGACCACAAACCAGACTCAGTACCTTCCATCACCAATAAGCCACCAGGTGCCCTGAGGCCCCTTCTTTCCCTTTGTGAAGCTGCAGCTGCCGGGAATGATCAGACAGGAAGAGAAGGGATGAGCAGAAGCTTGGAGAGAGTACGGAACTAGATGGAAACTGATAATGATAATAGTGGATCTGACTGAGAACATACTGAAGAGAGATTATGTTTCAGTTTAAAAAAAAGCTTAAAAACATAGAGGATTGGTCTGACTTCTCTAGATTGTCCTGTTGCCAGGAAAATACGGGGCTAGTCAAAGGAATATGGACACAGGTATAAAAATAGAATGAGATTCGTATTTGCACATCACTGTTTTGTGACTTTCCAATTCACACCTGCTGTATGGAAAGTTTTAGAATGAGTATTCACTTAAATTCAGTGTTATCTTTCAAAGATTATATGTAAGCACGGCAAGTGTTTGCCATATCTGTTTATGCCACGTGGCTCTACATGGGTTGATTTAATCCTCCCTAGGGGCGGGCTGGCTCAGTCAGTGGAGCATGTAACTCTTGATCTCGGGGTTGTGAGTTTGAGCCCCACACTGGGTGTAAAGATTACTTAAAAATAAAATCGTTTAAAAAAATCCTGCCTGAATTCAGCCTTGCTCTGCTGATTTTGACAACCTTTCCAATGGAGAGAAGAGCTGAGATGATTGAAGGGGGGTTAGGAAAAAAGAAGAAGATGGAGCGGTCATTAGTAATTTTGTCTTGGAATGGCTTCTATTTTTGGGGGGGGAGGGTGTGGCAGACAGAAGGAGAGAAAGAAAGAATCTCAAGCAAGCTCCATGCCCAGCGCAAAGCCCAACGCAAGGCTCAATCTCACAACCCTGACCTGAGATCACGACCTGAGCTGAAATTAAGAGTTGGATGCTTAACCACTGAGCCACCCAGACTCCCCCTGGCTTCTGCTTCTCAGAGGCACAATTTGACCAAGGATGTATTGAGCGTGTTATTTTTTCAGGAAAGGCAATATTTATATCCACGATGACCAACACACAGGTGGTACCCAGGAAATGGTTATTACCTTTGTTATTTGCAGATGCATCATCTTTCATTGCCTCATCTCTACTAAGAGATTGTCTCTTAAGATGGCTCAGTGAACTTCATACCTGAGTTTCTGAAAGAAGTTGGGTACCAGGGGGTGGGCAGGAGACCTTCCAGTGTGTAGGGCATTGCTCTGGTCATCTAGGTAGATACCTCATGCTTCTGACTCATTGTCTGTGTGTGGGGTGGCCAGTAGCACTGCCTGCATTCTTCTCTTAGGAAATTTCTAAGGGAATATACCATATGCTACGTGCTAGTGTATACTAGTAACAGAGTAGTTTACTTTTCAGCATTTTCACTCCACAAGGCTTTCTTCTGCTTCATTGGTTTTTGGTTCCTTATTTCAGAAATCCGGTAACAAGTAATGAGTAACCCTGGCTAGTTAGTGGCTGGCTTTATGTGCCACAGATAATCTACTGCAGACAGATCGCTTGACTTTCCTTAAGGCCAGGTAACACATCAATAGCCCAGGTGGAAAGAGTTCAGGGGCTTTTTGAATTTAAATTTTGCTCACAGAGATGTATACTCTGAGCATTTTTAGCAGTGGAGATAGAGAATGAAATTAAATGAAAGCTGTCCCTACTGACTTTGGAGCCCACATTCTTGCCTCTGTGCCAAACTGTCTCAGAGGTCTCCTTGGCCAAAGAAATAACACACATTTGTTGAAAGATGGATATCTGTTAACTCAAGCAGTCTACCTTTCAGTTATCCAAACAACAACAACAACAACAACAAAGGAGTATGACTCAGCTGAGGATGACAGAGAAGGGATCCTTGAGAAAAGTAGGAGTCAAATAGGTGAGGAATGGTTCAGAACATCACCCCACACAGAGGAAACTGCATGTGCAAAGGCCCTGGGGTACTGCGAGGAAAAAATGGTACCCAAAGGACTAAAAGAAAGTCGCTATGATTGGAATGAAAGGGCAAAAAGCATCTGGACAATACCACTCCCTTGTGATATGAAGGACTTTCAAGTTACTACTAAGGTAAGAATTCAGTAATTCAGGTTACTGGAGGTGAAGTTTCAATTGAATGACCAACATGTATGACTTAGTGGTTATTTCTGGAGTGGTGTCTGAAAACCACAATAATTAGTTAACAATTATTCCATCCTACTTTGTGCTAGATACTGTATTAAGTACATTCTGTTGATTATCCCATTTGTACCCCACAGCATTGCAAGGCATTAGAACCCCCAAATAACAGCACTATTCACTGCATTTTTAGAGATGAGGAAACCAAGGCACAGACAGGTTAAGTAACTTGCATCAAATCACGCAAGTGACGATGATAGAGCCCAGAAAACGGAGTTTTCTCTGTTCCTCTTTCTGAGCTTTGTCAATATTATTTGTAATTATTCTCCTGAGACTGTGGTTTTCCATTTGCAACTGGGCAGGGGGAGGATATAAAGAAACTAAAATTTTCTTAAAGTAGATGTCCGAAGTGAGCAAGATGATTGATCCATGAGGTGTGGGAAGAAAAATATTTGAAATTCTATTTTTTAATTTATCACTTTATCTTTTTTCTGTTTTATAATGTATAAGATGTGTTGGTACAGTAGTACATATACATGACTTATAAAGAAGTTAATAGACCTACATGGGGGATAAATGTCCATCTTCTTCTTCTTCTTCTTCTTCTTTTTTTTTTTTTACTAATAAGAATGAGTAATGAAAATATTTAGAAAGCCGTCGTCTAGAGAAAAACAACCAAGCTGGCCAGGAACAGAAGACAGTCTGAAGGGAATAAGACAGAAGAGAAATATGTCATGGCTGAGAGGTGGGGGAGGGAGTTTGTGTTGCTGCAAAGGGTAGAAGTGGAATCACAGGTAAAGCCTAAGGGAGGCAGATTTCAGCTCCACAAAGACAAAACTTTCTAACCATTGGAAGCAGCTTTAAAAAATGGCACAAGTTGCTCTGTGACCCAATGAGATCTTGGACTGAAGAGATTTGTTTGGAGCCTGGACAACTGTGGATCTGGGCCACTGTGCTGAACATTCCTGCATGGCTAGGAGGTCAGACTGCACAATTTTTCAGGCTTTCCCAACTCAAAGTCTATAGGTTCCATGATTTTTAGAGGACACACCGCAGATGGTGTAATAGATGACTTTAATCCCGCAAGCACGGCAGGCGCATCTCAGAAACTGTGTGCTCACTCTTGCCTTAAGGCCTTTGTGTAGCTCTGCAGAGATGCTCTCTCCCAGCCATTACCCCCATGGCTAATTCCTTGCCTCTTCCCCAGGGTTTTCAATGATGCCTGCCCTGACCACACTACTTAGAATTGCACGCTGCTGTCACCCCTGCTAGCACTCCCAACTCTACTTCCTTTGCTCTACTTTCTTTTTTTTTTTACGGTACTTATCACCCCATAATGTGTTGTGTAATTCACTTTGTTAATTCATTACTTGTTTATTACCTCTCTCCCTCTGCCAGCTCTATGGGATCAAGGATTCTTGCCTCTTTTGCATCCAAGCACCTAGAACAGCTCCTGACATGTTACTGGCAGTCAATAAACATTTGTTGACCAAATAAATAGTGGAACAGGGGTGGGCAGTCTGAGCTCAGGCTCTTCTGGGACTTGGCTGCCCAATTGTGGGCAAATCAGTTAATCAGTCCAGATCCCTGTTTCCTCTGGGAGTCCATACACCTCTAAGAATAACTGTATGATTTTAAAATTCAGTTGGGTAGTTTATAGTTTGCCTCTTAAAAATATACTAAGTAATTCCAAATGGACACCAATACAAATATAAGAAAATGTGCCAGTTACCCCTTTTGAACCACCGTTTGTTCTTTATTTAGCTCAGCTGCTAACCTGAGCCTTTCCCACTCAGATTCTTTGTTGTTCTGAGAGCAATTTATTATTGGAAACACCATGAAAGATAAATCTAGTGACCAGCACACGTTTACCACACTTCCTCTAACCTTCATGCTGGGGATTTTCCACTGCTAAGTTACGGCCGAGGGGAAAATTTTAGAGCAGCAGGAAAAAACAGTGATGGTCTGCTCCTTTTACTGGTATGATTTACCTTGATTGGCCTCTGTAAGCACACCAGGGGGTATATCAGCTAGTACTGATTGTTTGATGGCTTTTTTTTTTCAAATCCACACACATTTTGTGAGATTTGCTGTTGTTTTCTGATGTGCCTTGATGGCTCCACGTGAACATGAGCAAGTAATAGCTTTATATGCACTCTCAAAGGTAATAGCTACAAGATGCACTCTCAAAGTAATAGCTACAAGATAATCCTAACTAATAAATATACTGTATTTAGTGAAATGCAAAAATACATGATAAACTGAAGCAGTATTTTCCCACAGAATGAAAAGCCTCAAGAATCTAGAAAAATAAGGGTAAAACTATTCCAAAGGAAGCAGAAGGGTGGCACTAGTAAAGTTAAGAGCAGGAATCACTAAAATTGAAAACAGAAAATCAATACAGAAAAATCAATGAATCAAAAAGTTGGTGCTTTGAAAAGATCAATAGAATTGACCAACTCTGGCAAGACTGACAAAGAAAAAGCCAAATTACTGATATAAAAAATGCAGTAGGTTTTACCACTACCGACCCTGCAGACATCAAGAGGATAATAAGGGAATACTGTGAACAAATCTACACCTGAATTTGACAACTTAGAAGAAAAGCACCAATTTCCTGAAAAGCACAAATTACCATAACTCACCCAACATGAAAGATATAATTTGAATAGTCCTATAACTATTAAGGAAATTGAATTCATAATTTCAAAAATCCCACAACAAAAAATCTCCAGGTCCAGATGGTTTCACTGAAGAATTCAACCAAATATTTAATAATGAATTAACAACGATCCTATATAATCTCTTCCAGAAAATAGTAGAAGAAAAAGAAACAACTCCCCAGTGTTCAGAGTTAATTAAGGCCTGAAATTGGCTAATATTTGGATTATTTAGATGTTCACATCCTGTCTTTCCTTAGAAACTGGCAATAAGATTTTTCTCCTTCGGTTGCCTGACCATCATAGGAGGTTCTTGATAAATATCTGTTGATGACTTTTCGCAACACTTTGCCCATCTAGACATAATTACAGGAGAAGTGGAATCAAGGTCTTCTCTCTAGGCTGCATGACACTGTGGTTTACTTATTCTCAAGCATCCTAGGACTGCTTTTGTTGGTATCATCCTGAGATGCAGTTTAAAAAAAAAAAATGCTAATACGAAATAGTTAAATGAACTTCCAGGTAAGACTCTCTATTTGAAAATTCTTTGGCATATCTGAATGCTCCAAGTGTAGCTCACAATGGCGTCAATGATTGATTTTGTAAAACAAACCTCCCCTAACTTAATGGCTTAAAACAACAATGGTTTATTATTTCTCATGATCTGTGGGTTGAAGAACAGTTTTTCTTCTAGTCTTGTGTTAGGTAGGTCCTGTAACTGCATTCAGATGGCAGCCAGGCTGGGGCTATGAACTGTCATGCCTTCATTCTCCTCCATGTGTTCCCTCCATATGGTAGCTTGGGCTTCCTCACAGCATGGTAGTCCTAAGGCAGCATTCCAAGATGACTTCATCACATGCCTGGCACTTTAGTTGAGTTGGCTGGGGGCTGGTCATGTGCTCTCTTCAGCAGGGTAACCGGACTTTCTGACATGAAGTCTCAAGACACTAATAAAGCAAAGGCTGCCAGTTTTTAAAGTGTAGCTTAGCCTAAACTAGACTAGCATCACTTCTGCCACATTATGTTGATCAAAGCCATTCACAATGGCAAGCCAGATTCAAGAGAATGGAAAATAAAGTCTTTCTCTTGATGGAAGGAAAGCAGAGAACTTGTGGCTATCTTTAATAATCTCTAAATTATTTATGTTCTTCCCAGAAGCAAAATACACTCATCCCTTCCCAAGACCTACAATATTCTCATTCCATTATGGCATCAAGCTCAGACTTGAGACCCAGGATTTTGTCATCTAAATCAGGCCCAGATATGAATGAGCCACCTAAGGTGCAATCTTCTGAATGTAGACAAGCAGTGTAGCTCCCATCTATGCAGAGATCTGCGAATTAAAAAGACAAGTTATCCACCTCCCCAAACACTCAACTTACAAAAGTGAATAACAATAATGGACACTCCCTTTCAAAAAGGGAGAAAGGGGGAGCACGTAGCTTCCCTATTTCATAGTAATTTTGAAATCCACCTGGGCACAAGTTGTCGGGGTCTCCCTCCTTCAGGGACTGTTCCTTGATTAGGGTCCAGTTCTGCTCTCTCAGAGTCTTCTTCCAGCCCACTGTTCTTGGTGGCTCTTGTTTCTATCCTCTGCATCTGGCTCTCTCACCTGAGAACTTTCTTCTCTATAAGACAAGGGCCAAGTTTACACCTGAGTTGCTTTCTTTGCCTAATTTCTGTCTATATAAATTTTGGAGTCTAGAATCTCATTTTATTTTGTATTGCCCTACCCCTTTTATCTAATCTAATGGTGATACTTTTGCCAATACAATTCCTTCTAAATTTTGTATGTTTTCTATGCATCATATTACAAATCCACTTCATTAAATAAAATTCACACCCATAAAATTCTTCAAGTTAGGCCCCTTTTTCAGACTGCAAGTCAGGGTGCTGTGGAGCAATGCTCTTCAGATTCTTCTTTCTGAGGTCTAACCAAAAGGGTCACAAAGCACAAATCAAAGTCGTAGAACCTTTATTTGATCTTTACTTGGGTCCAGGTTTTACTGTCAGCATTCTTGATTTGACCTTTACCCTGAGTCCATTTCTAACTTTGAAAATCTTTTGACACATGGAAAGGCTAGAAATTTTCCAACCTAGTAAGTCCAGAATTGAAAACATTTCCCCTAAATTCTGTTTTAAAAAGGAATAGTTTTTTCTTTGGTTCATTTCTGTCTTCCCATACTTTATCATAAGTGGCTAAAAGAAGTTAACTTTCACTTTCAACATTTTACCTGGAAATCTCCTTAGCCAGATCCATAAATTCATTAATGAATTTTCTATCTTCTAGATTATCAGAGACAACAGTGTTGACAAACAGATCAGCACTATGTAATATGAGTGCTGTTTTCTCCAGTTTCAATAGCAAGTATTTCACTACTTTTCAAACCTCTACTACTAGTCTCCTTACCACCCTTCCAACTTCTACCTACTACCTGGTCCAAAACCAATGCCTCATGTTTCAGGTTTTTTTTGGCTACATCTTATTTCTAGGCACCAATTTCTGTATCAGTTTATATTGCTGTGTAACAAATAATCCTAAATCTTAGTGACTTAAAACAAAACTTTATGTTATTTCTCATGATTCTATGGGTTAATTGAATGACTCTTCACTGGTCTCACTTGCGCAGTCATGAAACTATCTGACACCTGAGCTGGGGCTGTTGGCCAGGATGCCTTAGTTCTCCACATGGTGTCTCCATAAGGCAAATGTGGACTTCTTCATATAACAGTCTCAAGGCTACCTTTCAAGATGGCTTTGTTCATAGACCTAGCACTTTGTTCAGATGGCTGGAACACGCAGGCATCTCTCTCTTTATGTGTGTTCTCCAGCTGGACCACTTTGTGTGATGCCTGAAGGCTTCAAGAGAACAAAGACAGAAGCTGCCAAGTTTAGGCCTAGGCCTACAACTAAGATAGTATCACGTCTGCTGCATTTCTTGGTTGAAATTTATAAGGCTGACCCAGATATAAAGGGACAGGAAAAATAGATGCCATCTTTTGATGGGAGGAGTGGCTAGAATTTGTAGTCATTTTTAATTCACCAAAATGACAATGACCTCAAGATAGTAATAGACCCTCTAGTGTTTCTTGACTCTTATATTTTGCTTTATATCATAAATTATACCTTCCACAGAAGACTTACAGTTCTTTGAGAGTAAGGACTAGGAAGAATAATTTTTACATCGCTTTAAGCCTCTTACATAGAGCCTGCCACATAATAGGCACTCCAGAATGATTTCTGGATAAATGTTGGCTAAATGAGATATTCGGTCTGACTGTTGTAATGTATATATTTTTTTTTTCTAATTTCATGTAGAATTGGCTTCTATTGGTAAACTTGTCAATATTCATTAACTAAGATATTTGATTAACCAACAGCAGAGTATTACCTAACTATTGGTTTGATAACAGTTTTATGTAAATATTATCTTCTTCAGCAGAATGGAGCCCCCCATAAATAGTCTTCCACTAGGGCAGGGGTTCATAGCCCTCACTGCATAATAGAATCTGGGGTGCTTTAAAAAAAATACCATGCCAGAGATCTTCTCCCTAGACTAATTAAATTAGGATTTCTAAATGTATTAGGATTTGTTCATAGGTGATTCTCATATGCAGCCAGTGTGATGAGCCACTTTTCCAGGGCTAATGCTTTTAAACTGTGTCACATTCTAAGGACACGACCTTGCCCTATCTCACTCAGCTTCAACCATAGTAGTCTAGTCATGAAAAGGATTTGATGCTAAGATAAAACGTGGAAACACTAGTATGTTGTGATAACCTAGGACTCTTGACTTTATGAAGTAGAATAATCATTGAAATATTTTTCTTGGCATCTTATGGCTGTCTATATGAGCAACTTAGAGGCTGTGATTGTTAATAAAAGGCAGGGTCTGCCTTCCAAGACTTCCAGGGTGTTTCTCTGTGCAAAGCCTTCTGTCCACAAGACAGATCTGAGGCACATTGATCATCTTCTCTGTTTACCTAAAGGCTACATAGGACCTAGTGTCTGTGTACAGCACATCAAGAGACTCCTTCCTTGCCTCTATTGTGGGTGCTTTGCAGGGCTCACTGTGCTAACCCCCAAAGCTCACTTTTCAAAGGAAGAGATGCCAACTCATTTTTCTTGAACTCCATAGACTTAATTCTTACAGGCAATTTCTGCACTATAAAGAAGGGCAAGAAAAATTGCTCTGGAGAAAATGTTCAAAAGCATTATTTCTCTAAAGACTAAACAATGTTTATAATAATCAGAGAAGAATCAGGTTAAGAATGCTCTGTTATTTGGATACTTCCTCAGATCAAAAGGTCAGGTATGATTGTTTCCCATCCTTGTAGCCAGGCAGGTCAGTTCTGGAGACAAACCTCTACAATTTAGCAAGCCAAATTCTTTAGGAATAAAAGCTGATTAACAATGTCTAAATGGGTCTTCATTTTAGAACACTCCCAAGGAATGGTTGGTCCCAACCATATTTCCACTCCTTGCACTTCTCAGGCTCTTTCAATCTGTGTTATGCTCACCCTATTCCACTCAAACTTCTCTGGCAAATATTGCTAAATCAATGTACACTTTATGATCCTTAGCGGGCTCTGCTTCCCAGCAGTGTTTAAACAGGCATCTCTTCTCTAAATTCTTTACTCCCTTGACTTCTCTTGCAACACACTGCTGGTTCCCTTTGAACATTCATTTTCTATCCCTTTAATAGATTTCTTATCTTCTGTGCTGACCTTAAACTTATGGGATACTCAAGTGTTCACGCTTGGCCCCTATTCTTCTCATATTGCATTGTCCAGGGATTTCATTCATGCTCTTTAACAATTAGCAACTATTGATAATTCCTAAATCTCTTTGGGCTCAAATATTACATACTCTTGTACTCAACAAATATTTTCTGAACCACACACACAGTGGCAACGGGGACTGGTCTGAAAAGGCAACATCTCCACCACAATTCCTTCTGTTGATTTCTGACCATCACTCTATATGCTCTCTTTCCTCAGATAACTTTATTTCAGAAGCATTGAGGTCTTTCCATGCTCCTCCCTTCTTTTGCTGCCCCTGAACTTCAATCAGACATTTTTACAACATCTTAGTGTGAGATCTAGAAGTAAATCTCTAGAAGAGAGATTTACAATAAGATTTCCTAGTCTGGGGGCGCCTGGGTGGCACAGCGGTTAAGCGTCTGCCTTCGGCTCAGGGCGTGATCCCGGCGTTCCGGGATCGAGTCCCACATCGGGCTCCTCTGCTATGAGCCTGCTTCTTCCTCTCCCACTCCCCCTGCTTGTGTTCCCTCTCTTGCTGGCTGTCTCTATCTCTGTCAAATAAATAAATAAAATCTTTAAAAAAAAAAAAAAAGATTTCCTAGTCTACTTTCTGGGCAATTAGACGTGCTCTGTAGGGGGTATCATCTGAGTGCCTCCTTCTTAAGATTATATCCAGATTTTTCTTCCTTTCCTTTTTTTCTCTTGTAAAAAAAAAATGCTTTAAGAAGGCATATTCCCTTTTTATTCTGTACTTCTGTTTTCACATTGTCATACATTCTCCATATCTTACTTATTTAAGGAAATGACCTTTCATCATGGACTTTAATCAACATTTTGGTAGATCTTCCTTGTTCCATGTTAACCCAGGGTGCTTAGAGAAAAGACAAGGAAGTACATCACAGGTCTTGGCAGTTTACTACCTAGCACTGTTCCATATGGTGATTAATGTCCCCTAGAGGGCCCGATTACAGAAATATTTTGTCTCTTTCCTCTTGCACAGACCTAAGTGACATTTATGGGATCTCTTGAGAAGCTAACTGATCTAAAACACGCTGATATGTTCAGTATCTTTTCTGATTTAGACATGCAGCTACTTTTACCTTTACCACACATTAGAGACAGTCCTGACCTGTGGGAGTCAGCTCATTTCTGGTTATTTAAGATTATCCTTGACTTTGATAAGGTTGGTGTTATCATAATTTGAGATGGTGTTCTGTAAGGCAGTATCCAGGTCTGCCTTAATTACTACTCTATCCCCAGTGTGTAGCACACAGTAAATGTTCACTGAAGTTTTGTTTTTTAAAAAAAATCTATGAATGACTGTATCTTTACGCCTCTCAGTTAATAACTAGGTCCCTCTTGCTAATGATGACTGAGGCAGACATGACACATTCCTCAGGTCATGAAGAGGGTAGGTTTGGGAATGCATCTTGACACCAGACAAATTTTGATAATTACAGAGAAAGATTAGCTGCTCAGATCTTGTGCTGTTGTGTCAAAGGTCACTTAGTCCCTGCCCTTTCAAGGAAGAGCCTGGCTGCTTGCTGAGCACAACCTCCTGGACTGTTGCATAATAAATTTACCTTAGCATTAGATTATCCTGTAGTTCATTAAGAGGAGTTAGTCAAGAACAGATCCTAAAGGCCTTTTAAGAATGCTTATGAAAATTTCCCATGGAAAGGTGGATTTCAGGAGTGGCCTCAGACTGACACATCATGGCGGGCATCTTGTCCAGCCTTTACAGATTACTCTGTAAAAATTCTCAGATGGCTAAACTCAGTTAGCTTCCACAGCTATAAAATTCAAGGACCTTGATGAGCAAACCAGGGCCTTTTCTCAGAGAGGAATCAATACCACTGCATTTGAATCCCAAGAAATCCAGACAATTGATCTTTCCAAACTTTTGTTTGTATCAACAATACTCTTCAACACCTGTAAGACTCTGTTTTTATATTCAAATGTTTAAAACCTACGCACTCTATACCAGCATTTTCCAGTGGAACTTTCTGTGGTAATGGAAATGTTCTATATCTGTGCTGTTCAAAACAATAGCCACTAGCTACATGTTACTTCTAAGCTCTTGAAATATGGCTAGTGAGGAACTGAGTTTTAAATTGAATTTAATTTTGATTCATTTAAATCTGAATATTCATATGACATTAATGGTTACCATGTTGGACAGCATAGCTCTATACAACTGAAATACTACATACAAACACAGAGGAGAGTACAAGAAATACGTATTCTAAAATCATAAAAGTAACAAAATCTCAATAAATAAAGTTTTAAATGGACAAATGTGCGGGGGAAACCCTAAGAACACTCATATCTTAATATCTAAATGTAAATATTGTTAACATTGTGGCATATAATACTCTATTATTTCTCTTCAGTTTTATGTAAGAAGGGAAAATAGTGCAGGGTAGTCAATATATAGTTATAATGGTGAAGTGAATAGTATGAAAATCCCAGATAAACCTGGTTTTAACTGATTGTGATACACATGCCAGGATCTCTCTTCTGCACAGACAACGGGCCAGCTGGCTGCCTCCGTGGAGTGAATGGCCTTCCTATCCTCACATAAATTTCTTCCCCATAAGCTATCTATAATTTCCTGCATTCCCACAGTATTGAGAAGGATGCATGTCTGTTAAAAGCTAAATATTATGCACAGGACATCATGACATTCCAGCCTTTAGCATCCTAGTGGGGCATTGTCTAGACTGTCAGACCTGGGCTTGGGGTGTATAAGGCGGCCTGGGCAGCTAACAGGCAGTATTTAGCCACTGGGACAAGCAAAGAGAACACTAAAGGGAAGTGGGTGGACAAAAGAGAGATGGAGAACGCCATCTTTATATTTTATTCTAGGACAGGGTCATATATACTAAAGACGTTCATTCATTCATTCATTCATTCATTCATTCATTCAACAGGTAATTTGTAAGTACGTACCTATTCTATATCAGGGTCTTTCAGGGGAATATGGATATATTGGAACACAGTCATATTCACTCCCTCACAGATTGTGAAGTCTAACACAGAAACAGACAATGAGCAGTGGAATACATTTTTTTAAAAATATTCAATTACAAGTTGAGGAAAGTGCTATGAGGGAAACATGACACGGAGATGAGCATGCGGGAGAAGAGGTCCTCCATGGATAAGAACAGTCAGAGAAGGATCTTTAGAATAGTTGAAGAAAGGACCCATGCTGAGATATAGGAAGGTTGGGAAGGAGCAGGTTCTGTGAAGTGTGTGTGTGCGCACGCACGGGTGCACGCGTGCGCTCACCATGCTGAAGAAAACATTTGCAAAGGCCTGGGAGGGTAGCTTGGAAAATTGTGAATGAAGAAAAGGCGGCTTGACCTGAAATTAAAGAAGTCGTCAGTGGGCAGATCACGTAGGTCACATAAGGGCTTCAGGGTTTATTCTAACGGAAACAGAGAGATACTGAAGAGCTGTAATTAGGAGGGTCACACGATCATCAGCACTTCTTTTAGGTGAAGCGCCATTCTAACTGCTGAGGATATAGCCTGGAACAAAGCCAGCAAGAATTCTTGACCTTATGGAGCTTATGTTCTAGTGGGAATTGAAAGAAAAGGAAGTCGAGTTTGGAGGAATTGTTGAGATTTCAGCAATGACTGAAGACACTCCCCGAGGCAGGTGCAGCCTGACAGGTAGGACTCTACCTGCAAGCCCGGCAGCGGTATCTGCCTACAGGCTCAGGAGAAGACTTTTCACCTGGATCTCCGGCTCTGCCTTCTCCAAATGCTTCCTTTGCAAACCATTCGGTGTTTCCTGACCTGATAAGCACAGAGCTCCCTCCAGGCAAATCAACTATCTTTCGGTCCAAAGGTATGTGAGGGCGTGGTTCGGGTCTTGTCACTCATTTATTACCTAATTCAGGTTAGTATGGGCTGAGAATGTCAAGCTGGCCAAAGCTTAACTGTAAGCTAGTGACAGTTAAATAATGAATACTTCCTGGAGGAATTGGGCTGCAAAAGAGACACAGCCAAAATCTAAAGTCTTAAAATGACTTTCAACTGATTTCTTACAGAGAAGCCTCAGAAATTCAGTGGGCCTGTGTCCAGCTCTGCCACAGACCAGCAGCTCATCCCTATCCTCATGACTGGCCATCACCACTCCTGGAAACACAGCACAAAACCCTAGTGAACCTGAGCATGACCTTCCAAGGAAAAGGACAGGATGCTCAGTTCATGTCCCTTTCTAGATGCAATTTCTGGACCTGGGGAAATGATGTGAGGTTTTCTCTTGAGTACTCCCCATCATTTGGCTAGGACCTTGGATGCAAAACTTAAGGAGATGCCAAAAAAACCTTGGAATAAAGATATATAATACTTTAGTACACTATTTTCAAACTCAAAATTCATGCAAAAAAAAATCTGTGATGGAAAGACCATCATAATTTTAACTAAAGACAGTATGCGTTGGGGTGACTGTCCTTAGCTGGGCTTCAGCAGACCTGGGGCCCTTCTCTAGCTATGCAGCACCCAGTGATTACTCTACTCCTCTGCTCTCAATTTGCAGAGGAAAAAACTGAAACCAGAGAGGTGCTCATTCTTTAAAGGAGATATTCATTAAGACACATTCACTTGAGGAATGGAATTTATGCTCAATATAATAATTCTTAAAATGCTGCCTGGCAATTCTAATGTGCACCAGGGCTGAATGGAACTGGGCCAGGGAGTGCCCTGGTTGGCCTAATAAATGAATTGCAGCTAAAGTGTAAGATGCTAAGAGTGGATTCCTATATTTCTCCTGCCACATGTTGCCACTCTCTGGCAGTCATACTCTCAGTTTAGGGCAGTCTGACAACAGGGCAGGGAAGTATGGGGAAGGATGGAGCAATCTTCTGGAGCTCCTACTTCCTCCCCATCATCATGCTAGGTGCTTATCATTTGGTTTAATTCCCCCCCCCCCACCACCACCACCAATCAGAGGAGGTCAGGACAATCACCTCCATTGCAGAGATGAGGAAACTAATGTCTTTCCTTAGGGAAGCCTTTCATGAAAGCCCTCAACAAGTCTCACAAAGCAGATTCATCCAATGGGGCATCAGACCTGCTCATTTCACAGACCCTCCAGAACTTCCCACTGAAATTCAGTTTTCATTCAAATAATTGGAGAACCCCCACATTCCCCAGCAGTTTGAAGATGATTGGGGCAGAATTCAGCAAGAGGTTGAATTGGCTCTGGGATCTGCTGTGGATAGGCTGTGTCTGGACAGAGATGGCCCAAGAAGGTCTGTTGGGGGGTAAACTGGCTCTAGCCCAGATCGTCCCTCTGAGAAAGGATTTCCTATTCTCTCTCCCCATCCCCATCTCATTTCCCCCATAGTTAGCATGTTTTGAGTTCTAATTCTGTGCCAAGTACTGCCCATCCTTTGTACAATATGTTATTTTTAATCTTCATGACAACACTAAGTGGTAGGAATGATTGACACAATGATGTCAAGTAACTACCTGGTAAGGAGCAGAGTTAGGATTCAAAAGGTGTTCTTACCTGAGAGCCTGCATTCTGATATATGGTTTATACTGCATACCCAAATATCTCTCCAGGAAGGAGCAGCTAAAAATGAAAAATGGTGGGCTCGTAAACTCTGTTCAGAGTGTGATGCAATGGGTATCACTGAAGACCCAATAGTTTCCCATTTGTAAATAACATAAAATTTCCACCATCTGGGTATTTTCCATTTAAGGAGACAGCATGTTTTACCTGGGTCAAGTGGTAGTTTACTCACGGCCCAAGGAAATGCTAGAAATTGAGAACACTCTATAGTTTGTCTAACCTCAGCCCATAATTATGGAAGCTTACTTCTGAGCATACCAGTAACTTTCCACTTCAGACTAGATTGGAAATATCCCCCACCTCCCAAAACCTGGTGTATATTATCCTTACAACATCAGCCAGGGGATACAAAATGACAACAATGATAGTAGTCAGAGCTTTTTCTTCATATTTAACCTAAACGTACCCTTCACCTTTTGGTCCCATTTAAAAAAAAAAAAAAATTGGTACCCAGAGAAGATGCTTGCAGTCAAGGATTGTATCTTATTCACTTTTGTATCTCCGGCACTGAACACAGTGCCTGACACAATGTAGGCTCCCAGGAAGTATTTGGCGAACGAATGAATGCTACTCTGAATGTGAAGAAGGTGCTACTGAACCACCATTGATAGCACATAAACAGAGAATTTTTTTCTAGAAGTGCAGATGGATTTTCAGTAAGCCACCATGCACGTCACCCTCTGCCTTGCTTCCTCTGGTTTTTCTAAACTGTTCCCCTGCAGCTGGATTTACTGATGCATCCCCATTGTGGTCACAGGATTACCCCACCCCACTAAGTCTGGACTTAGTTAATCAAGTTGGGGACAGGAAGTGTATCAGTGGCTCAGGTGTTCACCACCTACAGGGGCTTAAGAATAGGACAAGGTCCCAAAGCTGGATTCTGCATGCTCAGCAATCTCTGCTGGGTTCACCTCAACCCTCAGAGTCCGCTGAGGCATCTCATCTAATCCTCCCAACAACCCAGTAAGTCAGATATGTGCGTCTGTTAGGACTGGGTCTGTCTGCATACAACAGAGGTCATCCACAGTAGATTAGCCAAACAAGAGTTCATTTTTCTCACAAGATGAGAAGCTGCAGTACCATTTTCAGAGCTGTCCTGCCTCCCAGTGCCATCAGGGTCTCAGGCTTCCTTCAGCTTCCAGCCCCACCCAGCTTAGCCTGTGGCTTTGGACTTCCCACTCACCAGATGGCTGTTTCTCTTTCAGTGTCCTGTCTGAATCTCAGGCAGAAAAAAAGGGGCAAGGGTGAAGGGCAAATGCATGTGCCAACTGAATCTGCCCCTTCCACAGGTTTTCCCACAGCTCCTCCCAGGGATTTCTGCTTATCTCTTAACAAACACAACTGGGACTCTGAGGATATTAGCGTTTCTGGTTGTTTACATTGTTTCTGAAACAAAATTGGGGTCCTCTTTGTCATGATGAAGAGGAGACAAGCCAGGCATTTTCTAGTGTCCTGTGCAACATGGCAGTATTTGGTGTCCCAGGGAAGAGCCCTGGGGGCCCATGCATTTGAGGGTTATGTGTTTCCTCCCCACCATTGGGTGACCCAGACCACAGCACCAAGCTTCCATTGTTTCCCCTCCTATCACCCATCCTTCCTCATACCTCAGTCTCCCTCCTGAGCTACAGTCCTGACCTGAAGCCTCGCTGCTTCCCAGCATCCCTCTCCTGCTTCTCCATCAGCCCCTCTCACCACTAGCAGGGTCCTTCTGTCTGTTGAGCAGATTTCCAATGCTGGTCACTCTGCTGCCTGGCTTCTGATGTTAATCGGTGGATGGCAACCTTGCCTCCAGCCCCCTAGCTACGAGGCTGGACCTCCTTAAACCTGAGATTGTCCAATTCATTTCTCCTGTTCAGGAGATGACCCAGAGCCTATTCCTACAGTCAGCTTAGTTTCAGTGCCCAGAAAGCTGGGGAGAGAGGATCTAGTTTCCTTGGTAACAAGGTTTGCAAATGTCTTGCATTTGGCCCTTCTTGAGGCTGGATGTACCCAGAGCTGAAGGGAAGCAGCTTTCACTCTCCCTTTGACATCAGCTGACCACTGAAGGTATGGAGGACGTGGTTCGCAGCACACAAGGATAATGGCTCTAGGGCAGCATCACAGCGGGTGGGATTTAAGGGAGCTAAGAGGCATGAAGTTATCATCTAGGCTGACTGTTGTGCTTCATCCATGTGAAACTGAGGTCCGGAAAGGTGGAAGTAACTTTTCTAAAGGGGAGGAGCTGCACCCACACCCATAGGATCCCAGCCACACAGCCCATTGGAAGTACATCAGGGTGAGCTAAGAGTCTGAGACCAGCCAGTGGGATACTTCCCAGAACTCTCTCCCAGTCTCCTTTACCCACAAGCAAACCATCCCACGAATTACTGAGAAGGCAGAGGGAGGGGACCTCAGGTGGCTTTAGGGAGAACTTTCTGTTCTAAATGAGGACAGCATTTTGGCAGATAGCTGGGAAGACAGGAGCTTCAGGAAAGGCAAGTGCTGAGTGGCTGAATAGAAAGAATTTTAGACATTAATAGCAACAGGCACAGGGGCGCCTGGGTGGCTCAGTCAGTTAAGTGTCTGCCTTCGGCTCAGGTCATGATCCCAGGGTCCTGGGATCGAGTCCCACATAGGGCTCCCTGCTCAGTGGGGAGTCTGCTTCTTCCTGTCCCTTTTCCCCTCCCCCTCACTTGTTCTCTCTCTCTCTCTCTCTCTAAGTAAAATCTTAAAAAAAATTTGTTACAGGCACAAATAGGGAAACAGGTCTAGAGCAATGGTGGAAATTGTTCAAAGATGTTGAGGGCTCCAGTAACGGAGGGAATAGCATGGCAGCTAACATTTGCTGAGCACCTACTGTGGGGCAGGCACTATGCTGAATCTATTTACTTAATCATCACAACAGCTCTGTGAGTTTGGTACCAAAGCCCACAATCCCATATCCAAATTCCTTGAGGCCAAATGTGTTTCCAATTCAGAATTGTTCATATTTTAGGAAAAATGGCACAGTGCATGCATTGCATGCTATTAGTGATTCCCAAGGGATCTGGGGCAGCACCCAGCAAGGGAGCACATTGAGCTTTCTGCAGGAAATGGGCTAGACAAAGACCATAAAAACCCTCATGTCAATCTTGCCACCAAATAAGTATGGGTCCCCACTCATGAAAAAACTTTTAGTTCCCAAACTTTGAGTATTTCAGAGCTTTCAGATTGTACCATTATCCTCATTTTCCAGAGGAAAATTCTGGCTTTAAAGAAAGTCTGGTTCCAGAGTTATCTTGTCCTGCTGCCTGGTGATAATGCCCACCTATCATATTTTATGTTTCCTATATCACTACAATGTACGTAACTAGATCCAGTCCTCATAGAAATGCTGAGGAATGGGAGCAAACTCTGTTGCATCTCTTTAACAAATGGGGAAAATAAGGTTTGAAAAAGTGATGTCTTGCTTAAGGGTATAGAACAGATGGCTAGAGGCCGAATTCAACCCACAAGTGAGGTCTGCAGACTCCTGGCTCTCCTGACTCCTTCTCCTGTGCCATTTGGGCACATTCCTTAGAAATTATTTGAAGGAAGAGTAATGTGAAGAGAATGTTAATATTCATGATGCTTTGAAAAATAGGTTTGAAGTGGCAGCAGAATGAGAGGAGAAACATGGAAGCCTTTGCTAACTTTTTGAACAAATTGTAGAAGACTCCTTATCTTCCCCAAATGCCACAGAGCAAGGTTCCAACTGGTCAGGTAAGGGGACGTGACAGGGAATGCATCTGTAGCCAGCCCACCTACCCCTCCCAGTGCTAGAGCATTTGTTTTTTGAGACAGAGATGATCCCTCCCGATATTAGGGTTATCTGAGGTCTCTTGCCTATCTCCAAGGACAGCAGAGAGAGAGAGAGAGAGAGAGAGAGAGAGAGAGAGAAGACAAGCAAACAATGTCCTGAACACTAGAGGGTTTGATCAGGAGGTTTCTGCTGTCATGCCCCAGGGGCTCCAGACCAAATGTCAGAGAGCCACAGCCACAGGGCATCATGAGAAGGAAGGTCTGCAATATTCAGGAGGGGGCCAGAAGAGGAGGCTGTGAAGTCAGCCCCGAGAACGAATAGATGAGGGACATAGAGATGCTGCCTAGCTCTCTGTGCTCAGAATATGTTTAGCCCCTAGCATGGACAGGAAAACAGGTAGGGGTGGGGGTCACAGGGAGAGGCAGGTGGTCCTGCAGAATTCTGGGAAGGGTGGAGAGAAGAAGGACATGGAAGAACTTCAATACTTTCCTACCTTCTTACATCACCACATCATGGAGCATTACTTCAGCAGAAATCTCTGGAGATGTTTCCACTGCTGGCTATAACTATAGTTTTTCTAAGATGCCAAATTGGCAGTTAACTACATGGTATTATTTAAGGGTCCCAAAAAGTCCCCTGCCCTAGCCTGCAAATATCTCACTCAAATATCTCAGAGAAACTCCTTGGTACTAATGAAATTTCCAGAAAACACCACATGCAAAGATTTTGCCAAGGTATGCCTATGCACATACCATCCATCTGGACTGTTCTTCTCTGACTTTTCTGTTAAATTTTAATGCATCTTCCAAGACATTCCTTGGGTCTGTGTCTCGTTCCTAGATACCCCAATAGCTTTCTTATATATGCTTCTATTAGAACTATTGTCCCTCTGTAAAATTATTACACTTTTACAGATTGGGTCCCCCCACTGGATGGAGAGTATAATAACATAGCTCACTAAATGGGGCAGTGTATGTGAAGTGCTTGGCATGGCGTAGGCACCAAGCAAGTGTTACCATTTTTTTCTCTTGCCTTCTGGCAGTTCTTCAAGCAAACTCTTTCTAGGATTTACTTTTTCCCCACCTGCTTCCTTGTCACCACTATAATCCATCCCTCGATCAGTTTAAGAGCTCCCCAACTACCTTTCTGGTCACCAGTGTCTTCCTTTTAATAGGTCCTCCGGGCTGCTGACTAATGAACTTCCCTGAGATATTTCTGTCCTTGTGTTCCTCCACTATTCAAGGACTGCAGTGGTTCCTAGTGATCTACTGCACCAGCCCCAAATAACCAGCAACGTACCCAGCAGTAGCATAAAACTCTTACTAATCCTTTTTCGGGGAGTAATCCTTAGGCACCAAGTATGCTGTGCTAATGACCAGTTCTAGGATCTCTGTTCTTTCATCTGTTAACCCACAGTATTCCTTTTCCACACCACCTTTTAAATCCTCCCTTCCAGGTTTAGATCAAGTTGGAAATCCTCCGTAAATCAATTAAATAATTAATTGATTAATAAATGTATGTTGAGTCATGCAGTTGAAGGATGGGAATACAAAGGAAAGTCTCTGGGCTCTCGGAAGCTGAAGTCCATCCACTTGGAGGCTTGATGCTCACTCATATCCAATATCAACTTTTCGATAGAGATGCTGAATGTAACCTGTATTTGGTTGGCTCTCTCCATTACCTGATAATTGAGGACTCTCCTTTCCTGGAACTCCCCCTAAACATTTCTGAAAGTTGGTAAAGTGTGTCTCACATGTGCTCATGAACAAAAACGTGGCAGCTTCTCTATCAGCTAGGGATGCTTCTGTTTGCAGGTAACAGAACACCTGACGGTGTCTTAAGCAACAAAAACACTGAATGTTTCACAACTCTGAGAAATCTAGAGGTAAGCAGTCAGACGTGAAGCTTAGTATAAGTTCAGAGAATGATTGATAAATGGCAAAGTTGACTACACCGGCTATTGAGTCTGCTATGGGTCCTTAAACTCCCCCTGACTACTGAAAAGATATTTTCCAGTGACTGAGGTAGGGATGTACATATAAGAGGAGATGGGAGTGATGGTGATAGGGGATCAAGTGGCCCTGTGTGAATGAAGGAAGAATATATGAGCAGCGATCTTATAGGGAATAAGTTAGCCATCTAATTTTTTAAACCATGTCAGCTATGCTTGACATTCAACCACATTGGTAATCTATTAAACACAAAAAAATGTGGAAAGGGTAATACCAGCTACATTTGCTGCATTATACTTCCTTTCTTCTTTTTCTTCCTAGACTTCTAATTTCTGTACCTATATTTAAAATCCTAGTGTTCTGTGGTCAGTAATTGAGGCCTCCAGAAACAATGTCTACAGATGGACTATCCACGTGGTTGTTGGTTACATTTTTAGTTACATTGTTGCTAGCCTACCCAGCATCCATTTCCTCCTTCTTCCTTCCTAATAGAATTTGAATGTTATTCAAGTATTGCTCCAATCCAGGTTTGTCTCAGGGAAGGTTGAACCTCCTTGGATGGAGCTCAACAATGTCTTAAATGACCCATGCTCTTTGCAACCTTTTGCTTTACTCTCCACAGTATCTTCGCTTTTCATCCCCCTACTCATAGCCCATGACCTCCAGATGGCTGTCATCACTCCAGGCATCATGAGTAATCCAAAGACATGAAGCAAGTGGAAAGGTCAAAAGGCTTTCTCTTCTCAATGCTTTGTCTTTTTATTCAGAAAGAGAAGACTGCCAACTGCCTAGTTATCATATCTGGATTCCTTCATCTAGGCTCTACTGAACCCCAGTGGACATTTTACCCTCTTTCAGGCACCACTGTCTCTCTCAGTAGGGTCGCTACATTTACCAAATGAAAATATAGGACACCCAGTTAAAATTGAATTTGATAGGGACCCCTGGTTGGCTCAGTGATTAGAGCATGGGAGTCTTGATCTCGAGGTTGTGAGTTCGAGTCCCACATTGTATAGAGATTACTAAAAAATAAATAAAACTTAAAAAACTTTCTTAGCACTGGAAACAAGTGAAGTTATGTTTGGTGGGGGCTTTAAAAAATTGAATTTGATAAACAACAAATATTTTTTAGTATAAATATGCCCCAAATGTTACCGGAGATAGACCAAAAATCTATTTGTTGCTTATCTGAAATTCACATTTTTAAAAGATTTTATTTATTTATTTATTTATTTATTTATTTATTTATTTATTTATTTATTTAGAGAGCATGAGTGAGGGGAGGGTGGGGGAGAGGAAGAGAGCGAGCATCTCAAGCAGACTCCCTGCTTAGTGTGGAGCCCAATGCGGGGCTCGATCTCATGACCCCGAGATCATGACCTGAGCAGAAATCAACAGTCGGACACTTAACCAAATGAGCCACCCAGGCACCCCTGAAATATTTTATCTGGCAACCTTTCCTTATGGGCACTGCCATGACTTTCACCAGGTACCACCATCTCCCTCAGGAATTGATAGGATGGCCTGGAGTCCTCAAAATGCCACAGCACTGGGATGTTAAATGAGAAACAGTCTGAATGCTTCTCTTCACCATCCATCTTACACTCCATTAATGGAATCCCAACTAAGGTGGCACAGGGGCAGAAGAAAATGCGAATGACAGACACTATGATGGCTGCAAAAAAGGAAGGGCAGTAAGCTTGAGTTAGTAGGAAATAGAGAACCTTTAGAGCTCTCTGATCAGGATGAGTGACCAGATACCAGATGAAAACTGCATTTTCATGTTGCTGATTGCTTCAGCCATAGAGAGAGAAATCACAAAACCATGCATATGCACAAAACTGAAGTTAGAAACTGTTTTTTGAGCTTTTAAACTTTGCAGTCCAAAAAAAATATGTCAGATCACTCAACCTAGGCTGTTTTTTACATTTCCCCTTATCATTCCCTAGTGTAACATTAAGTCACTTAAAGAGAAACCCAGCGTATTTTGTTGAAGGTATGCATTCCTCTGCCAGTTAGGAGGTCTGAGCCTTTAGAGGAATTCACTCTTTGTAGCTACATTCTTTAGTTTGGGGACGAAAGAATAAGACCATTTAGTATTCGAGAAAAATGTATATTCTTCGATATTCAAGGTAATGTGAACTTCATCTCAGGCACAAGGATGTTCCTGGGCAGCTTTGATCATTACTAATTCTCTGACAGGCACTTCCTTCCTCCTGGCCCAGGGGCTTGTTTACTGCAGCATTCCCCACCTGCCAGTAAGAACAGTTCCCCTTTCACCCAGCTGCCCTCCCACCCTGCAGCACACACAGGCTTTTCCTGCATTATTGCCCAAAGAAGTGAGCGCCCTTGTTCTCTAGTTACACTGTTCTCAGAACAGTACAGTTGATTAACCCAAGGTAAACCCTCCCCTTTTCACATGTTGTGTCTCAGGAGGGCCCTTTCCCCTCCCCAGAGTCTGGTGGCCTCTGTTCCTTCCATACTGCTTTAAGTCCTACCCTGAAAAAGATCTAATAAACTATTTCACAGAAATGATTCATGTGAATCAGATGTTCATGTGGGGGTCGGGAGAAACCTGGAAAATTGAAAGACAAAAGAATACAATGTAACCCCTTTCTAAGACTTTTTCTTTACTTCTCCCTTAATAATAATTAAAAAAAAATTTAAAGGGGGAGTGCGGAGGGATTTCTTCTTGTTACTTCTGTTTTCCTTGGAATTTTTCCACTATGACATTGACATGTTTGCTAGGCTGGAAATGGTCACCAAAGCTGTGATTCTTCCTAAAAAAACAGGAAGGAAACCATTTCTAAAATAAGTGAAACTCAAATTATGAGAGTTTAGGCATTAGCCATCCTGAGGAGACACTATTTCTTTAGACCGAGAGGCCTTTCCAGTATGAGGAACAGGCTTTGCAAAGTTCCAAGGCACTCCCTGCTTGGTCCTCTGCTCTGAATCCTTCACGTGAGTCATCAGAAGGGTCGTTCTAGTTTAGGGCTACTTATTCATGAGCAGATCATCTGTACACCCAGCACAGAATTCAGAGTATTCACAGGTGAGGGAGTACAGTAAGCTTCCCTCTTTTTCCTGCCCCTGGCCACTCTGTCCTCCCTGGAGATGACTTTTGTGATCAGTTTCTTCAATGTCCTCCTTCCAGAGATAGTCCACGCATTTTCAAAAATATAGGGTTATCTGAAGTTCTTTTTTTGGTTTACTTGCTTATCTTTTCAGAGATACCACATTCACACGAGTCAAATGATAACAAACACAAAAGATAATCAGTGAGTTACCACAGGGGTGGTATTCAGAGACTGCTGTGGCTCTGGATGGGTAGAGGGAGCTCTGCCCTGAGCCCCGCTTCTGAAGGTACCTTTATCTGAGAGTTTCATAGATCCTCCTGACATCAGCAGCCTGGCATTTTACTGCATAATCATTGCATTTTCTCTCATGGATGGGCTCTGCCAGACAACCATATAGTTTTGTAAGTTATCGCCTTGTTTACCTACTCAGGATAACCCAACTGTAGGCTCAGGGACCTAGCTGTGTCCCACTGCATTTGTTCCCGCTGTTTCTTCTCCTTGGAATACCGTCTCCATGCAATCCTCATGTTTGAAGTCCCACCCATCCCTTAAAATCCTGTGCAAGGGGCGCCTGGGTGGCTCAGTCGTTAAGCATCTGCCTTTGGGTCAGGTCATGATCCCAGGGTCCTGGGATCGAGCCCCGCATCAGGCTCCTTGCTCAGTGGGAAGCCTGCTTCTCCCTCTCCCACTCCTCCTGCTTGTGTTCCCTCTCTCACTGTCTCTCTGTCAAATTAAAAAAAAAAAAAAAGTCTTTTAAAAAATAATAATAAAATAAAATCCTGTGCAAGAATCCCCTGAAAACAACCCAGACTTCCCATTTAAATATATTTCTTGCTGTCCTCTACCCCTTACTGCTGTTTCTATCATACAATCACATTCTGCTTATAGCTGTCATTCCAACTATAATTATAAATATGTTTTCCCCCTACCATCAGACTATAAATTTTGTGACTTTGGTTATTTATCTCTGTAGTCCCCATGGCATAGCTTAGCATGGTGCCTTAAAAATTGTAGGGTCTCAATACATACTTTAAATTCAACAGAATTGAATTGTTTGTTTGGTTTAATCCTTATTCATATCCCAATTGAATGGCACTAGGGGTATGGGAGGACAGGGGTAGAGCTGAAAATCTCATATTTGATAGGTCCAAAAAAAAAAAAGAGCTTTCCAAGTAGATAGTATAGCAGGAGGTTAAGAATTTGGCATGACCTGAAATCAATCCAGATTCTGCACTTACCAGCTACAAGATCTCAAGCAAGCTACTTGACTTCTCTAAACTGGTTTCTTTAAATGTAAAACAGGGATGAGAATAATATATCTACTTTATAAAGGACTTAGCACAGCACCTGGTGCACAGTAAGTATTCAATCACTACCATTTTTAGTATGGGGGCAACGGTCAGTATCACCCATTTCTTGTCATAAGGCTTTGACAGTAGCAGCTGAAGCCAGAAGCTCTTTGAACCAATGCTCAGACCACTTCCACGGCCAAGCTGCTATTTGCTTGGAAAGAGGGAAATAAAAAAGCCATCAGTGAAATCTCAGTGAGCCTTCATTTCCCACTGGGAAAGCAGGCTGAATAATAATCGTGCATATTTTATCCAAGTCTATTCATTGGTTCAAAAATAAACGTTGTCATTTCTAAACTGACACCAATCCTGAGAGCCACAGGGCACATGTTTTTATTTGCTATTTACCAAATATCCATTAGTGTTCTTAAAATGTTATTTTTGAAAAATCTGTCCAATTAGCTCAGTATTGTCTCAATAAGAAACAAATTGAACTTAAATATTAGGAAGTTTTCCATCCTTTAACAAAGAGAAAGAGCACTCAGCTGGCGAAAGGACATGGAAAATTTACAATTTCTAAAGCAAAGGTCAGAGATAGACTACAAAGACCATGAAGCCTTGCAGAAGTTCTGGAAGTAGAGTGTTAATGACTGGGACCTGCTTATGTGTCGTGCTGGAAATTTCCACTGCTTCTTTTGTTGGCTGTGGAAGGGGTTATACATGGAGAAGAGATGTTTCCACGTGTGTGTGTGTGTGTGTGTGTGTGTGCGCGCGCGCGCACGTGTGCACCTTTTTCTTCATAAACCCTTTGCAATCGTGTGTCATGTTCTGTTTTCCTTCCAGCTTTCTTTGTCTTCCCGCATTCCGGAGTCACCAGAGGGCCCTCTCCTGGCTTGTTTATTGTATAACCAATGTCCTGTGGTACATGGCCTTACAGCCATTATCTGATCTATTAATATTCCCATTGCAAAGACATTATTAGTGACACTTGTTAATGAAATAGTTATTTAGAAAAATGCAATAAAATACTTACTGACTCATGGAAACAAAGAAAATATGAATCCAGGACATTTGAGATTTTATAAAGAATGATAGAAGCCCAATCCCTTAGAGCAGAAAGGGACTTAAAAAAACAACATTTGAGTCAAACCCCCCCCTTTTTTTTTTACTGTAGATGATGACATTGAGGCACAGAGAAAAGAAGCAATGTTCCCAAAGTCTCAAAGCTAATTACAAAGTCCAGCTTTAGGACTAACAACGTATGGTCAACCACACAAAGGATAGAAATAGAGTGGTTCCCCACTGTGGTCATGGTCTGCAATTACGAAATAGCATGACCCCTTTCCTTGGGGAGTCATGTTTGGGAAATAGAAATACAAATATGGCACATTTAAATTCTATTTGTGAAGCGGCACCGCTAACACGAACATTGCAGAACTTAAATATCACAGTAAGTGCGGATGGAGAGAATTGGTGTGTCTCCTTGAGTGTCTATGTTTCTTCTAGGAGCCAGGGGAGGATTAACAGCTAAATTGCAGGTGTGTGGGAGGGGCTAAGAGTGGACGAATGACACATCCCGAAGCTGCACGGGGCTGGTCTGTCGGGCTAACCCAGGATCAATCGGAGGTAGAACTGTGGAGAAATTTGGCTCCAGGGAGAAAGAGTGACAAAGGAAGAGGCAGGAAGATGCCTGCTTGCCCTGCTGATGTCACTGTCTTGATCCTTGAGGGAATTTCTTGTAGTGTCTGCAGAGTTTCTGCTTTTCTCTCTGGGCAAGTATTCCATGAAGCATCCTCTGGATCCTTTCACTCAGTCTTTCTATTTACAACACCACAATGATTGAGTCAGGCCATCACTGGTCTCCTTCCACCCCTCAAAGCACCACTGCCCTTGTAACATGACTCGCTACAATTGAAGGGGAGGTGGGAAGCCTTCCTGATGGAGGGCAAGGGGGCCTTCCCAGGGCCAACTTTGCAGGGTCGCAACAAAGAGGCCTCTCCGGAAGCACATTCAGAATGAGAGCACATCCCAGGGCGAGAGGCATGTAGCAGGACAAGCTGCCTCTGAATAAGGGCCCTGGGTGAGGGCTCCAGATTCTGTCACCAGCAGGCTCTATGCCTTCCTCAAAATCACGTCAGGCACATCCGCTGGATGACAGGAAATGCCTGTGGTCTGGAATTGTCAGGGGACCTGCCTATTAATCTTTCCAAGACGATTGCAGACCTCTCTTCACCACCAAAGGAAAAAAATATTCACCCAGTACCACCACCACCACCACCACTACCACCCCCCAGGTACCGAAGTCCCTCCCATTCTAGACCCATTTCCTGGGGCTAACATTATCTCAATTTTCCAGGGGTGGGGGGGATGAAGCACAGAGAGGTTAAATGACTCAGGAAAAAAAGAAAAAGAAAAGCATAATTTGAATGTAGGTTTTCAACCTGAGTGTTAGTGTTTCGTTTTTGTTTTGCTTTGTTTTTTTCTGCTCCCCAGGGCAGCTCTCATCACTTCAGTGAGGACATCTATCGGGTCAGCTCTTGTGTCTGAGGGGGACTGTGGATAAGCAGGGCAGGGACACTTTTTTGTCATAGGGTCATTAGAAGCATTCTCTCTGCCTCAGCTAGAATCAGTAGGCTTCTGGGACACAGAAAAGGGTGGAGAGAGGATCTGGAGAGACAACTAGAAGATACCCAATAGAGTGCTATCACTGGACTCCCTGCCAGAATCATAGAGGATGGGGGCAGAGCAGTTTTGCAAAGGAGAAGCACAATGCTACTGCGATAAGAAGGGAGAAGAGGGGTGTGAGCAGTCCACCATAACAAATGTCTTTTCAACTCTTAGGGAAGGAGCCTGTGCCCAAGGGCTGGGCAGAGATAATTTTACAACCTGGGTGAGGATTCTGATGTCCAAAACCCGTCTATGGGACTGGGAGACCTGGCTCTGTCACCAACACTGCCCACCACAGCCCACCATGATGTCCTCTCTCTGTCTCCACCCACACACTGCAGGGGCCCCTCTTTGTGCATGGCCATGCGCTCCATTGCGTTGCCTGGGCTCTCTTTTTACAAATGCCTTAATTTCCCACCTAGATTTAAAACTGGCATGCAGCCTCGGGATCTACACCAAATAGTTGTTCAATAAAAGTCCGTGATACAACATTGGTGACTCTAGGTAGAAAAGGGCGTGACTTTGTAGCTAGTGCTTTACACTCTGTCTTCTTTTTTCTTCTCCCATTAAATAAATAGGGAAAACAGAAGATAAAATGGATCTGGGTTTTGGGGTGGTGAAATGGTATAGTTACGGTTAAAAATAAAAAAAGCAGTGAGCTGAGCATCAAGAGAACTAGGCAGCTGCCCCAGCCTAATGACAAACTCGTGTGATGCCAAGGCTTGTCACTCAACCTGGGTCTTACGCTCCCTTCACTACTAACTGAGGTGCTTTGTGGATTGTCAACCTCAGCACCTTGATATTTTGGCTGCGTAATACTTTCTTGTGTACTGTAGGGTGGTTACAGCGTCCCCGGCCTCTACCCACTCCGTGTCAGCAGCAACCCCCTCCCCACGCCCACAAATGTGACAGCCAAAAATGTCTCCCGACATTGCCACGTGTTTCCCAGGGGAAACAAAATTACACCTCTTCTTTGGAGAACCTCTGGGCTAGAAGGCCTCTGCCACATTGCGATACAGGCTGGGCTTCTCCTTCCGGAGACTGAAAAAAACAAGAGCTGCTACAAGATGGGAATGCATTTTTCTCATATTAAAGTCAGAGCTGGTAAGGCAGCTCTGCTCGGCCAAGTTATCAAACACCTGGACTCCTTTTATCTTGCTGGTCGGCTGTCTGGAGGATGTTTCCTATGTCAGCCCAGTTGGTCTGCCCCTGCACCCACATTCCAGGGAGGAGGATGGAAGGAAGTGGATAGGGATGAGGGGTTGCCCCTGTAACTACTCTTATCCTATTGGCCAGAATTTAGTCCCAAGGCTATCTACCTAACTGCAAGGGAGACTGGCAAGTAGTTTCCCTTATGGGCTGTCATGGGCCCGGGGGAATTCATTTAAAATCAAGGTCTGACTCTTCCTTTCCTTTTTTTTTTTTTTAACTTTTGGTTGGTGGGGAGAAGTTTGGGAAATATGTCCTTAGCTGTCTTGGGGACGTGAGAAGCAGAATCCATCTCCCTCTATGCTCTTTTTTTTTTTCATCCTCTCCTCTGACCTCAGAGCCCTCAAGGCCAAATCTCTAGGTCAGAGAATTCCAGGAGCCTTGTAGATCTGGCCATAAAGCTCAGAGGTGGTTGAGTTCATACCGAGGAACAAATCTGAGGATCAGCTCTCAGGTTCTTAGTTGTAGAGAGGAGTACGTCACTGCCGAAGGCTCTGGGAATGCGTCTGAAGCTCTGTTTAAAGAGGCTTGTGTGAGAAGAGAGATCTAAGAAGATCAAAGAAGATCAAAGTGAGCCCTGAGGAGGCAGCGGTTCTGCCCGGGATTGGATGATTCTGACAGCAGTAGGCAGGAGCAGCCAGAGGCAGGTGCAGTACGTACTTTCTGCATTTTCTTATTGTGGCATCATTGGCTTCCTCTCTGAGATTGTTACCTACTGAGCTAGTTTATTATTGCTTGCTTTTCTCTTCTAGACTGGAGAGTTGTATCTGGTATAGTGTTTCCCCTGTTGGCTGATAACAGCATGGCAGAGATAAAGCTTGGTATTCCCAGCATTCTGTACTTCTTTGGAGTACTTAACGCAGTCGAGTTTATTACTTATATAATGACTCAGTTGTACAATATATAATTACCTGTTGTAGTATATAATTACCTATTTGTAGACTTACCTAATTAATGTCTTTTCCCCCGATAAGCTACCGAAAAAAAAAACAAAACAAAAAAAAACAACAAAAAAACACAACTGTAAAAAAAAAAAAAGGCAAAAAACAAGAACACTCAATATAGAGGGAAGAAGAGTACTAAATTGAACTGCACTTGGCTCCTAGCCCAGGAAAGGCAGGATGAATGGAGAGAGTGTTTTTTGTAGTTACACAGCAAGGTGGGCCTTCTAAGTTAGAGTTTGTTAATTCTCAAGCTTTTAATTTCATATGTGTTTTGAGTAGGCTATGGCTACAACAATTGCATTTTTTAAACTTCTTTATTGTGAAGTGCCATATATAGAGAGATAAATATACAGAAGAAAAATAAATGATCATAAAGCAAACACTGATCTGTGTTCAAGAACAAGAGACAGAACACTTCAACCTCAAGCCCCACTCTTGCCCTTTCCCAATTGCCATTCCATTTCTCCCCCAAAAGATAAACATTGTCCTGACCTAACGATGTAGTTTGGCTTTGTCTATTCTGAACTTTACATAAGTAAAAATCATGCACGCTCTTAAGACAACTATTTTTAGAGGCAAAATGTTGGTCCTTATATAGGCCACTGCATTAGTGAGATGAGATATTTGAAGCAGGAGCTGCCTCAAAATTCATGACACATAGTCAATTTAACTTTGTCTCTTTATGGACAAAGTTTATCTTTAGATTCCATATTTGTCCTATCAGAAGAAAGAACAAAGCCATGGTTGACCAGTCCAAGAGACCCTGAAGCTTTTCCTGGGAACCAATAACTTACCCCCAAATACAATAGTTATGTTTTCTTGGCAAGAATCTAGAAAGGTTCCATAGCAAGCAGGTACTGACAAATAAGATTTAGAAGAAGACAAGAAGCAGAGCAGGAGGAGGAAGAAGAAGAGGAAGAGGGGGAGGGAAGGAGGATTAAAGATAGAAAAAGATAAGGTTTTGTTTTCCTTAATTATTTCAGGAGTGGTCATTAAATGGAAGCATCCATAGTAAACTCTTTTAGTTTGTTTATAGATCAATAACTATTTGAAGAGAATGAAAATTTAATTAGTAGAGTTTGGGTTAGTCAGCTTTCACTGAGTTTTGCTACGTAACAACAAACCTCCAAGTATCAATGGCTTGAAAGAATAAAAGCTTTTTTACTCACATTACTTCAGCCACAGTAGCCTGACACTCTTTACCACACGTCTTCTTCCTCTGCAATATCAGCTTTGGAGCAGTTCCCATCTAGGACACGTCATTCCTGAGGCAGAAGAAAGAGAAAAAGAGATGGTGGAACCACTCAGTGGCTGTTAAAACTTCTACTTGGACCTGACATATCTCATTTCTGCTTATATTTCATTAATAAAAGGAAGTCACTTGGCCAAGCTTGACATTAGTCCTTTCTATGGAGGACAAACAATTGGGGGAAATAATGTGGACTATCACAAGGGCTATTTTCTAATGATGGTCAATGAGAAATTATATCTTTTTCAGATATTGGAGGGAAAAAGAATTCCCCCATATTCAACGAACATAGTCAGAATCTATCCATTAATCATTCATGTAAGAAAATCCACTAAATAATTAAACATACATGTGTTAGATGTGTTAGAAGCCCAAATAATCCCTATGTGAACAATGACTTCTCTAGGAAACATCTTTTACTCAGTGCACTTGATTTCTGATAAATTCTTTGTTTTCTTGGAGAGTTTGAAGAATTCTAAGGGTACAACTTAGATGAAAGGAAGAACTATAACCTAATCCCTGCTTTGTACCCAGAAGCCTCTGTTTATAGGCTGGATTTTCAGTATCTCTTCTGTTCTATAATCCTCCTCTTTATGGACTCCTCTGTGAGGATATAAGCTACCCAGCTTCAACCAAAAGTCGACTGTGATGTATTTTCAAAAAATTTCAGTGTCTGATCCTTGCTGACAACATAAATCTTGTCTACATACTGAAAAGACAGGAAAGCAATTCTCTGTCTTCAGATTTTTTTTTGCCATAAAATTTCTTAATTCAGCATTTTGTTAGTCCTCGTAGAATTTGTTTCCTTGAAGTTCTTTGTTTCTTTTGAAATCAGCATTTTTGGCCTAATTTTCAATGACTAGGCTTGGTAAAATATCTGCCTTAAAAGTTGAGTCAGGAGACTTGCATGTTTGGGGAAATTATAGCAGAAACTGGATTTCAGTCTTCAAGAAATGCAAGTCTGACCCCTTCTGGAAAGCATGCAACCACTACACTCCCAAGTATTTCCCTTGTCAGAGGCAGTAAGACGGGTCCCGGGAACCTCATTTAAAGAGGAGTTCTTGACCCTGGGTAGGATTCAGAGCTGCATGAAACTGGATGGGGAAAACCTCGCATTTCTATTTCCATTAATTGCTATTTTAAATTTAGCACTTTCTTCAAATATGTGTATATGCAATTAACTCTATTGGTGTTACTAGTGAGTAGTCAACAGGAGAAAGTAGAGGTGTTTTCTAATCACATTCTTAATATTGCAGATGTCTCAAAGTATTGTTTACACTCATCGGTACTTTGAAATCACAATAGACCTGCCACAAGATCTTGTTACTCAGTGTGTTAGTAAATAAGCACATATGTTAATATCTCATGCATTTGCTTTTCAAATTTTGATTTTTGAATATTCTAATATAATCGGTTTTCTACAAAATTCCACGTATTTTGTTTTATATCTTTACAGGCTATTTTGAGAAGGTGTTTATAGTCTCCACCAAACAGCTAACGGTGTTTGATATTAAGAACGCTTGTTCTAATAACAAGTGTTGGCCAGGGTATGGAGAAAAAGGAACCCTCATGCACTGTTGGTGGGAATGTAAATTGGTGCAACCATTATGAAAACAATTCCTCAAAAAATTAAAAATAGAAATATCATATGATCCAGTTATTCCACTGTTGGGTATTTATTCAAAAAAAAAAACAAAAATACTAATTAAAAAGACATATGCACTCCTGTGTTCATTGCAGCATTATTTACAATAGCCAAGATATGGAAGAAACTTAAATGTCCATCAATAAATTAACTGATAAAGATGTCGTATATATACACGGTGGAATACTAGCCTAAAAAAGAATGAAATCTTGTCATTTGTGACAACATGGATGGACCTAGAAGATATTATGCTAAGTGAAATAAGTCAGAGAAAGAGAAATGCCATATGATTTCACTTATATGTGGAATCTAAAAAACAAAACAAACAAGAAACAGACTCATAAGTACAGAGAACAAACTAGTGGCTGCCAGGGGAAGTGGGTGTTGGGAGAAATAGATAAAGAGGAAGAAACTTCCAGTTATAAAATAAGTAAGTCATGAGTATGAAAAGTAGAGCACAGGGAATATAGTCAATAATATTGGAATAACATCATATGGTGACAAATAGTGACTATACTTATTGTGGTGAGTGTTGAATAATGTATAGAACCATTGAATCACTATGTTGTACACTTGAACCTAATATAATACTGTACGTCAACTATACTTCAACTAAAAAAGAATGTTCTAGATGCATTCTAGAGGGGATAGAGAAGTATTAAAAAATTAGAACTACTCCTCTCTTTCACTAAAATGATGATGTTTAGTGTCTTATATATAGAATTAAACAGCAACGGTTTCTTTTTTCATGAAAGAATGTTTTCACAATATATTAATCATCAGTGTACAAAATTTGTCTTTTCTTTTTCTTCTCATGAAACTGGACCCCAAAACTGTGGTGAAAAAAATCCATTCTCTCCTTTTACTTTCCTCCCTCAAACCACCCCCCCACACACACACCCACCCCCCCACACACACTTCTCTAAAAATATCTTCTTAAAATTATGAAATTTGTTTTTAATTTTTATATCAGGTGATGTTTTCTGAATGTTGAATTGCAACTAAAAAGAGAGTATGAAGAACAGACTGTAGCAAATTTTCAATTGTTCATTGAAATGGTTCCACATCAGCAGCCTTGGGAACATTCCTTGATCAAGGAAAGGAGCTACTGTCCAGCACAGCCAGCTGTGTGGCGCCCTTCACTGGAACAGAATGAACTGGAGCATTGGCTGTCAAGCCTGAGTGGCCTCCAAGTGAGCAATATACACTTCAAGGGAACACAAGATGATCCGACGGAAAGCAGAAAGTTGAGAAAAGATGAACTTCACCAGAAGTATTTCCCAGGCATCACCATCTGTCTGTATGTCAGAGGTCACGTTCACAGGCGGAACATGAGATGTCCTCAGACAGGTGAGGAAGTGCCACAAAGCAGTGGGGCTGATCTTTCTCTGCTTTGGGGCAGAGGCATTTGTAGTATTTGTGTGCCCAGTTAGATGGCTTCAGGAATGACGTTATCTAATTTTAATTAGTCTTGCCCTCACAAAATGGACTTCCACATGAGCTGTGTATTAAAGATAATATTTGCAATAATGCAAGCACAAACACCTATACAAATACAATGGCAGAGGTCTAGTTACTCCTAATATGACCCCTTCAGGAACAAGGTGGAAAAAATTACTATCTCATCACATCTGATAGTGAATTGGATCCCCCCCAAATTGAAATTACCAAGATGATTTAGTATATGGAGTTGAAAACATTGTTATTAATGATAGATAGCCTTGCCCATAAGGTACATTGTGCCTTGAGAAATGAGTTAATAAGTAGTGGCAACTGTATATAATATATATACATGTAAGTTCAAAAATTATTTACTAATAAAAAGATGTGCTCAAAAGAGTTTGAATAGCACTATGTTAAAGTTCTAAAATTGAAGCTTTTGAATTAAAATTTGAAAAAAAAAAAAAAATTCTGTTGTGAGTTCAGAGTTACCACAGAAGGGAGTGTCATGTTGGCCAGAGTAAGTTTTACTGGCCAACAATAAGCATAACTATAATACAGGAAAATGAGGAAAATTCATTGTTGATTGAAATGGATATTGGGGTCCTGTGGAGTTATTTATCCGTCTCTGCCTATCTCCGCAGATAGACTGTGAACCTTGTGTGGGTAAGGACCGTGCCTATTCGTTCTATATCCCCAGCTGATGGTCCCCTACCTAGAATTGGTAGGAGCTCCAAAAAAGCTTTTTGGGATTAATGGATTCCAAAAAATCAAAGTACTAATGGGAATTTGACCATTGGTTTATAGCGTAATTTCTCTCTGCCCCTTAGCATTTTCCAGTGATGAGTATTTATTCCAAGATGGAAGACCACTCTCTGTGTCCAGTAGAATTCAAATGACAGCATCAAGAGCTTGAGTTGATAGGAAGCCCAAGCCCTGTCTGGGCCTCCATTGGCCTTCACATGTCACTCCATATTACAGCAGGCATCATGTTTATGTTTCTGGTTGTCTCCCACTCTTAGTTAGGGATCTCCTGGAGGGATGACACGGGGTCTTCCTCATCTGTTTTCCTGCTGTCTAGAACAACAGCAGACACAGAAGAAGGAGTCAGGGAGCAAATACATACGAGCACCTACTCTGTGCCAGGTACTTGCCATATCTTACTTGGTAATCCCAGGAAAGTTAAATTATATTCCCAAACTCACACAGCAAGTGAGTGATTCAGGATTTGAATCAAGGCTTGATTCAAGTCCAGAACTCTTTCCACCACTTTATACTATATTAAAAAAATGTAGAACACGTAAATTTGTTGATGAATTGACATAGCTTCTTTATCATGACTCTCAAATGGTAGAGAACTTACTACCACACAACAGAGCCCACTTTATTTTCCAGATCCCTAATTATCGATTTCCTTTTATTGAACTAAACTCATCTTCCTACACTTCCACTTACTACTCCTGGTTCTTTTCTGGAGCCACATGGGAAAACTGTAATCTCCTTTCCACCAAATCAGCCCTTAGTTCATGAAGAAAATCACTGTGTCGCCCTCGTCAATGAGCCATTCTCTTCCCATGCTTTAATGATCAAATACTTCAAGAAGCAGAAAGCAAGCCCAATTTTAATCTTTCAGTCATGGACCCTTTGCTGTGAAGTGTATAGGCCTTATCTAGCCAGACAGCTCTTGGGCTTCTGACAAGCTAGACCTCGGCACTCTTTAATGCATCAAATCACGGCAGTGAAATTCCCTGGCTCTTGCTTCTTCCCTGCAAATGCTCATTTTTGCTAGTAGCCACAGGGTGCAGGCTTAGGGGAGGCTGGTGACTCACCAGATGCCTCTGAATGGGCTCTGTAGAAAGTACATTTATGGGCGCCTGGGTGGCTCAGTCAGTTAAGCATCTGCCTTTGGCTCAGGTCATGATCCCAGGGTCCTGGAATCGAGCCCCACATTGGGCTCCCTGCTCAGTGGAGAGTCTGCTTCTCCCTCTCCCTCTGCTGCTCCCCCTACTTGTGCTCTCTCTCTGTCAAATAAATAAAATCTTAAAAAAAAAAAAAAGGAAAAGAAAGTACCTTTATCAGCTTCTCTCAAAGTGCAGACAGGAACCACCTATATCAGAATCACCGGAAATCTGTTACTATGCCGATTCCTGGGACTACTCCAGAGCTCCTAGATCAGAATTGCTAGGATGAGACCTAGAATCCTTACTGCTTAACGAGACTTTCCTCACTCAATAATTCTGATATATACCCAAGCCTGGAGCCTCAGACTAAAGTAACACCATGTCTAAGTGACATGGAAGTTGCCTTTTAGTACCGTCCATGTTGGTGGATGGCAGGTACACAAATAAGGAATTTGTTTTAATTTTCTTTTTAATTAAATCAATTAATTAACATATAATGTATTATTAGTTTCAGAGGTAGAGGTCAGTGATTCATCAATCTTATATAATACCCAGTGCTCATTACATCACATGCCCTTCTTAATGTCCATCACCCAGTTACCCCATCCCTCCACCCCCTTCCCCTCCAGCAATCCTCAGTTTGTGTCCTATGATTAAGAGTTTTTTTGTGGTTTGTCTCCCTCTCTGATTTCATCTTGTTTTGTTTTTCGTCTTCCCCTATGATGCTCTGTTTTGTTTCTTAAATTCCATATATGAGTGAGATTGTATGATAACTGTCTTTCTCTGACTCATTTTGCTTAGCATAATACCCTCTAGTTCCATCCATGTCTTTGCAAATGGCAAGATTTCATTTTTTTGATGGCTGAGTAGTGTTCCATTGTGTGTGTGTGTGTGTCTGTGTGTGTGTGTCTGTGTATACACCACATCATCTTTATTCATTCATCTCTCGATGGACATCTGGGCTCTTTCCATAGTTTGGCTATTGTGGACATTGCTACTATAAACATTGGGGTGCAGTTGCCCCTTCAGATCACTACATTTGTATCTTTGGGTAAATACCCAGTAGTGCAATTGCTGGGTCATAGGGTAGCTCTATTTTCAACTTTTTGAGGAACCTCCACACTGTTTTCCAGAGTGGCTGTACCAGCTTGCATTCCCACCAACACTGTAGGAGGGATCCCCTTTCTCTGCATCCTCACCAACATCTGTCATTTCCTGACTTGTTAATTTTAGCCATTCTGACTGGTGTGAGGTGGTATTGCATTGTGGTTTTGATTTGTATTTCCCTGATGTTGAGTGATGTTGGGCATTTTTTCATGTGTCCATTGGCCATTCGTATGTCTTCTTTGGAGAAATGTCTGTTCGTATCTTCTGCCCATTTCTTGATTGGATTATTTGTTCTTTGGGAGATGAGTTTGATAAGTTCTTTATAGATTTTGGATACTAGCCCTTTATCTGATAAGACATTTGTAAATATCTTCCCCCATTCTGTCAGTTGTCTTTTGGTCTTTTCGATTGTTTCCTTTGCTGTGCAACAGCTTTTTATCTTGATGAAGTCCCAATAGTTCATTTTTGCCTTTGTATCCCTTGCCTCTGGAGACATGTCTAGCAAAAAGTTGCTGTGGCTGAGGTCCAAGAGGTTGCTACCTGTGTCTCCTCTAGGATTTTGATGGATTCCTGTCTCACATTTATGTCTTTCACCCACTTTGAGTCTATTTTTGTCTATGGTGTAAGGAAATGGTCCAGTTTCATTCTTCTGCATGTGGGTGTCCAATTTTCCCAACACCATTTGTTGAAAAATAAGGAATATTTTTAAGTGGGATTGTCAATATTTATATAATATGGAAAAAGCAAAGGTATCTGCCAAGGGAGTTTAGCAGCAATCACATATAAAATCATGATAAAAAGGTGGGATCCGTGGTTAACAGGGCTGGCCTAGGAAACGTAGGTGGGCATCTGTACCAGCAGATGGAGCAGATGGAAGACAAGATTCTATTTAAAATCCCCTTTCTCATTGTTCTTTCTCCCTCATGCTTATTAGCTGCCCAAAGTCTCTTTTTCCTCACCCTGATTCTCAGTCCTCTCTCCAGAGAGCCTCTGTATTTCTGGGGCCGAAAGGTCAAGTACAGGGGAAGGGAACCCACAAGACAAAAGCCTTTGAAGAACTCATGTCCTGAATTCTTGGGAATTCTGCTCTGCGAACTGTTGTGTGACCTGGGATATTTTCAGCTTCTCTAGAAAGGGTCTTACTCTTAGTTGGGTCATTTGCACCATCGTTTTCTTCCTTTTCAGCATATAGGGTCTTGCATGTGTTTAAAATAGATAGAAGCCACATAACAGGCCAAGAGGGTAGAAGGTCATGAATAGAACAGTTTGTGTATTTGGAGTACGTAATGGTTAATTTTTATATGTCAACTTGACCGGGCTAAGAGATGCCCTGATAGCTGGTAAAACATTATTTCCAGGTGTGTCTGTGAGAATCTCTCCAGAAGAGATTAGTATTTGAATCCATACACTAAGTAAAGAAGATTGCCCTCAACAATGAAAGTAAGCATCACCAATCTACTGAGGGTCTGAATGGAACAAAAAGGCAGAGGAAAAGAAAAATTGCTCTCTTTGCTTGAGCTGGGGCATCCATCTTCTCCTACCCTTGAACATCAGTACTCCTGCTTTTGGGGTCTTTGGACTCTGACCCAGACTTATACCATAAGCTCCCCTGGTTCTCCAGCCTTTGGACTCAGACTGAATTTCACCACTGTCTGTCTTGGTTCTCCAGTTTACAGAGGGCAGATTGTGAGACTTCTCAGCCTCCACAATTGTGTGAGCCAATTTCTATAATAAATTTCCTTTTATATATATCTATATATACCCTATTCGCTCTTTTTCTCAGGAGAACACAGACTAATACACATGGTAAGCAAACATTTTATTCTCTTACTTTCAACTGCTTCATTGAAACTCAGAGCACCCTTTTCTGGTGAACAGCAGGTGAAAAGACCATAGGAAAAAGCAAACAGTCAGTAGGTGTCGGCAAGTGATCTCATTCCCAAATGAGAGCTCATTTGGGAATGAGATCAAAGAGCCTGGACTCTGAGCTCAAACTAAAATATTTACATAATATCTTGCTGGGAACATCAGCATTTTGGAGAAGGACATTAGGGTATAGGAGATAAGAAAAATCACTGAATTATGTTGGAAACAACCTGGGATAGGAAATGATGAGCTAAAACATTGGGCTAGGTTTTTCCAGCTTTGATTTCTTATGGAGGCATTGGTATCAGAGTCTGGGCGAATTTCCACCAGGGTGGGCCAATTCCCAGGATCCCAGGCTACTAGGAAGAGGGTCTAACTGGGCTTCTTGCTTATCATTCGCAGCAACAATATGCAAAAATACAGATTATGTCTCAGTGCTCTAGAATTTCTTCATCATGATGACCCTGGGTAGATCCTATGCTAAGAAATCCAGATTTACAAAATGACAGATTATTTATGAAAAGCATCCTTCACTTCAGAGAGTCACCACAGGACTTTTCATGAGTGCTTTTGGAAAACATCATTCCAGGTACAAAACTCTGATCCACTCACAGCTCTTCAAGAACGCATCTCCTGCATTACGAGCAACACTACCACAAAAAGTCCACCAGGGCCAGCTGCTTATGGCAGCGGAGCGGCCCATGTGGGAAATAACTCCGGAACCCCTTCAGACAAACTTGCTGTGGCAGGGTGACTGGGCAGTCACTGAGCCTCTGCCAGCTCATTTGCGGTCAGTATTTTTCACAGATGCTCCCTGGTGAGTAGCAATTTCCGGATATTTTTCAAATGATTTCCATCCTGCCAGCTGGGCACCGTTCAGGGAGACAGCTTGGAGGACTCAGCCGGATGGACCAATCAAAGACCGCTTGCCAGCCTGATTTGGATTGGACTGGATTGTTTGAGCCTTGCCCTGAGGTTGGCATACCCCCTGCTTTCCCGTCCTGTTGATTTCCATCCTTCCCCTTCCTCAATCTTTTTTGCCTCTGCTATGATAACTCACTGTGCACTCATCTTTCCTTCTCTAATACCTTCTTCCAAGCTGGCACCATTCATGGGGAGGCAATGGGATGGAGGGAAAACAACATTCTAAAAATAGGAAAATGTAAATCTTGTTCCAGTTCTGCCACTAACTAGCTACATGGTTTGGTCAAGTTGCTTAACCTCTCTGGGCCTCAGTTTCCTCTCTGTTAAAATGAGAGAGCCATCACTAATCTCATGTAAGGCCTTTACCAAATCATCCAAGTCCTTCCATCGGGCTGCACATCTGATGACAGCCAGCTACCTCTCCACCTCTAAATGTGTTTTCTGAGCTATTTCAGGACACTCAGGATTTCAGAAGAAAAGCAGTGTTCCTTGCATGAGCCTGCGTCAGTGACAGACTAGAGCTAAACATTAAATTTGGAAGAAGACATGAAATCCATTATTAATGCTGCTTGGGGCAAGAAGAGGCTGAAAGAAACACAGCTGTAAAAATCAATGGTGAAATGAAATTTATCACCTCTGTGCAAGCCTGACCTCCCAAGACTTCTCCTCCAGGGCCCCAGGATCCTGAATAATGAATAATGAATCAAAACATGTTTTCCATGACCTTTAGGATATGCAAAGATGAAAGGATGATTAAAGAATAGAAGAGAAAACTCTGGAAAGTTCAACTTTATTTTTATATGCTAAATTAAAAAGAATATTTCCTCAGATTTTAAAATATATACAGAGATTTGGAGACTACTGAAAAATATAAGTCATAAAATAAAATCACTCATCACAGAGATAACCGCAGTCAACATTTTGTCTATTTCCTTTTACCTTTTCTGATCCAGACACGAAAAACTGTTTCCTCCACTATTTTGAAATGTGAGCCCTACCCTGAATCATCCTGGCTCATGAAAACCTCTGAATCCTAGAGAATCTAAAGTGCTGGCACAATTTTTGATTTTCTTTCTCATTTCACCCTTACCCAAAATGAGAAATAATGCGAACAGGTGACTATTTGAATATGTAGCCAAATTGGGGGTAACTTTTGAGGGTGCCTGCTGCTTAGTGTTTATGAACAAGCCTTTGTCGGAATCTCCATATTTCAGTAGGGGGTACAAGGCGCTTTTTCTAATATACTCTTTTTGCTCCTCTGCTTTAAATTCTTCAATGGTTTCCCATGCACTTTTGATCAAATCCACACTCCTCAAGAGGACTTCCAGAAACCATCATGGTCAGACCCCTACCTCTGCCTCTGGTCTTGGTATGTACCACTCTCTGCTCCAGTAAACCTTTGGTCCTTTGCCCAGGCTGTCCCTACTCCTGAAGCACTCTTCCTCTTTCCAATGCCTGGCTAATTTCTAATTTATCCATCGACTTAGTTAAGTTCTTTTGCTATATGCTCCCGTGTATTCTTTCCATGTGAGCATTCAATGCATTTCATTGCTATAGTTTCTTTTTTTGCCTTTTCTACTAGATTCTAAATACCCTGAAATCAATGACCAGCTGTTTTGCTCACCATTGTAACCCTATCCACAAGCATGGGCATCTTGTAAAGTGAGTATACAATAAACACTTGTTGAATATATTAATGGATGGCAGTCTTAATCCACATTAAGCAACAATACTCTTCAAGAGAAAATATAGATATAGATAGATATAGATATAGATATAGATATAGATATAGATATAGATATAGATATTGCTGTCTTCCAGAGTAGGAGTTTTTATAAGTGGTGAACACTATGAAGAGAGAAAGAGAAATTCTCTGTGCCCTTTTTTGAAACTCCTAATACTTGGTTTTATAATGTTCACGTTGAAACCTTTATATGCCTTTTGTAATGGCTACTGCGACTCTTAAACTTCCCCAGAGTAGGATAGGAACTAGGGAGATGATCAGTACCCCTGTGACCTATGCCCCCAGACTGCACTATTAACATCTGCATTCTACCACCTACTCCTCAGAGGGGTAGCACAGGTAACCTCCAGTGTTACTGCCACCAGGCGCTACAATGCAGGCTCTCTCTAGCCATACACACAGGAAATCTGTTATCAGAAGAATGGAGGACTGGGGCTCAAATGGAAGCGGCAGGAAACCCAATGTTACTCCTACGTGGCATACCAGACATTTTTCTATGGTTGCAGCAGCCAGTTCTCTCTTTACAGTGATAGAAAAGGACTTGCATTCTCTGGGTGAATAGCCCCTCACTTTTTGGGAGAGGGGTGCAGGAGAGAGAGTCAAATAATGGCAGCCATCCATTATTAATGGGCTCTAGGATCTGCCCCCATCCTACCTACAATGCAGCTAGTTCCCTCACAGCCTCCCAAAAATGTAGGGGAGGGGAAGGGAAAGGATGTGCTGTATCCCAACACTGGGGAAGGGGGGGCAGGATTTTAATCATTCATTCTATCATATTTCTGATAGTTATAATTACTTCTAGTGAGCAACATAAACTCTGAAACTAAATCATGGTTTTATTTGTTCTGTAGAGTGTTAAAATCTTCCTCCTTTATCATTATAGAAAATAACATTGTGAACAATCACACCTCAAGGAGATTAAGCCCCAAGACCATTCTTTTCATGCTGTCCTTATGCTATTCTTACTCATGCCATGCTCATTCCCAACGCCAAGCCATTACTCATGCTGACCAGGTACTTGGAAGAAATGCCTTGCCCACTCCCTTTCACACTGCAAGTCCAACTTACCCTATCAGGACCAACCTGTGACTACCTTCTCTGTAGGATCTCCCACCTCCAATCCGCAATGATCTGCCATATCCCTGGCTCCTTTTATACTTATACCAACATCACTCATTTTGATGATTAAGTACACTCTGCTTTATATTGTCTCTTGGCTGTTTTTAATGTCTATCTTGACTCCCTAATGGATCTCTAAACCCCTGGAAGGAAAAAACTGTGACTTCAACTTCTTTGTGTTTTTATGACAGTATTAGCCAAACAACAGATGTTGAAAGATGTAATAAATGACTGAAACCATCATGAAACTAACAGTATGCAAAATATAGAGCATAGTGGTAGAATCCATAATATTTAATTGGGGCCAATTAGGAAAGAATTCATTTAACAACACATAGACTAAACAGAAATTGACACATTAATTTTGATTTTCAGATAGATTTCTTTACAGTACAAGAGACTCGCTCAGAAATTAAATGACTAGTTAGTGGAACACATGTTTTCTGGATTTTAATGTGAAACTAATTATGAACAATTTTCTTTGACCAGTTGATTTAAAGCACAATTCACAATTTGAAGTATAAAAAGAATGTCTCATAAACCTGCTTTCATGGTTCAGTGTTGCCTGAGTGCCCACTCTTTCCATTTTTTAGTAATATTTCAACAGATTTAAGATACACGTGAGAGATTTAAAAGAACTGATGAACATCTACAAAAACTTGCAGCTAACATCAATAGCGAGACTAGAAGCTTTCTCACTAAGATCAGGAACAAGACAAGGATGTTCCTTTTCAACATTGTCCTGGAAGTCCCGGCTAATGGAATAAGATAAGAAAAGGCACTAAAAGGTATACAGATTGGGAAGAAAGAAACAAAACTGTCTTTGTTCATAGACGACATGATCATCTATGCAGAACATCTGAAAAAATTAACAAAAACACTCTGGGATTAATAAGAAATTACAGCAAGATTGTAAGATACAAGGTTAATATAAAAAAATCACTTTCCTGCCAGCAATAAACAAGTGGAATTTGAATTTTAAAAACACAATACCATTTACACTAGCCCTCCAAAAAAAACGAATACTTAGGTATAAAGGTAACAAAATACGTACAAGATCTGTATGAGGAAAACCACAAAGCTCTGAAGAAAGAAATCAAAGAACTAAATAAATAGAGAAAGATTCCATGTTCATTGATAGGGAGATTCAATATTGTCAAGATGTCTGCTCTTCCCAACTTGATCTATAAATTCAACACAATCCCAATCAAAATCCCTGCAAATTATTTCATGGATATCGGCAAACTGATTCTAAAGCTTATTTGGAGAAGCAAAAGACTCAAGAGTATTAAAGGAGAAGAGCAAAGTCAGAAGAGTGCCACTGCCCAACTTTGAGACTTACCATAAAGCTACCATAGTCTGGGTAGTGTGGTATTGGTGAAAGAAGAGACAAATAGATCAATGAAACAAAGTAAAGGGCCCAGAAATAGACCCACACATAGTTAACCAATCTTTGACAAAGAAGCAAAGAAAATACAATGGAAAAAAGACAAGCTTTCAACAAATGGTGCTGGAACAAGTGGACAACCACATACAAAAAAATAAAAATAAAATACAAAATAAACAAACAAAAACCAAATGGCTCTAGACACAAAACATAACAGCCTTTACAAAAAGTAACTCAAAATGGATCATAGATCTCAATGTAAAATGTAAAACTCTAAAACTCCTGGAAGGTAAAATAGGAGAAAATTTAGATGACCTTGGGCATGACAATGACTTTTTAGATACAACACGAAAGACATAATCCATGAAAGAAATAACTGATAAACTAGACTTCATTAAAATTGAAAACTTCAGCTCTGCAAGAGACACTGTCAAAAGAATGAAAAGACAAGCCACAAACTGAAAGAAAATATTTGCAAAAGACATATCTGAAAAAGAACTGTTACTCAGAATATACAACTAATTCGTAAAACCCAACAATAAGAAAACGAACAACCCAATTTAATAATGGGCAACATACCTGAATGGACACCTCACCAAAGATGATACAAAGGTGGCAAATAAGTATATAAAAAGATGCTCTACATCATATGTTTTTAGGGAGTTGCAAATTAAAACAACAACGAGATATCACTACACATCCATTAGAATGGCCAGACTCTAAACAATGACACCAACGAATGCTGGTGAGGATGTAGAGAAACAGGAAGACAGTTTGACTGTTTCTTACAAAACTGAACCTATTATTATATGATCCAGAATCGCTCTCCTTTGTATGAATCTGAAGAAGTTGAAATCTTATGTCCACACAAAACCCAACACACGGATGCTTATAGCAGCTTTATTCATAATTACCAAAATTTAGAAGGAGCCAGAATGACCTGGAAAACTCTAGAAATAGTAAAGGATCAGTGATTGGCGGGGGTTACAGGGGAGAGAGGGATGAGTAGACTGAGCACAGAGCGTTTTTAAGACAGTGAGACTACTCTGTGTGATACTGTAATGGTGACTACACATCGTTATACATTTGTCCAAACCCATAGAATGCACAACACCAAGAGTTAAACCTAATATAAACCATAGCCTTTGTAAGATAATGATACAGGTTCATCTATTGTAACAAATGTGGCATTCTGGTGTGGGATGGCCTATATAAAGGCAGCGAATATACGGACAATCTCTATACCTTTTGCTCATTTCTTCTGTGAACCCAAAACTTCTCTAAACGTAAATTCTAATTCTTAAAAATCTGGACTGAAACTTAAAAAAATAAACTGTATGTTGATCTCAAGACTTTTTTTTTTTTTTTAAAGTTCTCATGTAGGAAAACTGTTCCCTGTGGTTTCAAAAGAACGTTCTATTTCCTGCCTGAAGGTGGCGTTTGTGTACTATGGTCAAAGAAGGAGTCCCTCAATTAAGACCAAAAAAAAAAAAAAAGGAAAGAAAAAAAGTTTACCAGACAGTAAAACAACTCATAAAACTGTCATGAGTAATTCCAGCAGCTGGGCTGAAATGGAAGGCTGCTCTAAGCACCTCTGGTTCTCCGTGACAGGGGTGAGCTTTTATAGATTAAGATTATAGACTTACCTGTGAACACTGAGACTCATAACTCAATTTACAGGTGCCTTAGAGCTGAAGGAATATTTGCAGAGCTGACTCTCTGGGCTTTGTTACAAGCGCTGTGAACTTCATGAGCTTTGGAAGGCCACAAGATCTGGCTGGGATAGACCGACAGGAATGAGGGTTCTCAGCCCTGCACAGAACACGTGACCAATTCACTCTCAGCCATACCAGTAGGTTGTATTGTGGGAACTATTTGAACTTGAGGGGGAAATCCCCTAATTAAAAGTTTCCGAAACCCAGCTTCTGCAAAAGCATTCCATCTGTCGCACGTTAAACACACAGATTTCTGAACCTCAACTTCAGAGGTCTGAATATCGAGATCAGTGGAGCCCCAGAGTCTACATTTAAGAAGTTTTCTAGAATGGACAATTACTCAGCTACATAAATAGAACAAATGACTGATATAAGAAACAACATGGATGGAATCTCAACCACAATATTCTGAGCAAAAGAAGCCAAACACAAAAGAGTGCACACTGTACATTATGACACACTTCATAAAGGTACAAAGTTTTAACATAAGCACAACTAAACTCTGGTGATAGAAATCAAGCTGGTGGTTGTATAGGGCAGAGGGTTACGTAGACTGACTGCAAAGGGGCATGAAGGAAATTTCCAGTACCAGGGTAATGTTATATATTATATTGGAGTGGTGGTTACAGGGCATATAGAGTTGTCCAAACTCATATAACTGAATACTTTAAATTATGTGCACTTAATTGCATATAAATTGTATTTCAATAAAGTTGATTTAATAAAACACTTCCTGGAAACCTCAGGCCCTTTGCTAGTGGAGAAGAACCAGATCTTAAGTACACCTGAACTACACTGAGGCTTCTTTTTGGCCTTTCTACCCCCACTGAGAGAATTTCTGAGCCCCAAGACACCTTCAAGATCAAGTTGCCTACCTTCTGGATTTTCCATGTGAGAAAATTAAAGTTCAGAAAGGTCGAGAGACTTTTATGAGGCCACACAGTAAGATACCAGCAGATATCAAACAAGAATCCAGGCCCTGACAGCTTTTTCTTTTCTCTCAGTTTCACACTCTATTCAAAGGAGTAAGAAAAGGAAGTGGCTTGTAGATGTTTCTTGCTCTGATGCAGCTTCTTTATTTTTCATCCCCATCTCTAGGACAGAGCTACCTGAGCCAAAGAAATTGAATAGAATAAAATTTTATAAGGAATGGTTGGAAGACTGGTTTCAGGTTACCTACTCATTCAACTAACAAACAACAAATATTTACTGAGTGCTTGCTAGTCACGGGTCTAGGCACAGCGATTTGGTAATGAGTAAGACAGACCAGATCCCTGCCTATAGTCAACCCCAAAGAAATAAGCAAATGCATGAGCGAGTTAATTTCAGACTGTGAAATGTGCTTGAAGAAGACAGACAAGGTGATTGATGGAGTGACTGAAAAGGAGGATGTATTGTGCCTGCACTCATCAGCGAGGCTGCTCTGAGGTCATGACACTGAGGAGCATGGGATGAGGCCAGAGATGGCGGGATGGAAGGCAGCTGTCCGCAAATGCTTCACGGGCTGTCATGCACAGGACACAGTGCACTGGTCTCATGTTGACTCGGAAAGTGAGGCGAGAACTGATATGACTAGAAGGGAGAGAGGTTGTATTAAGATCAGTTTAGGGAAGAACTTTCCAACCTAGTGGAAAAGGATTCATATTTGTGGAGGACATACTATGCTCTAGTTTCCTTATTTGTAATCCTTTAATTCTTACAAAAAACTTCGGGTGGCAGGTGGATCAGTGTTCATCGGAAGGAGGGACCTCCCCCCCCCCCAAGAGATAGGAACACTCAAGCAGAACAGTCATCTACTAGGGATTCTGGAGAAGGGATTCTTCATTGAGTACTAGAAAATTCCTAAAGTCTCTTCCAGCTTTAAGCTGGTTTAAGTCTGAGCTTAAGAATTTCTGTTTAGGGGCGCCTGAGTGGCACAGCGGTTAAGCGTCTGCCTTCGGCTCAGGGCGTGATCCCAGCGATCCGGGATCGAGCCCCACATCAGGCTCCTCCGCTATGAGCCTGCTTCTTCCTCTCCCACTCCCCCTGCTTGTGTTCCCTCTCTCGCTGGCTGTCTCTATCTCTGTCGAATAAATAAATAAAATCTTTTAAAAAAAAAAAAGAATTTCTGTTTAGCAAGTGAACACCCCTGTGGATTTTAAAGGTGTAGTGTGCTGAGTGGTATCTGCAGAACTGCAGAACTCTATGATCTTCCAAATAGTCATACTTGTGTTCTGGGCACACAGGAGGTGCCCAATTTATTTTTGCCGAAATGAGATGAGCTTCTCCACTGAGGTAGAGACAGATGAGTCGGGGCCCCCTTAACCTTTGGACCCCAACTCTTACAGGTGCCGCCTTAATTATGTCATAGAAACCATTGTAAAAAGCGAAAACCAAAAACCAAAAACAAACAAACAAAAACGTACTCCGGATTCCAGTCCAGGTCATGGAACTTGCTAAAACTTCTCAAACATTAATAGGGTACTTCCAGTTTTACGAAACGTTAACCATCAATTCTCAGGAAGGCCTTCCACTGAATACTTTCCCTGAGGAATGTGGCAGAATGACATTCTAATGTCTCCTTCAGTGAGAAACCAGAATATGGCCAAGAACTCCTCTTGAGGTGGGATATCAGCAGGAGTGGAAAGGGCAGTGAGCTGCCCATGACCTAGAAATTCTGCCTGGCTTACTGACCTTCATTTAGAAAGAATTTGCTTGATTTACTAGAGGAAAATAAAGTTGTACATGAGAAAGAAGCAGCCTCGATTGGAAGGTTCTTCAACAGGTCCTTCTCCAGAGAGACGGGTAGGTCTCTACCAATTAAAGGCCCCGTGTGGAAAAGGGAAGACATGGATAACCTGGATTAGTTGGGCATTGACCTTCTTGAAGCCTGTTGCAAGGCATGAACTAGGTGAGCCAACATTCTTTTCATTCTATGAGTCATGGCTTTGTCAAAACTACCCAATTACTGATCCCACCTGTCTCCATATGGAAAACAAAGTTCTAGCTACAGTGCAGGTAATAACAGGATTGAAGTATGCTGTGCAAAACACAAGATTCCCACAGGCCAGACTCCCATTGCCTCTGGCTGGCTGCTTATCACTCCGTTCTCCCTCTTTCATCCTATCCTCAATTATTGTTCTATTAGGACATAAACCACTTAAGAGCTCAGTCTTCCTGTCTTTGAGTGTGCTTCTGGTACAGTGCGTGGCAGAGACACAGAGAGAGAGAGAGGGCACTTGGTAAATGTGTGATGAATGAATGAAGCTTCCTAGTCCTGCGTTCTGGTGCCTAATCCCAGCTAAAGCTAACTGAACATTTCTGCGTAGCAGGCACTGTTCTGAACACTTTAGAGATATTATCTTCTATAATCCTTAAAACAACCTTATGAAGTAGGTTCATAAGTTTTAATCATCACTATTTCCATAGGAAGAAACAAACCTAGACTTGAGACCAATACCATATGTTACAGATTGGTTTTAACCCTGGCGGTGTGTGGGAACGGGGGGTGCAGGGGGCAGGCAGCGTGTGGAAAGTCTGTGGATTACTTTATCCCAAATTGGAGTCAAGGTCCCAATGTACACAGCAGCCAATTTCTTAGCAATCTCAGCAATACTTCGGTGGAGTTGACATTTTTGAACAGAGAGAAATAAAAAGCCAGCAGGGAGCAATGACTTTCCTGTCTCTCATTTTCTCCTGCTTTTCAGGGCTGACAAGGGGCGTTTAGAATGAAGCCAAATTTCAGTGAATCCATAACTTGTAATGACCAGTACTGTCAGGGAGTCTGGGGTGGTTGCCTAGGACTTTGATATCTTACCAAAAAAGGAGTTTCACTTCTAACTTGAGAAGGTCTGAAGATACTTGGGACTTTACATTTGATTTCTATGTTTCGATTTATTTTAAAAAACAGGCGACCACTTACTGAGAATTCACTGTGTACTGGGCACTGGCTAAGCCCCTTGAGTGTCGTACCTCAATTAATGCTCGGGACAACAAACATCTCTAGTGATTTAACTTGTTTTCCTTAGCTTCAATATAATGAATTGGTTGGTGGGTGGGTGAGTAGGTATTGGTGACAGCCAAGGGCTCTGTGTTCGTCTCCAGAAAGGAAGAGTAAGTACAAAAGCTTTGGCAGCTGATTTTTTTACCAAACAAGGCAAAAAGAACTGTATCCTTGACAACCTGCCGTATCTGTCTTGGCCAAGACGGTCACAGGACTTCAGAGTCCTGTGCAACCACGTGAATTCATTCCCCTTGGCCTTCTCAGCTAACACACCCTTCACCTCAAACTGTTCATAAGCCAAGAGGGCGAGGAGTAATCGATTTTATAGCAGAAAAAACAGACCTGAGTTTAAATTTCACGTTAAAAAACTGAAGTCGCTGTTCTTTCTTTCATCAGGTGGGGCCGTTACTAACCTGTGGACCACCTTGGCTTGAGTTAGGAAGAGGTGCTCCTAGGGGTGCATTTGGTGACTTCAGTGGAGTGCTTGGTGAGCAGATGGCAGCTTTGTGCCCTTCCCCCAGGAGCGCACAGCTCTATGCCAGGCCCCGTGGCTCAGCAAGAAGGGAACAGGACTGATTTCAGTCCCCACTCATCCCCTTGGCAGGTGCCTCAGGACAATGCATAACCGTGTGTAGCAGGACCACCGTAAGGAACAACATGGATGTCCCCAAGGGGCAGGCCATGGACCCCAGCCCACTCACAGATGGGTTTTATAGTCCTAATCACGTTAGAAAGAATTTGAATTGCCTGTCAACCTTAAAAATTAGGAAATTTCACACAAAATTGAGATTTCAAGCTTTTACTGAAAAATCAGAAGATCTGGGAACAGTGGCATTCCCATGTAGCAAAATGGATTGGATCTGAGAAGCACTGCCTGCTTTATACATTTACTTATTTAATTCTTTTATTTAACACTGTATGTTGGGTTTCATTCCACATCAGCACATAAACAGCTACTTTTTAATTTTTTAATTATTATTCATATTAAGCTTTTGATAGATAATACTGGTACCTGGTTACAAAGTTCAAAAGGTACAAACACACTGTCCCTTGACACTGAGTGCTGCTTCCCCAGAGACAACCCCTGAGCCCCTAGAGGTTCTTGTGTGTTCTCCCAGAGATATTATACGCATACACGAGCAAATATATAAGCTGGATTTCTAGGATGCCATCAACTGCAAGATGCGCCATTATTTTGTGTCCACCAAGGAAGAAAAAATCCCAATAAAATCATGACACCATGCCTTAATGATGGTCCTCCTCGATCGGTAAATCAATCAAGTCAGCCCCTTACTGCTCTGAAATTAGTTTCATCTGTTCCAAAGTACTAGACTGTTTTCCCTGCCCTTCCGTTACATTGTTTGAAGAGTGGCAGGCAATCCTTTTGCATATAGCTGGGTAAGAAAATATAATAGCTTTATCTACTCATGGGTATATTCATTTCTTAAGTCTTATAAAAGACTTAGTTATTACTTTGAGTTATTGAGATCAATAATTGAGATCAATAATATAATAATATACAATAATAGTAATTGAGATCAATTACATATATATTATATATAATATATATATATAACACATGTAATTGTTTGAGGCTCTTCCCCAATTTATTTCAGTGTAAAAAGTGAAGTAGGAATCTGACTTTGTTTTTCTCCAGCTGCTGTCTCTTGTTTACTCCTGTTCCCACCACTTCCCATTGTCTTACCTTGGACAGCTTCACTCACGTTACTTGTTTGACCCCTCTAGAACTTTGAGTTCTCAGCACATGGACTATTGGACAAATGGCTGGACAGTGCAATTAGCAATCGCTTTGGCAGTCCTTTTGCTAGGAGCGGTGGGCAGTTTCAGCACAGGCAGCAGAGCCTGTGAATAAGACCAGAGAGGCCATGCACAAAGGCTCAACTTGGAAGAGACCTTCAGAAACCTGACCATAGCTATAGGTCCTGGGTTGCCTGGCCTGGGGGCTTCTCACCTCCACCTGATTCTTGCAGGGGATGTGTCGAGGTCACTGATAGGGAATGTAAGGAAAGCAAGTGAGATTTATGCCAATACAAGACAACCTAATGAAGAGCAAAGCTGAAATCAAAGCCTGGGATCAGGCTCCTGTGTTTACACAAAACATGTAATAACATTGGTGCAAATTGACATGGTTATTCTAAGACAAACACATCTACGACCTTAAATGGTACTTTGCACTTGGAAGATGTTCTTCAGACAAATTTCTGAGCCATGAGCTCTAGTCCTTACTCTGCTAGGAGACCCTGTACCTCCTTAAATAAGCCACTTTCTGGGCCTCAGTTTATTAGTCTAACCTACGCAGTGATGGGTTTGGACTGTAATCTAGATCTAGACCTTAAGCTTTTGCACAATGCATGCTTTTGAAATACACTTAATTTTGTGTAAAATTGCGGAGCATTCACAGACTTCACCCACCGATTTCTATACATGATTGTCTAATGCTTTATACTAATTCTCAGTCTCACTATTTTTCTCTTGTGTCATTTTCACAAAGATGGTATTTGATGGTTCTCAACAGCTACATATTAAAGATATTTCCTGGCCTCCTATCCTTGAGAGAGTAATGATAAGACAGCCTTGTAAAGGATATCCAGGGCCCCAGCATCTGAGAGAGACAGAGACCTTCTACTCCCAGAGTACATGCCAGATAATCACTGTCCCAACACCTGCACACTAGAGGCTGGACCTCAGTTTTGTTTCTGCCCTAGACTTACAATAAGAGACCGGTGACACAAAGCAGCAGGACTGCTCGCAACCCATTCCAGTAAGGGCGGCCCCAGTGACAGCAGCTCCACTCCATCTCTGGAGACAACAGTGGCAACTGGTTCGGTGGCAGAGTCCAGGTCTACATTGGAGATGCTGGAGATGCCCCAGTACCAGGGACATGGGTGTCTTCAGGAAACAGATGCACTGTGGCACTTGGGGCATTATGCTTGGCTGATTTCTTGGTCTGACCCAAGATTCTGTGAGCTACCAATATCCTTTAATAAGTCTCTTTTCTACTTAAATTAGCTAGAGTTGCAAGCTATTGCTTGCAACTAAAATGCTGAGTGCTACAAACCTTAATCCTGAATGCATAAAATGACTTAGAAATTATTCTCCAACAAGACCGGCCCCTGGGTGGCTCAGTCGGTTAAGCGACTGCCTTCGGCTCAGGTCATGATCCTGGAGTCCCAGGATTGAGTCCCGCATCAGGCTCCCCGCTCACGGGGAGTCTGCTTCTCCCTCTGACTCTCCCCCCTCTCGTACTCTCTCTCTCACGCTCTCTAATAAATAAAGAAAAACTTAAAAAAAAAAGAAAGAAAGAAATTATTTTCCAACAAGAGACTCCTTGGGAGAGTCAGCTGTGCTGAGGGAGAGGGTAGCAGAATGATAAAATCACACGACTTAGTGCCAGTGATTTACCCTACTTCTCTTTAGCACCCTGAGAAACTTACAAAATAATAGCAACAAGAGTGAAATTATAGAACAAGAAATCTCTTGGGTTATTCCTCCACTGTTCCATCAGTTACCTTTAAACAATGTATTTATTTAAGCTTCATTAGTTATTTGCAATTTGTTGATAAAACAATATGCGTAAGTCACATATACATTTTTTGAGTGCCTACTATGTGTCAGGCACTCTGCTAGATGTTGGGGCAGATTCATGGAAGAAAGAGAGAGGTTTTCCTTTTGAGATAAGCAAGAAATTTCAACATAATGTTGAGTGCTACAAGAGCCCTGTGGAAGGAACAAAAGCTGGGTAGCCAAAGAGAACTGTGTAACATCTGGATTGAGCTCTTTCCAGTAGACCAAGGTGTGACGTCAGGTTGTGTCTTTGAGACTGTGTGAAGCTTGCAAGGCAATAAATAGTGGGAAATAGAGTTGTACCTTGTGAGTCTGAAAAACCACCGTAACTCTGTGCAAAGCTTCCTTCGTGTTTCCTGAGTTTTCCTGTTCTGAAGGGACTAACGAGTTGTGGTTAGGTTCCAGCGAGTCTGAGTTCAGTTGAATTTGAGTTTTGTCCCCTTCCCGTAAGAATCGGCGTGAGTCCCACCAATTCAGAAATGTTCAGCCTGCTTTTCGTTTTATGCTTCATCGCCTGCAAAAAGATCGCAGGGTGAGAACTTCACTGGAAAACAGGTGTTTGATCTGGTCTGATGAGACCATAGGGCAGACTCAGCAGAGGCCACGGACCGGACAGAGCCTGTCCTGAAACAGGAGGCTGACCTGAGGTTTGTCATTTGCAGAGGGGCTTAGGGGATGCCAGAGACCGTGTGTGGGAGAGAAGGCAGTTCACCAAGCAACTCTGTCACCAGTCCCCCATAAACGGGGAGACGGGCTTTTGCCGTAACAAGGTGCAATATTTATAGACTTGTTTCTGACCATAACCACATTGAGAGCTTTTCCCGGTGGATCAAACAGAGAACTGCTCTGGCCTTAATCCTCACTGACATTTCCCACACCAAATATTGCTTCAGCTTTTAAAGAATGATTTTACTTCACTGTGAAAAAAATATCCTCAAGAAAATAAAAGAAACTCTCATGAACGAAACCTGAAACAAAGGAATTCACTGGTAAGAGAGATAAAAAATAAAAATAAAAAAATAAAAACGGTTCTAAAAATTCAGTTCAATTAAAAATCTGTTTTGGGGATGGAGAACACATTTTTTCACAGTGGCCTCATTATAAATGGTGACTGGGTTCCTAGATGAGCTCACAAAGGACTACTTCACTCACAAGGTTTCTGTAAAATCCATCATGTTGTCTTAGCCCTGCACAATATTTTCATATCATTTTTTTGTTCTTATTCCTGTATTCATTCATTTTCTACCATACACAGGTTCACTGCAGAAAACTTCAAACTAGAGAAAAATATAAAGATAACGAAGTATAAAAGTAAACAAAATTCTCAAAAAAAACAATGACGGAGGGACACCTGGGTGGCTCAGTCAGTTAAGGGTCTGACTCTTGATTTTGTCTCAGGTCATGATCGCAGGGTCATGGGATCGAGCCTCACATCAGGTTTTGTGCTCAGTGTGGAGTCTGCTTGAGGTTCTCTCTCTCTCTCCCTCTGCCCCTACCCCAGCTCATGCACTCTCTCTTTCTTAAATAAATAAATAAATAAAATCTTTAAAAAAAAGTAAACAAAACTCTCAAAATCTATCAACTAGAGATAACCATTTGAATATAAAAAATTTTAACAGACTTATTAAGGTATGATTGACATACAATAAATAAACTGTAATATTTATAATGTATAATTGGGGAAGTTTCACAGGTGTATATACATATATATATGTGTGTGTATGTATGTATGTATGTATATATATATATATATATATATATATATGAATACACACATATATATGTGTGAAACCATAGCTATAATTAATATAATGAATATACCCGTTACCTGCCATCCCCAAAAAACCACATGACTCTTTGTAATTCCTTCCTCTGCCCCCACTCCCGGGCCAACACCAGTCTGCTTTCTGCCACCATAGATTAGGTTACATTTGCTATTTTATATAAATGGATTCATATAACATACACTTCTTTTCGTCTGTTTTTTTTTTTTGTTTTTTTTTTTTAAAGATTTTATTTATTTATTTGACAGAGAGAGACAGCCAGTGAGAGAGGGAACACAAGCAGGGGGAGTGGGAGAGGAAGAAGCAGGCTCATAGCGAAACAGCCTGATGTGGGGCTCGATCCCACAACGCCGGGATCACGCCCTGAGCCGAAGGCAGACGCTTAACCGCTGTGCCACCCAGGCGCCCCTCGTCTGTTTTTTTCACCCAGTATAATTATTTTGAGAGTCATCCACATTGTAGCCTGTATTAACAGCTCATTTGTTTTTATTGCTGGGTAGTATTTTATTAAATGCTTATATAGCAATTTGTTCATCTGTCTATCGATGGATATTTGGGTTTGTGATATCTTTTTCCAACACCAACAACCAGTTCTCCAATTCTCTGGTATCAGTTGGGTGTCCGGCAATTCAGTTCTGACACTAACTACCCAGAGTTAGCACGGACCCCACTGGGTAAGGGCTCAGTCCCACAAGACTATCCCCACGACAGACACCAGCCAAAAGGGGAGTCCCAGTGCAACCCACACTTCTGCCCAGCTGAATACTATTTCTGAGCCTCCCACGACCCTTCTTCAGTTATAACGTGCTTGGATGATTCACAGAATCCAGGAAAGCAGTTTATTTATGATTCCAGTTTTTCAGGAAGGAGACCACTCAGAAACAGTGAGGTGGAAAAGATGCATAGGGCGAGGAATGGGTGGGAGAAGGGTGTCGAGCTTCCATGCCCTCTCCATGTGCTACCCTCCTAAAATAGCCATGTGTTTGCCAACCAGAAAGCTTTCCAAACCCCATTGTTTAAGGGATTTTATGGAGGTTTCATGATGTAGGCAAGATTGATTAAATTATCCACCATTGGTGAATGAACTCAATCTCCAGCCCCTTTCCCTTCCCAGGAGGGAGGTCAGGAATTAGGGCTTAAAGTGCTAATCCTCTAATCACATGCCTCATCTTTCTGGTGACCGGTCCTTATCCTGAAGCTAACTAGGGATTTCACTGCAATGTACTTCACTAGCATAAACTCAGATATGGTCTAAAGAGACTTGTTACAAAGAACAAAAGAGCGTCCTATCACTCAGGAAATTCCAAGGGTTTTAGGAGCTCTGTGCCAGGAACCAGGGGCAAAGACCAAATATATATATTTAAATTTTTTAAACTAAACTACAAGGTTGTTTTCTGTTGGGGTTGTTATAAATAAAACTACGAATATTCATTACAAATTTTTGTAGAAACATATGCTTTTATTTTTCTTGGGTAAATACCTAGGAGTGAAACAGCTGCATCGTATGGTAACTGTATGTTTAAGAAATTGCCAGACTTTTTTTTCAGAGGGTTTGGGCCACTTTATATTCCCACTAGAAGCGATTGAGGGTTCCAGTTGCTCTAAATCCTCCCCAAATCTTGTCATGGTCAGTGTTTTAAATTTAGGTGATCTAATACATTTGTAGTGCTGTCCCAAGGTGGTTCTAATGTGCCTCTCTCTAATGACTAGTGATAAAGAGCATCTATCTGTGTGCTTATTAGCATCTGTACATTTTCTTTGATGAAATGTCTGTTGAAAGCTTTTGCCCGTTTTTAAATTGGGGTGTTGGTTTCATGATTGGGTTTTGAGTGTTTTTTAATATATTCTCGATGCACATGCAATATCAAATATGGGATTTGTAAATATTTTCTCACAAGGATGTGGCTTGTTTTTTCATTCTCTTATGTCAAAGAGCAGAAACTCTTAATTTGATGAAATTTCATTTATTAATGTGACTCATGCTATCATATCTATGAAATCTAACCCAAAGTCACAACGATTTTTCTCCTCTGCTTTTCTCTAGACATGTTCCAGTTTGCGTTTTACATGTAGGAGGAAGATCCAGGTTAAGTTTTGTGAATTATATATTTGTTTTTATTTTGTTTTGTGATTTGTTTTTGTTTTTGCTTCTGGGTATCTACATGATTCAGCAACATTTGTTGACAAGGCTTTCCTTTTGCTTCCAGATTGCCTTTGCCCTTCCGTCAAAAATCAGATATATATAAATATACGTATATACACATGTATATGTATACATATATTTCTCTAGTTTATGCCATCAAACTACATGCCTATCTTTATCCTATTGTCTTGATAACTAGAACTTTATAATAAGTCTTGACACCAGGTAGTGATAGTTCTCTGCCTTTATTCTTTCTCAAAGTTGTTTGGCTGTTCTGGGTTTCTTGCATTTCTATATGAATTGTAGGATCTGCTCGTCAATTCGTATAAAGAAGTCAGCTGGGAGCTTGATAGACATTGTGTTAAATCTGTAGATGAGTTCAGGGAGTGTTGTCATTTTTAACAATGTTAAGTCTTTCGATCCATGAACCTGAGACCTACTTTTATTTATCTAGATTTTTAAAAATTTCTTTCCAAAATATTTTGTAATTTTTAGTGTACAAATCTTTCATTTTTATTGTTAAGTTTTTCTAAATTTTTTATTCGTTTTGATGCTATTGTACCAGAAAGTATATATAATTGATTTTGTTTATTGATCTTATATCCTGCAATCTTGCTGAAATTGTTTATTAGTTCTAATAAATTTTTTAATAAATTCGTAGGATTTTCTATATACAAGATCATGCCATTTGGGAACGAAGATTGTTTTACTTCTTTTTTCCCTATCTGAATGCCTTTTATTTCATTTTCTTGCCTAATTGCCCAGTAAATGTTGAATAAAAGTAGCAAGAGCAGATATCCTGATCTTGTTCCTGACCTTCCGGGGAAAAAGCACTCAGTCTTTCACCATTACGTGTGATATTAGCTGAGAGTTTTTCATAGATGTCCTTCATCAGGTTGCAGAAGTTCCATTCTGTTCTTTTTTTGCTGAGGCTTGTTTGTTAGTTTTTTAATCACGAAAGGATGTTGGCACATTAATCGATTTTTGCAGATTAAGCCAGCAGAATATTTTGTAAATATGGACAAGCTGGTTCTAAAATTTATACACAAGGGCAAAGTACTTAAACAAACAATGAGAGACAATGTCTGAAGAGCACCAGGCCAAGAGCTTTCCAGTATCTCCCTAATCCTTCTAGCTCTACGAAATAGCATTACTTTCATCTCATAGGTGTGGGTCCTGGGGCTTAGAGAAGTAACGTGGTTTGACCAGGGTTACATGGATGGTAAGTGGTAAAAGAACTGAAAAGAGTTCGGTGCAGAGTCCTTAATAAGTGTCCATTCCTCCAGGAACACATCACTCCTCCCCCCATAAGCAGGAATGGAGTCTCTCAGAGATTCAAGAGGTGAGGACAAGTTTTCTTTTTCAGAGAGCTTTTTGGAAGGACAGTGTTAATACTGGGACAGTAATAGGTATAAAACTCTTACCGAATTCCTTCCTTTGTTTTACCTAAAATTTAGAAAAGCTCTCCTCCTCAGTACACGGGAAACTTTCCTACACCAAACCATCTACCAGCTTCTACTATGTGCTTTTTAAGCCACCTGCACCTGCCCTTCTAGAGTGTTCTCTCTTCCATGTGGCTGCCCCCTCACATGTATCTTACACTTCCAATGCAAATGGGATAGAGGCGAAATTAAAGCTTTCTTACTATATTGAATTCCCATTGATAGATGTCCACCTTGCAGTCCCTTGAGCTGGTCACCACACTTAAGGTCAGAGAGAGGGAGAATTAGCTATTGGTGTTCAGATTCAATCCCCCCTTCTACACTCTGCATGCTGCTTTGTCATCTGGCTCAGTGCTGGATTCCACCACAGAGAGCACTGGACGCCAACCGCCATGTTGGAGGAGGCAGAACTGACCCACTCATTCCTATTTGCTGGTTGGTTTCCAGGGGCCTCAAGGTCCTGTCAGCAGCACCCTAGTGACACCTCCTTGCTCCATCAGCACAGGCAGAGCATGGCTCCCTCCTCAGAATTCCCCCTCCTCTAAGTTTCTAAGTTTCAGTAATTCCAACCTCTTCCTTCACTCCACAGGCAGAAGAATGGGAGCTGCTCCCTGCAGTTGCTGCTCTATGATACCTTTGTGTTCTCGTTTTGCCTTTTCAATTCTTTAAGCCTAGGTATCAATTATGTATATTAAATTTTCTCTTTTAAAATAGTTGATGTGGCTTCTGTCTCCCAACCGGATCCTGAGTGATCCAGAGGAGGTGGGGGGAGATGGGACCAGGAGGGTTTTAAAGGCCCTTCAACAACAAATCTCCATGTCCTGTAGACTGGGGCCCCTGAGTGAGGTCAAAAGCCAGCAGTCCCTAAGTTATAGAGGGATCTTGAAAGAATCTGAGGGAAAGTGAGAAGGTTCCCCAGCTCTGGCTCTGGGCTAGCCTTTAGGCTGTCCAACGTCCAGTTCAACTCATCCTGCTGATAGCAATAAAGAATGTGTAAGAATGGTGGCCTCTGGCTCACATTTCTCAGACACCTGATGGGCACTGGCCCCAACACCATCAGCGGCAAAGTGAGGGAGCCACGAACCCTGGCTCTCACAAAACTGGCATGGGCTTCCTCGCCTTGGAGAAGAGACTTTCATGAGGAGGTGCAAGGACTGCTCCTCTTTCAAGGGAGGGCGAGGCAGCTGACTTTACAGAGTACATGTTCTCCCAGGGGAACCAGAGTCTAGAGCTCCCAGTCTGTTCAACTCCTAGAAGCTGATGGAGTCATTGTTAAGAAGACAGACCCTGGTGCCAGGCTGTCCAGATTCAAACCCCACCACGGTCTCTTACCAGCTGTGGGATCTTTGGCAATTTCCTCAATCTTTCTATGCTTCAGTTTCTTTTTTCGTATAACGGGAATAATAAGAGTGCTTATCTTATAGCTTTTTATAAGGGCTTAATGAATTACGTTATTTTAAGCATTTAGAACAGCGCCTGGCACATGAAAAGAGATATGAAATTAGTAGCTATTGTTATTATGATTATGATCTGTGTGTCGCACACAAGCTAAACAGGGGAAAGACGGTATATATGGAGAGGAACCACTTTTGGTCAGAAAAGCTACGTGTTTAAAGATACTTTAAGTTGCAAGGAACAGAAAGCACTAACTAAAGACAAATGACTTAAAAGGGAGGGGGTTGATGATCTCAAAAACAAGAAATCCAGAGTAAGACAGTTCAGCAGTACAAGGATGTCAAGGTCTCGACTCCTTTTCATATTTCTTTCTGCCGTTCTCAGTAGAATGGCTTTCCCCTGGGGCCTCTCGTGTTTTCAAGAAGCTATAGCAGCTCTCAACATCACAGCTTCCAGACAACATACCACGGCACTAAGAAGGACTTTTATTTCTCCATGTTATCTTTTAAAGATAGAGGGAAATCTTTCCCAGATGCTCCCCCCCCTCCAGAGACTTCTTCGTTCTCATTGGATAGATTTGTTTCGCATGCCCATGCCTACACCAATCAGGGACAAGGGGGAATGGAACTCTCAAGATCAGTTAGACCAATCATGGCTCACAGCGGGGAAATGGGGATAGAGCCCACCTCCTCTAGAGCCCACCGCCAGGGTTCAGTTAGGAAGGAGAAAGGGAGAAATGGCTGATGGGCAGACCACCAAGAGTGACTGCTGCAATGGCCTTCCCAGCACCCTGCAAATCGCACAGCCCTTAACCTATGCATAAAATTGAGCCTGTGTCCAACTGGCCACACTGGACATTTTGGAGAATTTGTGAGGGAGGAAGAGATATTCTTTCCACCTCTTCAGGGATATGGGGACAAAAATAGATTTTATTCTCCCAGATCCCAAACACACACACACACACAGACACACACACACACAGACACACACACACACACACACACACACACACTGTTTGGCGAGTGTTTGTCAAGAGGAGTGCGAGGAATGGAAAACAGGGAGGAGAGGAAGGGGGAGGCCAGCGCTGAATAAATTGGCCTGTCAACAAAGGATGGAGAAGAGAACATTAGCAAGAAAGAAAAAGGATGGGAGCTGGAGAGCCCCAAGCACAGAAGCTGGGGAAATGAAGGGACAAATTGAGGAAGGAATGTTATTTAAACTGTGCGCACATCTGAAGAGCAGAAAAAACAAACGAGAGGCACAAAAGGCTACACAAGCGAGGGGAGCCTGGGAGCTGGAGTTGAGAGGAGGGCTCTTTCAGAGCAAGTGTAAAACGGTGTGAGAGGTTCAATCGCAATGACCCAGCACCAGTTCTATTTTTTCTTAACATGAAATCTCTGCTGTGCCAAAATTACATGACTGTAAAACTGCTATTTCCGTGAGGCAGGAAGAAGGCACCCGAAGGAATTGAACCAAGCAGCTGGAGGCTTGGGACAGAGGGGCAGCCCCTGGCCAGCGACGCACAAGTCAGCAGCTCCTGATGGGGAGGGGGAGGGGGAGGAGAAGGGGGCGGGGGCGGGGGCGGGGGCGGGGGCTCCGTGTCCCGGAGATCTGTTTACTTTTTCATGCCCAGACTTCCAGGGGGCCCAGACCTCCCTCTTGGTATCCCACCGTGCAAAGGCTGGGGGCGGGAGATACTTAGAACCTCTTCGACCCTGAGTTAGCGGCTGCATTCTCTGCTGAACCCTTTCAATGATTGGATCCAGAGATGGCAAACTCAGCCCTTCGCAGTACTGATAGGGTGAGAATAAGGGGAGTGAGGAGAATTCCCTGGGATTATTCTTGGAGAAAGCATGGGATTTGTTTAGAAGACACACTTCCATAAACTACTTAGGGTGGGAGGCGTGACCCTAAAGGAGCTATCTTCAGGTCACATGAGGCTCTGCGAGGGCTGGGGGAGCGACTCCTGTTGCGGCGCGTGGGAGGTAGAGGAGCGAAATCCCCTGCACGCTGACTACAAGTTATCCATGATGTCTCTTCTCATCGTCCCAGGAAATTTTAGTTTTTTCTCGTCCTTCTAGACACCTTCCATAGTGGAGTCCCAGTAGACATTTTAGATCGACAGCAGTTTTTGGTGCAGGGACTCATGCACAAGGACTCTGTGATCGTTCTGTAGCATGGACACGGGGAGATGGTGACGTGCAACACGCTGCCAATGGAGCCCTCCCGCCATCCCCGGGTGTACAAAATCTACTAAGACTCACAGAACATTTGGCACGAGTGGATGTTTTTCCAGAAACTGGAGCATAGGCTGAATCTTGCTCCTGAGATGAAGTGGGGGTGAAACAGCATGTGTGGATGTGAAAGCCCAGGGGACACTTCTGCCAACATGTGGGGTCAGCTGAGCAAAACACTTCGCATCTGAGCAAGGGGTGTCTGGGCTCCTATCAATCCATCGATCAATCAATCAGCCAATCAATCAATAAAAAAATCCAAACGGGGAACTCATGAAGTTCTTGTTTCGTACTGGACATGTAGGATAGCACATATGACAGATACAAACTGTGGGAAAGGCATGCCCTTCAAGCAGCTTACCGTCCAACCTGGGCACCAAACAGCCCAAAATGGGTTAAAATGTGCAATCCTGACTATGGCTACCACAGAGACCAGAGAGGTGGGAGCTCAAAAGAGTTGTTTATTCTCAAGCAGAGAGGCCTGATCTAGCCAGAGAGGAAGATGGGGAGAGGAGTACTCCAAGCAAGGACCAAAAGAAGCAATGACAAGGAGGCAGGGCCAAGCATGGCAGATGGGAGGCAGACTCAGTCATCCCGCTGGCCTGAGACTGGCAGCCTCTTATCCTGGATGCCAAGGGAGGGAAAAGGACCTTCGGGGCCAACTGTCCCCACAACTCAGACATGGGAGACTCCCCCCCACACACAAATACGGTCACAAACTAGCCAGGGAGAGTTTCGGAGTAGGAAGGTTGGGAGGAGGTCCTTTCTCTGATTTAGAACTCTGATAGCAGCAGATCCAGCCCTTAAAAGTGCCACTTTAGAGAGCAGAGCTATGTTTTTTCACAAAAATGTTCTTTTACCTTAACACAAAAGTCAGGAAAACCAAGTCTGGACCAGGAGAATTTCTCTTCGAGACCTCCAGTTTCCCTTGCGGCCTCCAGGGGCGCCCATCCCTGCGCGCAGTCCGCAGCCCGCTGCTGCCAGGCCTCTGCCTCAGGACGAGCAAATTACCGATTCCGGTCTCACACAAGGAATTAAGCTTGGAACAATACAGTATTTTACAATCCAGTACAAGCTGCATTTATCCAGAGCTTTTCATGCATGGCATCTTAAAGCTCTTTATGACCCCTTTTTTAAAAAGGGGGGAAAAGAAAAAAAAAGAATTTAAAAGAGGAAACCTTCTAAAAACCCAAACCCCCCACTGAACTAAATGAGCCATTGAGAGTGAATAGGACTTAACAGTGGCCTTCAGAATGGGAACAGAAGTCCCACTCGGATAGAACAAGAACAACAGAATCAAAGGAAATCACAGCTCCGAGAGGACTGCACAGGCCTTGAAATTTACCCCTTGGCCCTTGGGCACTGATGGGCAATGCCATCTGTGCCTGGCATGATGAGCTTTGGATGGGGGTCAGGAGAGGGGGTTCTGGCTCCCATGTGAGTGCAGACAGGATTAGAAAGCCACCTCTTGGCTCTGAAGATGGTGAGTACCAGCCTCAATATTCACTCCGCCTGTCCAAGCGTTACCCCCCACCCCACCCACCCAAGTAGTCACTGCATAGGAAATGGTTCTATTACGTGACTTTGGACTCCATCCTACTCAAAGCTCCCTTTCCCAAGCTCTCAGGGCCCTCACACTGGGTTGCTGCTCAGCCCTGGCCATGCCTGCCCTTCTTGGAAGTCCCTCATGCTTTAAGCATCCTTCCCACACCTCCTTTTGCTGTCCCTCACCCCACCTCCCCAACACCCTGGCTGTCCCCCTGCCTCCTATTTCTTGAACAGCCAGCTCTCTGCTTTATTCTTTTAGATGTGTCACAGGATGTTGTAATCATTTAACACGACACAATCTCAAAAAATCTATTTGTCTCTTAAAAGAGATCTCCAATGTTATAACCAGAAGAGAGATCTGGAATTTCCATGGAGATAGAGGCCACTCAGATTAAATGTCACCAATATTCAGATGGCCAGGGTGGCCTTCGTGCCCTAAAGGCCAGCAAGGGAGTTTCTTCATGAACATGAGAAATGTAAATTACTCATTTTGGACTGTTGACAAAGTAAAACCAGTGGTCTCGTGAATCAGTCCCTAGGAAGCTCAGATATTTTACACTGAAACTTTAGCGTGTGTGTGTGTGTGTGTGAATGAAGTTCCAGGACGAAGATGAGAGCAGTTACTAAAAAAAAAATCAAAGAAATTACTTTTGGGGGGGTAAAGTCTGTAATATATAGATTTTGACTACCCAGACACACACCTTCCAGAGATTTTGCGAGGAGTAACAGCTTGGAGATGGTTAATGTGAACAGCAGCAGAGCAAAGGGACAGGGATGGAGTGAGGAGGCCTTCATCTTGTCCTGCCTCTAACCGGCTGTGTGACCTTGGACAAATCATTTCCCATCTCTGCTGGTTGGTCTCATTGTCTATAAAACGAGCTCATTTAAACCATACCTAAGGTTTGTCACAGGTCCAATATGTCAGGTTTTGGGAGAAATGACATGATAATACTATTAAGTATGCTCGATTCCTCTGGATTATAACGTTACTGTTCTTTAAACTTCCCAGTCCCTTCAATTTTTAACCCAAGCATTGTTTCTTCAATGCTGTGAGTCCTAAAGCACAGATAGTGAGATTTGGATACGAAGGCGGGAGAATCACAGACCACCAAAATGCAGTGCGAGGAAGTTAGCCTGTGGTTTGCTGAAATGCACATGCATATTAGCCACACCACTAATGTAACAGTAACAAGACAGTGGAGATTACTCGTCCGGCTGGGCTGTAGTCTCTGGAACTTACTATTATCTCTAGGGCTGAAGGAGCCAGTGGCCTTCAGTGGCCCCTGACAGAGAATTGTACAGAGAAAAATGGAGGGAAGGGACTCTGGAGTAGATGGGACGGTGGTGTAGACACTGCAAATGCCCTCTACAGTCTACGCGCCTAGCAGCCTGGCTTCCAACTGCCAGTGCATACCTTCACTGGAAGTGTTCTGTGGCCCCAGAGCACACTCGGCCTGGGCACAAAGCAGGCTGGGATTGACGATGCCCCTGAGAGCCATCCTTTGTCAATGTCTGGCAGGAGCTAAAGGATGATACCTGCATACCTGGGCCCCTGCCCTCTCTGGGTAAGGTCCCTCTGAGGCCAGTTCCACCCCCGCCCCAGCTCCCCAGCAGGTTACGCTCCAGTTGCTCACAGAGGCAATTTGCTAAATGAGGTGGCCTCTGTTGTCTGCTTTCCCCAGCCTGCCCCACTTCCTTATTCCCTCTTCGGTGTTTCGGGGATCACTTCCCAAATGAACTATTTTCACTCACACCTGTGTTTCAGAGTCTCCTTGGGAGGTCAGGGGGTGGAGCGTAAGAATCCAAACAAAGACAAGTGGTTCAACTCCTAAAAATATAGCTTTGTTCTAGAATTGTTCCGGGGTTTCTTTCAGCATCTCATTTGTTCGTTCAACAAGTATTCGTTGTGTGCCTACGGGATCAGGCGCTGAGCCCGGCGCCGAAAAGCGATACACGCACACTCTGGAACATCGGTCAGTGGCGGTGTGGCTGAGAATCTCCCACGACAGGCAGAGGTGGCTGTGACAGGGCAAGGGACCACGGAGGGGCCAAGCCCTGCTGGACACGGCCAGGCCCAGATGCACCGGCTGGCTCAGCGTCTGAAGATGAAAGACCTAGCTCGGAGAAGCTTCTAACCCAACTCGCACCGTCTGCCCCAGCCCCTAACCACACAAAGCCTCTTTATGCTGTGAGCCTTGAGAACCAGAAGGTGGTTCTGACACATTTCGCTCAGGGAGATGTGCCGCGGGAGTAAAGAACCATCCTGCATCCTTTGTGTTTGTCCAGGTGTCTGTTCACATCAGAGGCACTTCCAGGGGCTGACCTGCCACAGGGGCTCATCCGGGCCTTTGAAGCCTGCAGCCCTCCGGCCAGTATGTCTGCCCAGCAGCCTGGGAAATGCGTGTTCCTCCAAGGGCGAGTCCCTGAGCATGTCACAGAGGGCAGTGTCCCCCCGAGGGACCCAGAGAAGCATGCAGACCTCCCTGTGCCATTTGGGGTCCTGAGGAGAACACAAGAGTTTCAAATAGAAACATCAAATAAAAGTGACAGGGCTTCGGTGTTGAGCAATGAGGATGGCAGCAGCCAAACGTTGACAACTGCACATCCGCCTTCCAGGAAGGGGGGGGCGCAGTGATGAACTCGGGCCCCAGGGGCTCTCAGCACGCCTATGTCAGAGGTGCAAGAGGGGCCTTCTTTTTCTTTCAACGCCATAGATGCTGACTGAGGGCTCATTCATGCTATTTGTGTGGGAAGCTCAAGTTCAGGAATTCCTTCCTTAGATTTACACAAGCCCAAATTTTAGTAGACATCAGTTACTGGGATCACGAGTTGGGCAAAAAGCTGATGAAGTTTAGTATCCAAATAAGAGAAACGTCCCTTTAAGCACATTTTTGTAATTCCCTACGTAATAAAAGAGAAAGAATTGTATTTTTGTCTGCTTCTTTTCTTAAATGGCTCTTTTCCGCTTCTTTTGATTTCGCCCTTAAGCCACACTGTTCCAGGATAGGCTGCAGCCCCGAGGAGGCCCAGGGGAAGGAGCCGGTGAAGCAGCCCCATTTCCACTCCTGTGCAATGCGGCCACGTGGAGGGAAGGGGAAACAGGTGGAGAGGGAGCGGCTTCTGCCACCAAACCCATGTCATTCTGATACTCACCACCACATTAAAGAAGGGGGCCAGTGCGCAAGTTTTTATTTCTTCTGAGAAGAAAATGTAAATATTATGTTCAGAAATTAGATTTCACCACTTATTAATGGATTTTTATTAAGTGGTATTTATTAAATTCATTTGTTCTTGAAAATGAAAGGCCAGATCTTTAACCAATTAATTTTTGATAATAAAGTTTAATCTCAGTAAAGAAATGGTGGAGAGAGGAGTGAGGTGAAGACAGAGAACATTGCCCAGAATTCCAGAGGTATTTTTCCCCCAATAAGAGCACTAACGACCGTGGCTAGGCTTTGAGGGTAACGCAAAATGATATAAGACACCATTACCAATCAGGGAACTTACACTCTGGTTAAGGGACTAAGGCAAATCTCAAAATAGCACAGCATAATTTAGACTCTAATAAGTAGCATAAGAGAATAGCCATCAAAGTGATCTAGGAACTTAGAAGAGGTGTAGACCATCTACCCCTGGCTGGGGAAATACTTTTCTTTCTTTCTTTCTTTCTTCCTTTCCTTCCTTTCTTTTCTTTCTTTCTTTCCTTCCTCCCTCCTTCCTTCCTCTTTCTTTCTTTTCTTTCTTTTCTTTCTTTCTTTCTTTCTTTCTTTCTTTCTTTCTTTCTTTCTTTCTTTCTTTTTTCTTTCTTTTCTCTTTCTTTCTCCTTCCTTCCTTCCTTCCTTCCTTCCTTCCTTCCTTCCTTCCTTCCTTCCTTCCTTCCTTCTTCTTTCATTCAACAAATGGCACTTACACTGGCCAGGCACTATTCTAGAGCACTGACCAGAATAGACCTCCCTCTCAGAGCTTACAGTCTGGTAGGGAGAGACAGATAATAGACAATAAGCATATCAAATAAGTAAATTAAATGTTTTGTAAAGAGGCTTTGCATGTTAGGGGAAAAAGGAAATAGAGCTGATGGGGCACCTGGGTGGCTCAGTCGTTAAGCGTCTGCCTTTGGCTCAGGGCGTGATCCCAGAGTCCTGGGATCGAGCCCCACATCAGGCTCCTCCACTGGGAGCCTGCTTCTTCCTCTCCCACTCCCCCTGCTTATGGTCCCTCTCTCGCTGGATGTCCGTCTCTCTGTCAAATAAGTAAATAAAATCTTAAAAAAAAAAAAAAAAGGAAATAGAGCTGAGAAAGGAAAGTGCATTTGGGTCGGTGTCTACAAGGATCATGACTTTCCCACTGAATGGAAGGGGTTATTGGAAGGCTCTGAGCGGAATGATGTGATCTGATCGGCATTTTAATAGGATCCCTCTGGATTGAGAACAGCTTCAGAAGATGTTTAAAGCAAGGAAACGAAAGCTGAAGAGCTAAGCAATTTGTACAAAACCTCACAGACAGGATGTAGAGCCTCAGATCTGTCAAAAGTTCTGAGACTAGCTTCCCTGCTCCCAAGCAGTTCTGTTACACTGGGTATCAGGCTTTCCTACAACTTTTCTTTCACACTATGGATTTCCTGGTCAAAAACCTACAGGGGTTCCCAACATCTGAGGCCCTCTTTTGGGAAGTTTATGTGCCATGACTCCAGCAGGAACTCTCTGTTCCACCCAAGCCAAGAAATACCCGATGGTGATGGTCAAGATACTACTGAAAGGAATACGAACGATAAAGCAGACCGTGTCGAAGATGTAGTAATGTCACATAGCAGGAGTTACAAGATATATATCTGTGTTGTTTTTTTTTTTTAATCCAATTCAGGCAGAAAGAGTCCAGCCAACAAAAAGTCAATTGATTCTAGAACACTCAACTCATTGTCCTTCAAACATGCCATGCTCATGTGTCAGTTTATGTCTGGCTCTTGTACACTAGCCCTCACACATCTTTTTATCATCACAAGAAACATATGCACTGATTGTTATCATCCCAAATTTACAGATGAAGAACCCAGCTTAGATGTTAAGTATTGCCAAGGTTGCACAGCAAGGTGGCACCATGGAATCCAACATTCACGTCCAATCTGGAGTCTTTGTTAACTCCAAATTCTGTAGGCTTTTTACTATAGCTCACTGTCATTTCATTGGAGGGGAAGAAGAGAGAATAGCAGAGGAAAAATGAGAGTGAAAGACTGTCTAATACAAGGAAGGAGCAACTGCCAGCAAAGTTAATGGCTGCCTAGAAGAGCACCCAGCTGGGCGGTGATGCAGGGTGCCATGCCTGTTACCCAAAGACGTAGCAACTGAAGCCAAATGGTAAGCAGGACAAGCTGAGTCTGGTAGGGGCCAGGTGTCAACATGGGTGAGGTCCAAAACCAGGGAAGGATCTGGCCAAAGCCTAGATATGAAACCCAGAGTGCGGTGCTACTAGGACACAGGGCAATAGAAGAAATGAAGAGACTCTTGAGGAGAGGGTTGGGAAGTCAGGGCATTGGGCAAAAGAGAAGGGTCCATACAAAAGAGGACACAATGTCCCCAAGGCACCTTGGTAGTAGTTCTTGAATAGAACTATGAAGGAAAGGCAGAGCCTCTGTGAGAGCCTTAGACCAAATGCCAGCTTCACGTAATGGAATAGAATGACATGAGTAACAATAGGTCATCGATTGGTGGAAAATCTACGTGGAGGTGAATCCTCCCCTGTGCCCATAGTGGGACTCCTCCCAAGGAGGAGTGTCTCCTCCACAGACCCATGGGGAGGCCCTGAGGCATCCAGGGTCTGGGATCTGAGGACTGATACTATTCTGTACGTACGGTGCCTGACACTTTAGGTCGTTTTTTAATTCATCTACTGCCAATGTTACAGGACCCTAATTACAAAGAGTTTGATTGATTACGCATCTTTTCCCTGTGCCAACATTGTTCCAAAAAGGATTCTGTTGTATAAATTTTAGGTGAAATCTTATAATATTTTTATTCAAGTCCTTTTCTCGAACATTGGATTTTATGAGGTTAGAACATTAAAATAAAATTCTTTAACTTCTACAATTTTCCATCTATGGAGGATTTTGAGGATATATGAGAAGCAGTGTGTGTGATTCTTGTAAACTCGTGTTTCTTGCTTTTACATCTCAATATTATTTGGGTTCCATCTCCTCAGCCCCAATGATAAACGTTTTGCAGTTATCTACTTTATTTTACCATAATCAAACCCACGCAAGATTCGGAGGTCCGAAGAATGCTGCTTAGCAAACACTATAGAGTAAGTAGAGATCATTATATTTATCATCGTGTGCGGCTTACATCTCAGGCTCTCCCTCTTCCTTTGCCAACACCCCGTTGCTGCCATTATTCCTTATGATCACGTGGCAACCCTGGGGACTAGGCAGGGCAGCTGAGCAAATTTGAGGCAAAGTGAGTCTGGCTAAAGTCATTCATTTTTCGTTCATCAAAATTGTGTAAGTACTCATCTCTGATTCAAATAGTAATATAATACGGGCTGAGCTTAGGAATGTCCCCCTTCCTCTAGCTAGGCAGATACACTTCTCAAAGGAGAAAATGAAAGAAAAAGTGAAGGTACCTTTAAATTTCAGTTTCTGGAAACAAGAGGACAAGGCATGGCTTGATGGATTGGTAGCAAATTTGTCTTTAATGACTCTTATCCTACATTCCTATCTTATTACGTGCAGCTGCAGGAGAACCAACCATTCTGAACGTATCTTAAAGGGCACGGGAGGATTAAATAATGCATGAAGGATTTCCTGACAGGTTTGTCAGACTTAAAATTTGGAACATGCGGGACATGGTTCAGAGTCCCCAGAGTGACAGGTTTGATGAGTGATATCCTGACATTCTGGACTTAATTTTTTTTTTTTAAATCTATTTCAGGCTTGAAAACTTTTACTTTCATTTTACCATATTTTACAGCCTAGAGTTGCACTGTCCAAAATGAAAGCCAGTTAGTGTCTACCGAGCATTTGAAATGTTGCTAGTACAAATTGAGGTGTACTGTAAGTATTAAAAACACCCAGATTTTAAAGACTTTGTACTAATGAAAGAATGTAAATAGCTTATTAGTAATTTTTATATTGATTACATGTTGAGATAATATTTCAGATAGATTATATTGAGTTAAATAAAACATATTGTTAAAATTAATTTTTACCTGTTTCTAGCTTGTTATTGTGGCTTTTGTGGAACTGAAAATTATGTATGTGGCTCATATGAGTGGCTTACGCTGCGTTTCTATTGTATAGCATCGATCTAGAGAGTACTTTTCTCTCAAGAACTGTGAAGAACCTGAGATATTACTCAATTTGCAAGCTAAGAAGTCACTTGATCACAGTTTCACGGACACTGGTAGAAGATACGAAACTCCTGGGTCAAAGACAAAAGACAGTTTAGTATTCACAGTGACAGCAGTAGCCAGAGTATCAGCATATTGGCACAAGTTCATCAAGCCCCAGTCACCACTGTCTTTTTTTCCAGATGTCTGTTAGTTATTCTAATACCATGAAGGTAATTTGGGAAAAAATAGTTTAATGTGGGAGAGTTTTACAATTTACTAATAGTACAAAATTTATTTTGCCTCGTGCATCTTCTATAAGAAGAGGGGAGTGTGTGTGGCCTTTCTCACCCACCTCGTTATTAGTAATAAGTACTTGTCCTTGAGGGTCAGGGCATAACTGGCCTATTTATTTACTAATCAAGGTATGTGAGCACTTGAAAGGAAGATACTAGGAGACCCAAGCCCCAGTTACCACGAGTGACGTGAAAAGAACTAGATATGTTGTATTGTACCACAGAAAAGGCACAGGGAATTTAGAGAACTCTGATCTTTGATAAGGCACAGTTGGCAAACCTGTCTTTGCTCTGGAGGAAAACACTGTCTCTGTCTTCAAGGCTGTTAACTCCACGAACATCCTTGAAAAGATACTCAAGACAGAAGGATAGTTGGCGCATTGCTTACAAGATGAGCAGAAGCGTGAGAGACTCATGGAGAGCTACCTACCAACCTTCTCATTTCCATCAGTTTTCTTTTCCTAGACTATACATTTCTGCTTGGGAATGTTCTATTTTTATAGATTCATTTAATATACATTGTTAAGAAACTAACATCAGCCCCTAAACTCACGGTAATTTTCTAAAGGGTTTGCAATTTCCTTATTGAATTGTACACTGTGATGTCTTAAGCCTCACTTCCTTTCCCTCCAAAGAACTCATTTTCCTGAAATCATTACATTCAAAATGTACTCACTGGACCATTGGCAGTGCTTGCAGAAAACTCAACTGAAATAAGCTAATTCTCTGGACACACACATTTAAGAAACATTTGTAAGCAGTGGTACTTTAAAAGCATTTGTGTAACTGAACGGTGATTGGAAGTCTCAAAGGCTTGACTCCGGAGTCTTAGTTCCCATGACAGCACACAGGCCTGAACAGGCTCCGCCCTGCACCCTGGAATGTTGCACCTTCAAAGCATTTCGCCAACATCAAGTCGTTGGTTTTCACAATGCAGAGGGAAGGTTGATCATTAAGTACTATTATCCAGATTTGACTGGCTTAATTCACTTGCCTCAGGCACCAGCAGTCAAAGTCAAAAGCAAGAGATGAATCCAGAACATCTGGCTTCTATGCTATATTAACATCCCTGGACCATGTCTATGTTTTTGCACATAAAACCACTCCTTCTTGTTCTTTTAAATATCGTCAGGAAGGAACAGCTCAGGCTGTAATACTCTATTTTTCCATACTGTTGCTTATAGACTATTGTATTTCTTTTAAAATTACCACTACTTCACTTTTCATTTTTTCCCTTCATTTCAATAGGTAACAGATGCACACATGAAAACAAAAAAACATAGGAGAGGTGGAATATAATGCAAAGTACTCTTCATTTGTCCTCTGTCAGCCAGCCACCTAGTTCTTCTCTTGGGAGAAAAGCCTCCTTATGGACTTCTTGTGAATACCTCCAGAGATGGACCGCTCTTGTACAAATATGTCCCTTATATGACGGAATTGATACGCATGTCACCCATCCTTTTCTGCATCTTGCTTTTCTCAGTAATCAATCTTGAAAATGATTCCCTATGGATGCGCTCAGTGGCTCATTCTTTTAACTGTGCCGTATTTACTTAATCCGCTTCCTCCTGGGGCAGGTAGATTGTGCCCATCTTTGATGTTACAAGCAGCACTTCCTTACTTACTGAGCCAGCGCGTACCCAGGGCTTGCCCTGCGTCGTGCTCTGCAGTCAACATCCTTGTACTCGTATCACTTTCTGCAAGTGCAAAAAAGAGAGAAGCACAGCGGTTTTGCTCCTTTTCCGCTGTCTTTGAGCAAACTGCTGAGCCTCAGTGTTTTTATTTACAATATGGGAATAACAAGAGTACCTCGTTCGTAAGGTTGTTGAGAGGAGGAAATGAGTCCAATACTTGTAACATTTTAATATATAAACATATGCTTGTATCTAACCCATGCAGCATGATGTCTAACACAAAGTATGCGTATGCATTGTAGCTGTAATTCCCGTTTCTGTAACTGAATGAATTTGAGCATCTTTCCAGTTGTCTGTTCATGTCCTTTGCCTGTTTTGTTATCAGGTTATTATTGATCTTTTACTTATTGACTTGTCAAGTGCTTTAAAAGTATAAATTATATACAAATTACATATATTGTATATCCTTTGTCTATGACATAAGTTGAAAATATTTTCCTAGTTTGTAATTTGTCATTTAATTTTGTTCATTATTTTTCTCACCCTGTAGACATTTTTATTATTATTGAATCTTTTTCATGTGACATTCGGATTTTGTACTCTATTCAAAAAGGTTTTTTTTCCTATTGTGAGATGATAAGAAAAATTATTTCCTTTTTTTCCCTGGTACTTTGTACTTTATACTTTATTTTCTTTACACTTAAATCATTGATCCATCTATAAGTTATTGTGGTCTCAGGTGAGGCAAGAATTTCACTTTCTTTTTTCCAGATGTCTATTAATTATTCTAATACCATAAAGGTAATTTAAGGAAAAAAATAGTTTAATGTGGGAGAGTTTTACAATTTACTAATAGTACAAAATTTATTTTGCCTCGTGCATCTTCTGTAAGAAGAGGGGAGCGTGTGTGGCCTTTCTCACCCAGCTCGTTATTAGTAATAAGTACTTGTCCTTGAGGGTCAGGGCATAACTGGCCTATTTATTTACTGACCAAGGTATGTGAGCCCTTGAAAGGAAGCTACTAAGAGACCCACAGCCAGAGGACCCAACTAAGCTGTGCCCAGGTTCCTGACCCACAGAAACTGTGAGATCATAAATGACATTATTTAAGCCACTAAGTTTTAGAGTGATTTGTACCTAGCCATGGATAACACAACGAGCATAGATGAACATGGCAGAAGTGAGAGCCAATGGCGCACCTTTTCGGATTGTTTCTATTTTCTCAGTGAAGAAGGGAGCAAGCCCATCTGCTGAGAGTGAGGACGCAGCAAGAGGTGAGAGAGGTTTGAGGAGAGAGGAGAAGGTATAAGACGGAAGCATGGGAGAGTTACTAGATGAGGGAAGTCAGTGCGACTGCAAGGCTGAGATGAATGGTATGAATGTAAAGTGAGAACAGACAGCCTGGCTGTAAAGTTGTCTGCAACCATGTTATCTTGGGTGGGTGCATGTACAGAGATTTGGCTGTGGTCAGAGCCAGGGTTTTGCCAGATGAGCATGACAAAGAAAAGGGAGGCAAAGGAAATGAGGGTGTATATGAAGGAATGAGTATATGACAGACCACGGAGTATAGGCTGGGTAAATAGAAACGGAAGGAAGTACGAAGATAGTATGGTCAATTGTTATAGATCCTGGTGATGGCAAAGAGTTTAAAATCAGGATCTAGTGGAATAACAGGAAGTGATGTACAATTGCTTTAGAAAAAAACATAGCATCATGTAAAGTTGAACCCATCGATTCCGCTCCTAGAAAAACTCTAGCAAATACGCACCAGAAGATATGTACAAACTACTTATAGCAGCAGAATTAATAATATCAAAAAAGTGGAAACAGCCTTGGGAGGAATGAATGAATAAGTTTTGTTATATTCACACCACAGAATACTATACAGCAATAAAACCGAACCACAGCCATGGCACACAGCCACACGGAGACATTTTGTGTATTGAATAGCATATAAGAAGCATAAACTTCAGATCACTATTTGCAGTATGACATCATTTATATAAAGTTCCAAAAAAACAGCTAAACAATATACTGTTTAGGAATAGAGGCGTATGTGATAAAGCCATTTTAAATATCAGGGGAATTAAAAGTGCAAAATTAGGGATAGTGGTTATTCATGAAGAGGAGGCAAGGCAATGGGATGGAGAAGGAAGACATAGGTAGAAGCAAATAAAATAAAATAAGAAGTAGTGCCCAGATAATGGGATGCTTGAAATTAAGGTAGTGGAGGGGATAAGCTTCTTGGTAAGGACAGGGTCATGTGGTACATCCATGCAAGTGAATGGCTGAGGTAGGACGGAGTATGAGATGTTTGGAGGAGAGGAGGTCAAGGAGCTGAAAGTCCAGTGAACTGGAAGATTCATCTATATGGATACTGAAATCACCAAGAACATAGTAGACATGATGTCGGAGAAAGTGACAATGAGCCAGGAGGGGAAGTGACACTGGAGTCAGTAAATGGCTGCCAAAAGGAAGGTGGCAGATGATATAGTCCAATATTAAGAATTTCAGTGCTGCCTGTTTTTATGGAAGAGGGTGGTTTGAAAGCAGCAACAAGAAGCAAAGAGGACACCTCTCCTATTGTAGGCCCACTGGTTCAAGAAATGTGGAAGAGAAACCAGCTACCCTCACAGGGGGCTACAGTGGGAGCAGTGTCCTTAGGGAAGAGCCAGTTAGGACTAGAAAGTGAAAGGAATATGAGGAAGAAGAGAGTTTCCTGTCTATTCATTGAATTTCAGAGGCACAGGGGAAGAATTTTGAGTTCTGGAATAAGAGATGGAGTCATTTAAGAAGCTATTCAGATCTTTCAGAAATGAGAACCTGGGAGATGGGGAACGAGGAGGCAGTCTTGGGTGTCTAGTGGTAACTGAGTTATACAGAGGAAGATAATGCCACCGAGATGGGTGTTGGTGGGCAGGGAAGAGGGGATGCCTTGCCAGAAACATGTAAGAATGTCTGAAGTCTGGGAACTTCTTCAGTCCTGTGAGAGAGGCAGGGAGCCTGGGGGAGAGGGACTGTGTTGGTCTCTGTGCCATCCTGCTTTGGCCTCCTGCTGAAATACTGATATCCAAAAGAAAGTTAGGATGACTCCATTCAAACTTCACCTTTGTGTGTAAACATATTCCTCCCTCATTCTTTTCCAGAATCACAGCCAAAACCATTCAGAGGCTGCCAGCTGTTACATAATATTCATCACTCCTTTTATTTGTCATATCCATCAAATCCATTGAAATTATACCCACTGGCCAAAGACACTGGGCCTATTTTCAAAACCTAAATCACAAGAATAAAACAAGCAAAAGACCACTCATATGAAAGCTGTTTCTAAGTGTAGGGAGCCCATCTTATGGGACAAGGAAAGGGGCCAGGAAAGGGATTACTCCACTCAGGCATGGATTTAAGCCGGGGGTGCAAGGTGAAGGAGACCACTGTAGGGTCCAGCAGATCCCTTTGGCTGTCCCCAGCATAAAGTGTTTTGCACAAGGGCTTTGGTCTTGGCAGGTCATTCAACCCGGAAGGGCCCCAAGTAATTGAATCATTCTACAGTGCGTGCCCACAATGAGCCCCAACCCTCCTGAATGGCTGATGTTTTAGAAAGTAATAATATATGGACAAAGGTTAGAAAATTCCGCCACATAATTGGAGGCTCATGATGTAAATAAGGCACCACGTGAGGGTATTGGCCGACACCCAGCTTATGAAACAGCAGCAAGAGAGGGTCTAGCACCCCCTAATGTCAGAGATGGAAACTGTTACCTGTGTCTTGGCAGCAGGGCTGCCTACCCTGGACCCATCCGATAGAGTAGCCTTCAAGTCAGTGTGTTGGTCCAAAGGTTCTGTGAAATATTACCCACCCAAGCCCTACCCAAGGTCTCACCAGAGATGGGAAAATAGAGCATGCTACCATTTGCTGCATCCCATAAGTCTTCCCATAATGACAGTTTGGGCAATGAAGGTTCAACTGCTCACAATTCCTGTGAAAGAATACCTAATATTCTTTGTAAAGTACTTGTCTGCTAAAGTAAACTAGCATGGTTTTTGATGTTTGCAGTAAAAACCTTGATATTATTATTATTATTTTTTAAGATTTGTACAGGCAGAGAGTTCTGGGCAAGGAATTCCAAGGTCAGGGAACAGCACAAGCACAGGCATGCAAGTCTAAAAACTCAGAGTGTATTGTTAGAAATATTTGCTGATTGGTGTGGCTGAGGAAGAAAGGAACTTAGAACTAACTGTTGGATGGCTCATTCAGTTTCCTGGCAGAAAGGAACACTATAAAACTGAAGCCATACTTTGAGGAACAGAGGTGTGTGTCAGAACTGGATACTAGTTATGAGGAGGAAGAGAAATGTGGCTTGAGGGGATTATGTGTCTTCACAGTGGGTGGGGTTGTTAAGCAAAAGTAGAGGGTCAGCATGGTAGAGTGGGAAAGGATGGGGCTTCATTCATCACACTTCAGATCTTGGTTTGAATTCTGTAACCACTTATTATCCATGACCCCATGTATATTTTATTTAACCTTCTTGAGCTTCAGTTCCCTTGTCTGGAAAAACAGGAATAATGAAACCTACTGTCCTAGCCTAATCAGCTTAAGCATTCCAAGGACAAACCCATAGGCCAACTGAAGCAGATTTATTAATCCACTGGAAAGAGGGAAACCACACACCAGAGAATCACGGGATATGGCACCAGACAAAGGAAAAAATAGATTATTCTAGGGTTTGGGGGAAAGGTAGAATTAAGTATAATTTAACTGAAGTGGAATTGTGATAAACTCAAAGAAGTCAACGTCAAGTGTGAGCTGCAAAGTGAAAGCAGGGTCCCGTTTCCTTGGAAACTGCAAGGTTAAGATGGACATGAAATGCTGCGTGTAGACACTTCTTATCTCAAGCTCTGCCCCTGGGTTGGAAACTAAGACTGCTCCTCTGTGTGAAAGGGACTTAAACCCTCTGGGCAAGAGTGAGATGCTTTGTTCTTAACCAGTCTCAGTTCAAACAGCAAAGTTTCTCGGTAAGTAAGAAAGCAGTGGTCACTCAAAGGAGGAGTTATTGTGACACTTTGAAGCATGTCCTTGGAGGAAATATTGTTTTCTATTAACTCTGCAACTAGCTTTACCTTGGTTTTTTATTCTAGTCAGATGAAAGACAGGACAGATTTTTTTTTTTTACCATCCTAGCTAATTTTTATTTCTCAGTCTTCCTCACTGGCCAAAGAATGACGAAATCAGTGTAAATAATTTCACATTATGCTGTGCCATCCAGATTTGCACCACCGTCCAGGTCCCACTAATTATGTGGCTGTTGGAGAGGCGGATTTCAGGCAATCCTGTGTACTGTTTTCATTGTAAGATGAGCTGTCGTCGCTTGATATGGCAATGGCTTCATAGCAGCACCCAAGACTGTAGGTCACATATTCGAGCAATGTAACCCAGGCAAATGTGGAGAGAACTATTTGGTCAAAGCGTAGGGTACACTCAATCTCCAGATCATCTAGGCTAACCTCACAGAGGCTTAGTGTAACAGTGTCAGCCATGCAAGCAAAAATTGTCATGGAATTTTGCTAGTATCTGAATATTCACTTTGATTTATTGTTAAGTATTCTAGATGCAACTTGGAGTACCACTGTCTTTGCATGTTTTGTATACTGAACCACCAGGCAGCTGAACTTTAAATGTATATTTGTCTTTCCAAGAGCAAAACACAACAATAATTACTGTGATTATGTGGGTGTAGACAACAACTCACCAAGCTGTGCAACGGAGATTGATACACTTAATGTTTGCTACATCTCAATTAAAAAGTTTTTGTTTAAAGCAAAAGTGTCATTGAGGATAAATTCCTTGCCCAAGATTATACAGCATTTTATTACACGAATAAAATGCAGCCCAAAGTTACTGTGAGACCAGTTGGGTAAATTTACTTACCTTTGAAAGTGCTTGACTGTTTGTATACATGAAAGGAATAGCACAAACAGTCAAGCACGTTCCAAGATAAATAAATAAGGAAATGGGCTGGCAGTCCATCCAGATTTCAAGAGAGTATAACAGCCGGCTAAGGAGTTGAGTTACAACTTGGACCTACGTTGTCTTATTCCACGGCTTGCACGTTCAACTTCTATGTTACATTAAGCGAATACAAAATCTGTAATTAACCCCTTGTTGACCCAGAATAGCTTACAGACAGACTGCCGAAGGAGAAGCTGACTTGCCAGTGCGATGGGCATTAGATGATAGCCCACATGTATGAGAAGGCCTAAAAAAAAAGTTGAGATCTTGAATTCAGTAAAGAAAATATAGAAAGAAAGATGGACATTTCTCAAGGTTTTTGTGTTCCCCAAAAGAATAAATAACTGAGAGGGGAGATGAATGCCTTTAAATATTTGAAGGTTCCCCAAATGCCATGTCAGGAAATATTTTAGCCCAGCCCGCATTTGGTAGATGACAAAACAACACTGCTCCTGTGGGGACACATTCCTGTGGGCAGGAAGAGGCAACATTTTATCTATTGAGTGCCTTTTTTGTGGAATCTGAAAATGAGGCAGTCCATTTTTCCCTAGTAGCGTTCTTTACAATCTCCTAAAAAGTTTAGAATCAGTCAGGGCAAGTTAGCCTCAGACTCACTTCCTCTCCCCTATGAGGAGAGGCCGGCCAATGTCCATCACAGGCCAGCCTTCTCCAGAGCCCTGCTTCCAGATTTCAGGATCCTGAACTCATCCCTGACCGGAAGCTCTACCCAAAGTCTCACCAGTGATGGGAAAATAGAGCATGCTACCATTTGCTACATCCAGTAAGGTTTCCCATCGTGACAGTCTGGGGAATGAAGGCTCAGCTGCTCATAGACTATTCACGGCATCACCCACCATTCCATCAGCTGGCCCAGGGAGCCATGCTAGGTCTCCTACAGAGAAAGCTACCTAAACACAGGTTCTGTCTTCTAGACCAGGGACTGGCAGTCTCTTGGGGTGCCATGTTGACCACCCCTAAAGATGCAGTTTCTGGTTTGTGTGTACAAAAATTTCTATAGATACTTATAACCTTGTACAAAAATTTAATTTTTTTTAAGATTTTATTTATTTATGTGACAGAGAGACAGCCCGCGAGAGAGGGAACACAGCAGGGGAGTGGGAGAGGAAGAAGCAGGCTCCCAGTGGAGGAGCCCAATGTGGGACTCGATCCCTGAGCCAAAGGCAGACGCTTAATGACTGCGCTACCCAGGCGCCCCCAAAAATTTAATTTTAATATTCTTTCGATTGTCATATTACATAACTACCGATCTCTGCTACTTCACATCTCAAAAATATGATCTAAAACCAGTTAACCAGTTTTAGTTGTTTACAAACCAATGATAAGGAATTAGGTTTTTGTTTTTGTTTTTCTGTTTTTGTTTTTTGTGTTTTTTTGTCAAATACTTCTCAGGCTGTCTCAAGTTTATGCACAGCCTCCCAGAGTAGCATGCTGACTCTTTCCGCCCTGGCGAAGAGGGGCAGTGCAGGCAGAGAGGAAGCATTGAATCCTGAACTCTCCACGTCCACTAGAGGGTGCTGCAGAGCGAGGCGGTAGCTCCGCACAAGGCAGGGTCTCAGACCCCAAAGCAACACACCCTCAAAGAATCAACTTTGGAGCAGGAGGAAAGGATGTAGTAAGTAAAGCCTCACCACTGGGGCGCCTGGGTGGCACAGTGGTTGAGCGTCTGCCTTCGGCTCAGGGCGTGATCCCGCGTTATGGGATCGAGCCCCACATCAGGCTCCTCCGCTGCTTCTTCCTCTCCCACTCCCCCTGACTGTGTTCCCTCTCTCGCTGGCTGTCTCTATCTCTATCGAATAAATAAACAAAATCTTAAAAAAAAAAAAAAAAAAAAAAGCCTCACCACTGTCATTTGTGGGCCCTGGGCACGAGAACAAATAGAGGCCTGCACATACTCTTATCATTTTAACCAGGAGTAAGAAATGGCAAGATTTCATCTGACCTATTTGAGTTGCGTTGTTGGTGAGAATAAGTTTTTTGCTCAGTTTAACTGCGTTGACCAGTAATTAGAGAATGTCCTCGTATTAAAATGGCTAAGTTAAAAAGAACGATACTAACAAACCATCTCCCAATGCTGCTGGTGGGCAAAACGCACAACCACTTCGAAAAATACCTTGGCAGTTTCTCACACAGTTAAACATACACTTACCATATGACCCATCAAGCCACTCCTAGGTATTTACCTAAGAGAAATGAGTAATTGACCTTCTAATAAATTTGGGCTATCATCTAATGTCCATCACACTGGCCAGTCAACTGTCCCAAAAGGTGGTCTGTGTATAAGATATTCTGGGTCAACTAGGAGTTAATTACAGATTTTGTATTCGCTTAATACAACTTAGAAGTTGAACGTGCAAGCCGTAGAATAAGACAATGTAGGTCCAAGTTGTAAGTCCACGACTTAGCTATATGCACACAAAGACCTGTAGAGAAGGCTTATGGCTGCTTCATTCATAATCTCCCCAAACTGGAAAGAACCCAAATATCCATCAACTGGTGAATGGCTAAACAAATCATAGTTCCTCCATACAATGGAATAATACTCAGCAATAAAAGAGAATGATCTATCAATACTTGCAACAACATGAATGGCTCTCAAAAGGATTATGCTAAGAAGCCAGACACAAAAGATTATATACTGTATGAATTCCATTTACATGACTTTCAGAAACAGACAAAATTACAGGGACAGACATCAGATCAAAGGTTGCCAGGAGCTGGGAACTGGGAGAGGTGGATGAGGGGAGTGACTAGAAAGGGGCACCGGGGATCTTTCTGGGTTGATGGAAAACATGGTATCTTGATTGGGGTCACAGTTACATAATAGTACATACATTTTGTCAAAACACATAAAATTGAGCACCTAAAAAGGATGACTGTTCCTATATCAAAAACCTGACTTAAAAAGAATTTGTAATGTCCTATTTGCAAATTTCATGTGGGTCATACCCAAAGGAACCCTGCTCACTTTACTTTTTAACAGTTTTTAAAAATTTAAGCAGGTGGTTTCTTTGAAGATTTACTAATTTTTCCTTTATAGCCTTTTCTCGTCTCTGGACCCCACTTTTGTGGAGTTTTATATTTTTAAATTCTATCACAATTGCAATTTGTACTCATTCTCAATAATCTAAAAGATTAAAAATTTTTTGAATTAAAATTCAAAGTTAAAAAAATTTAAACAGGTTTTTATCAAATTCTATAAATGACAATAAATGTAAAATACTTGGAAAAGTAATAACTATTTTGGGGTGCCTGGATGGCTCAGTCAGTTAAGCATCTGCCCTTGGCTCAGGTCGTGATCCTGGGGTCCTGGGATGGAGCCCTGCATCCGGCTCCCTGCTCAGTGGGGAGTCTGAGACTCCTGCTTTCTGCCCCTCCCCCTGCTCATGCTCTTTCTGTCTCTCTCAAGAAAATAAATAAAATCTTTAAAAAAACAGTAAAAAAACCTATTTTTTATATGTTTTCCAAAAATGTTCAAAATCATTAGCCATCAGGGAAATTCAAATCAAAACCACACTAAGATACCACCTTACACCAGTTAGAATGGCAAAAATTAACAAGGCAGGAAACAGCAATTGCTGGAGAGGATGTGGAGAAAGGGGATCCCTCCTACATTGCTGGTGGGAATGCACATTGGTGCAGCCACTCTGGAAAACAGTGTGGAGGTCCCTTAAAAAGTTAAAAATTGAGCTACCCTATGACCCAGCCATCGCAATACTGGGTATTTACCCCAAAGATACAGACGTAGTGAAGAGAAGGGCCATATACACCCCAATGTTCATAGCAGCATTGTCCACAATAGCTAAATCGTGGAAGGAGCCGAGATGCCCTTCAACAGATGACTGGATTAAGAAGCTGTGGTCCATATATACCATGGAATATTACTCAGCTATCAGAAAGAACAAGTTCTCAACATTTGCTGCAACATGGACGGCACTGGAGGAGATAATGCTAAGTGAAATAAGTCAAGCAGAGAAAGACAATTATCATATGATTTCTCTCATCTATGGAACATAAGAACTAGGAAGATCGGTAGGGGAAGAAAGCGATAAAGAGAGGGGGGGTAATCAGAGGGGGAATGAAGCATGAGAGACTATGGACTCTGAGAAACAAACTGAGGGCTTCAGAGGGGAGGGGAGTGGGGGAATGGGATAGATTGGTGATGGGTAGTAAGGAGGGCACGTATTGCATGGTGCACTGGGTGTTATACGCAACTAATGAATCATCGAACTTTGCATCAGAAACCAGGGATGTACTGTATGGTGACTAACATAATATAATAAAAAAACATTTAAAAAAATTTAAAAAAATAAAAAAATAAGTTTTCCAAAGAAGTCAGTTTTCTTCTGAAGTACTCAGAATATTCTATTAAAATTAAAAGGCCAAATATAAATTATAATTGGCACCTGGGTGGCTCAGTCATTAAGCGTCTTGCCTTTGGCTCAGGTCATGATCCTAGGGTCCTGGGATCAAGCCCCGCATCAGGCTCCCTGCTCATCAGGAAGCCTACTTCTCTCTCTCCCACTCCCCCTGTTTGTGTTCCCTCTCTCACTGTGTCTCTATCAAATAAATAAATAAAATCTTTTTTAAAATATCATTTAACTAATTAATTAAGAGGCAAGATATAAATTATAATTGAAATATCAACATGTGAAATTCAAATTATTCAAATTAAGAAAGCTGAAATTCTAAATTTCATCTGTGAGAATTTAAATACATTGTATTAAACATGTTTTATAAAAACAAAGCTTTGTTTTTCCAGAGTTCAGGGTTCATCTAGTAGCCACAAGAAGAATCACCATCATGCTTCATGTATGTTATGTCTGTACTGACATAAATACGAGTTTAAGGGTTACATGAATTATTTGATGAACTGCCATTTGTAAGTGTTGAAAGTGTCATGCAAATTCACGAGTACCTCCCGAACCCCTCACTGCAGCATGAAGAAGAGCAAGACAATGGATGTTCAGCACTACTGGAAAACGATGCATCGCTTGAATTTATGAGATTTGAAAAACTGATTAATTTATTTTGTCATACATCAGTTCTTTCATTGCACAAATCCTTCCTATATTTCAAAGTAGTGTCTATCTCTGACTTCAGTAGTAAAATAACCCACAAATCTTTAGATCTAGCCGCCGATATTTCAGGAACATGGGGTGAGAGATGCAGAAAAGCACTTCCCTGGGCCCTGAATGGTATTAGTCATGAGACTGGATCTTTAGAGTTATGGACCCTACTGTGCCAACACTGAGGACAGAATCCCAAGGGACAGACACCCATGTATGACTTAACAAATTTATTTGTGTGTGTGCTTCTAATACTGGGAACCCTTTAAAAGCACCCAGAGCAGGAGTTCCTCTTGCCCCACCTACTTACCCTATGGCTCTTCTCTCTATGCCTTAGGGGCCAAGACTGCCCTAAAGAGCTGACTTCAAAATTATAAATGCTTTTGGTTAGGATCACCTTCAACCCACTTTATTTAACACGATCATAACCTATGACACTTTAATGGAGATTTCTGTGTGAACTAGGCTCAAGAACGGGTGGAATGGAGATCAGAGGAAGATTTGGGGGCTTGGAAGAAGGCAAGGTCATGATGTGGGGTAGGCCCCCAAAACAAGCTCCAGGACTGTAGAAGGTAGACTTTGACCTCAAAATCCTCAAATGCGCCCCAGGCTATCCGTGTTCTCCAAAGCAGAGCGCAGAGAGAGCCTAGCCGTGGAGACGCGTGTGTAAAACACGGAGTACGATAACAGCATTTCACCGAGACCCAGTGGTTCATATAGGATTGGAGGATATTGAATGCTTGGAATAGAGAGAAGGAGAAATTTATCATCTGTATTTTTTAGATAGTTAAAAGCACTCTAAAACGTCCATTGTTCACTTAACAAAAATTTTAGTACATTGGGGTATATTCTGCTATGAGGAAGCTTCCTTGAAACATAAATTCAAGCGTATCACTCTCTCAAAGTCCAATCCATGACCTCAAAAGCCCTGAGTGATTTGCACTTACCCATTGAATGCCACCCTTCCCCCCATCTCGTGACTCTCATGAACACTATGGGCCAAGCATGTGACCTTCTTTCAGTTCTTTGCAAGTTGCTTCCTGTCTGAGCCATTTGTCATGCCATTCCCTCTGTCTAAAACAAAGCTCCTTCCCTGTCTTGTCATGGCCAGGTCCTTATCATCTTCACACCTCAGTTCAAATGTCCTTACCTCAGAGCATCCTCTCTCCTGGTCACCTCATCCTGAATAGCAAACACCCTCACACACGTACCTTACTCTGCCTCAGCTCCTCCTCTCTTCCTTTAAAACCCTTGGCTCAACATTTGATTATTGGGTACGTTCACGTGTTGTCTTTGCCTAGCTACACCACAATGCAAGCTCCATGATCTTGTCCCGTCTTGTTTCCCTGCTATCTTCATTGTGTCTGCTGGAATTCCTGGCATAAAGTAAGGAGCAGTGCTTCATACGTTCTTCACTGATAAGAAATCAAAAAAGAACTGCAATCCCACAGAGAATATATTGTTAACATAATGGACACTCCACACATGATTTCCTTCCTTAGGTAAGCTTTCAGAGTACTGAACAGGACTTGGTGGCCATGTAAAACATATATGAGATGCCATGAGATCTGCGGGAAATGAACGTTGGAAAGGTCTGGATCATGACCATAAAATAAGTAGTGTCTTTGAATATCACTCTGTTATTTCAAATAAATGCATATACTGGAGCAGAATTCAATATTGCCTAGATATTAAAATTAATCTGGCATGATGTCATGGACTTGGTACATACATGTTACTTTAGTGGCTGGTCTTTTAACAAAATATTAAGTAAAACTCCATAATGTTAGTACTCATTTATATTCCCTGGGAGTGGGGTAGGGTATTAACAGGTATACAGTGAAAAAGTTTTTCCCTAGTCCAATAAATAACTATTAAGTAGGCCACCCCTCCTTTATTTATATTAAGCTATGTGACTCCCCAGAGCCTTTAAGATACAAATATGTACAGTGAATCAGAACTATGGAGCCCTTGTTCTTTTCTGAGCAAAGGTAAGCATTTCCTAGGACTCGTGTGACCTGGCACACAGTTTGGGGAATCCTATGGGTTCATCATTCTACCTTTTAAGAAGCTGCAAGACCAAATTACATGCTGTTGAAGAAAATACTACAAACTCGGATGGGGAAACAATAACATACAGTAGATCAGTGGATCAGGTCAAATTTGCGGTGTATGGTCCAGGTTCTATTTCTCCAAAGAACATCTCCGCTGCATTTACTGCCTCTCCACAGGCCCTTGGAATAGAAACAGCATTCCTCAATTTTAAAGCACTCAGAGATTATACAAATATCTTCCAGGTGGTCAAGATCCTGGGGGAAGATATGGAATCCACACAGAATTTCCAATAGGGCTCATTTTCACTAGTGATGTCTGGAAAAGTATTCCAAAATGTCAGTTGCATCCTTTGTCTGATTGTGAGCCTGAAACTGTCTTCATTTATTCATGAGACTAATTGTTACTGAAGGCCTGTCAAGCTGTGCTCTAGGCGTTAGGGAATCCATCAGTTAATAAAACAGACACAAATTCTTGCTCTTGTAGAGCTTAGGTCTTGTAGAGAAAGACAAATGATCATCGAAATAAAGAAAAATATAAAGCAGGAAGGAGGGTTAGGGAGGGCTGGGGTTGCAATGATAGCACAATGGCCAAAAAAGACCTCACTGAAAAACAGAGACTTGAAGGAAGTGAAAAAGTTGCCTCATGGACGTCTGGGAGAAAAGCATTCCTGGGAGAGTAAATTGCAAAGGTTCAGAGGCGGGACTGAACTGGAGGTTTGGAGATTCACAGGAAACCCAGTGTGTTGGGAGATAATGAGCAGGCGAGGCAAGAGTAGGAATGGAAGTCAGAGAGGCAGTGAGGAGCCAAGAGGGCTGAGAGAGAAACAGGACCACTGGAGCTGAGGAGGGACGGGGTATATTCACAGGACCCCTCTGGCTGCTGGGTGGAAAACGAAGTGTGGGCAGCCAAGGGTGGAGCCCAGGAAGCCAGAGGATAACATGGCAGACCAGAAAAAAATAATAGGAAGATATAGACCTTAACTGTAGATTTTTTACCATTTTCTATGGTTAATGAAACACTTTTTTATATCCCTTATCATAGTTGATCTTCATGACCACACATTTCATGACAATCCACATTACACCTGTCTCGTAGCTGAGAGAATGGAGCCGTAACAAGGTCCAGGGGCTTCCCCAACAATGGGCAACTCCCGTGTGAAAGAACCAAGAAGTTCCGGAGACAGGGATGCTGACCCTGAGCTGAGAGCTCCTGGTGCCACACTACAGTCTGTCAATTCCAGAGTCCAGGTAAAGGCTTTGTAAGCGCTGAGTGGGGAAATGCTAACGGTAAAGAATGATGGCTATGTTAGGTTTATCCGAGAGAAAGTAAGACGTAAGCAGAGTTTTTGTTTTTCTTTTTTTTTTGTTCTAAAATTTTCTTTGAAGTATGACACATGTATAGAGAAGTGCACAAGCCCCAGGCAGAGGTTTTTAAAGGAAATTTTGAAGTTTTCAATCTGATCACCAATTTGAAGGGTTTCAAGAGAACAAACAAAAACAAGGGTAATATATTCTCGGTAAGATATTCTTTTAGGGGCCCCTGAAGCCTCTCATTAATTCTGTGCCTGGGCTTTCAGACGTCAAAATCACACACTGCTCCACACACCACAAAAATGACCACCCTGAGACCCTCATTGCAGTTCAAAAGTTTAACCCAAAACTTGGTATTACTGCTGGGACTGGACAGCCAGCAGATTGGAATGTTCAGGGGGCATGTTCAGGAAATCTCAAGCGTTAATTTTCTAAAAAGCACCTTTTTAGAGGTAAGAAGCTCAAGACTTGACTGTTTTTTTGAATAGTAACTTCACTTGGAGATGTCCATAGTGTGTACAGAGCGGCATGGCACCCATCTGCAGAAACAAAAAATTTCTTCTACACTTCTTCTACAGTCAAGAGACTGAAGAGAAGAAGCTAAATTCTCCTCCTTTCCTCCTCCCCCTCCTTTCTCCTCTTCCTTCTTCCCCTCCCTTCCCTCCTTCTCCTCCCCTCCCTTCCCCTTCCCTCCTTCCCTCCCAGGACTAAAGATCTTGGACAACCTTTATGCTAAGCCTTGTGCATCACAAGGCCACAGAACAGAAGAAAGCCAAGAGCTTGTCAATTCGAATGACAGATGAGGGTGTCTCAGTTTTCAGAGCAGAAGATTTTCCTGTCCTCTGGCCAGTGTGAAACAAGTCATCCAGTAACACACACAGACCAGAGAGCAGGGAGAGAATTAAGCTCCTTTCTCCAGCTCCCTCTTTATACAGATAACATCAGGGGAGTTTCATGACTCCTCCAGGATTACCCAAGAGATTAGAGGGAAATCAGGGACTAGAATCCAGATCTCAGGGCTCCAAGCCTGGTGCTCTTTTCTTTGAACCACACTGTCCCCCTTACAAGTTTCTGCTCATCATCACACTGCCCAGGGCTGGTAGCAAGCAGATGAGAATACGTGAAGATTATAATAGTCATAATAATTGAGGATTATATTATCATAATTGCTATTATTATGATAGCTAAGAGTTATTGAGTACTTAATATACATTAGACACTACTCTGAGAGCTTTACATATATTAACTCGTTAAATCTCCACAACAACCCTATTGGTCAGTACCATTATCTCCATTTTATAGATGAGAAACCTGAAGCACAGAGAGGATAAGTGACCTTCCTTGCTCAACGTCACCCACTAGAAAAGAAAACAGATAAAGCAAGTGATTCTAATCATACTGACTCCTAGGGCAGAGGGAGGAGATGTCAAAGTTGGCCCCCAAAGAGTGAGCCAACCATGGTCCATCCATACAACGCAGTACTCCACGGCCACATGAAAGACCGAAGATGACCTTTGTGATGTAGAGTGGTGTCCAGGATATATTGTCTATTAATCAGGGTCCTGGCAGAACACATAAATTTGAGCAGCAAAAGAAAAATGACTATAATTGGTTATAAAATCTTGAATAAATAATACCCATAGGTTTACACTGACATTCAAATTATGAAGTAAAATAAAAAGGGAAAGAGGGAAAATCTCGTTTTTCATCTTCGGAGGTGATTATTACATTCACCCATCACTCCAAGAGCTGGTTGTTATAGGGAAATAATTGAGTATCTTACTCTGCCTTTTTACGAAGTAGTAGACATGAGTTTTTCCACAGTCAATGAAGAAAAGCTCTGCTTTATAGAACAATTCCAGCCAGTACATGTAGAAAGGATCACAGCAGAATATCACAATTCTACAACTGCCAATAAGATAACTTATTCAAACAAGAATCACTGATGGACGCTAACATTAAGGGAGACGGTATTGGAGACCAGGAAGTCCAAGGGCACCGAAGTATCATCCCCACATACTTCTTGTTAATTTGCAAAGGGTAAACTGTACTATTACAATGCAAAGATCTGGTAGTCGTCACTTTAACCAAGAGATCAAATTTAACGTTATAGTCAGACAACTGACTGTTTTGAAATTATGAGCTTCTTGATAGGATGTGATATGAAGCGCACAAAATCACCCACGAAGTTTGCTTCCCAGAACTTGGGCCTGAAGCTAATCGAGTCTTTGGATCTAACTTCCAGTTGACAAGACATACAGAACATAAAGGAACCAATAAGATACCTTGAGAAAATAATCAGACAAATTCAGGATGGAGGACATCCTGTAGGAAAAATGAACACATCTCTTCAAAAAGTCTGTGTTATTTTTAAAAGAGGGGGCCGTTCTAGAGTAGAAGAGGTGAAAAAGATTTAATCAGACACCACGTGTAAACCTTGATCAAATTCAGATTCAAAAGACTATATAAACATTTTTAGTAATTGGGAAATTTGAAGATAGACTGGATATTAGATTAAATTATATAATTACTAAGGTATGAAATCATATTTTCTTTCTGTAGGAGAATGGCCTTATTTTTAGAAGAAAGGGTCACTACAATATCTACAACTTACTTTCAAACACATATATAGAGTTAAACAAGCGAAATGTTAGGACATGCTTGATTCTAGGTGGCAGGTATGGGTGCGTACATGTCCACTCAACTTTCCACTCAGTTTGGATGTGGTTATCATTAAAAGCTGAGGAAAACACGTGCAGACCAAGCACAGTACAATTTGTAGGAACAAATATGTGCAGAGGAAGAAGAGTGGGAGTAGAGAATGAGGATGGGAGAAAACAAACACCACACCACTGAAGGGGGCCGTGTACTAGCAATGATAAAAGTGTGCAGCGAGCTGAACATTATGATCGACTTGACTCTCCACACCTGAAAAAGGGAAGCGAGTCATCAAGTCGGCCAAGGGAGTCCCTCTCCTCACGGCTGGGAGAGGAGAGCCGCCTGAGGACGAGGACTCGGAAGCCTGCAGACCCACAAACACTACCACCAGCCTGACCAGCTGGAGCTCCTCACATTGCGAGCTGAGCCTGGATGTTTTCAAATCCACGTGGTAATGCAGAGTTATCTCCCTTGTGTCACAAAGGCCTTATGTTCTTTGATTTACAGCTGCTCTCACGAAGGGAGATGTGTTCAATAATCCCCAGGATTGCAGTGAAACACCCAAGGGCATATTTATCTACTCGGCTGTAGTCACACACCTCCATCTCCCCCAGGGAGGTCACTAGGATTTCTTTTGTTTATGTAAGCTGCTTCATCAGCTTCCAGGCGTTCCAGGAGAACGCTTCTTCCGTGCCCCCCCCCACTCCCACCCCCGTAAGTCAGGTAAAAAAGCCTGTGAGGAAGCCTCTAGCCTCTTCCCTGGTGGAGAAAGGAAAGGGCCAAAGGGCATTGCCTCTGGTCCTTGGAAAAATAGCCAGAATAAAAAAGTACAGGCCAAGAAGTGCCCCTACCAGGCCTCGATGACACAGAAGCAAGAGAATGTTATCTCCCCGGAGGTCCTGAGAGAAACTTGAGAATTCCAGGGGAATGGGAGCTTTTGCAGAGTAGGAAACACATTTGCCTCTATCCTCAGCCTCGTCCATCTCTGAGAACGTGATAGGTGCCCCATACATATCTGTTGGCTGAATACATGAATCCACGATCTAACATGGCCAAAGCGATTCAGAGTAAAAAGGACAAATAGGTAAGAACACAATGAGTGTTCTTAAAGTGAGTAAGGAAATGACTTGAATAGCCAACAAGAAAAATAAAACATTGCAGCAGATATCTGTGTCTACCCATTTGCTTTGGTGGGTTAAGACAATTCTTAATATAATAAATGGAAAGAATGTTGCCTATGCATGTGAGATACCAAAAAAGAAAAAAAAAAAAAAGACTAGAAACAAATTGTTTATGTGTGCTAGAAACCAAAGTATTACCTTACAAAGGTCCAAGGCTGAAGACTCTCAGAACCCTCAGAGACAACTCTCAGATACTTCCAGCTGAAGAGTAGCAATTCTCATTCTTGGTTCTACCGACCGCAAGGGTTTCCATTTCACCCCCAGAAGCATCACGAAATTCTTCCCTGATTTCCCAAAACTATTTTAATTCACCAAATTATTATAAAAACAAGGTGGTAATAGAGAAGAGAGTGTTGTGAAATCAAAGAAGCAATGATAATGCTCAAAAAAAGTCTAAAACTCCTCTGTAGTCAAGACCGATAGTTGTTTCTGAGAATTCCACCCTCCCCAAAGCTGGAACTACACAACAGACAGTTTTTTTTAATTCCTCCAGTTTTTTTTTTTTTTTTAATCCCATTCTTGCAGGGCTCCTACTGGGGTTGATTTTTCCCTTCTCAATCGCACAAAGAGGTGAGTCTTCTGTGCTAGAAGAAGGAAGCCAAGCTTGTTGGGTCTGGCACAACGCAAACATTTTTGCATTGCCTGAATTATTTTAAATAATTGAAAACATCGCTCTGATGGCCCATGCCCCAAGGCACCAGGTAGTAAACTTAGGAAAAATCAAGGGTCGTGGCCTGCATTTCAAACCTGGCCTAAGTAGCTGATCAGAGAATTTGAACAATCTCAGAAACAGTTGCCGGATTTTTAAAGTAGAACATTGGAGAAAGATCTTGAATTTGCCCCACTCCATTTACCAAACTCTTTAGGTAAACCCCTTTCAACACCATCCAAGGGATCCATCTGCCCAGCTCTGTTCTTCATGGGGCCTTTCTTTCAGGCTCCCTCCCAGAATCAGCTGGCTTTGAATCTGACTCTGCTAAATACAGACCCCAAAGCACCCGGTTCCTTCCTAAGCTTCCCCTGAACAGAGCACCCATTCTTGGCCTCTGCTTATAATTGTGTTGGTCTAGTTCAAACCCTGATTCAACCCCCAGGACTGGGATGGCGTCCAGCTCTGCGTTAGGTACATGCTGGAAACCGTCTGCTCCTTTGTCTGTGCTACACATTGGTCCAATGTCATGGTCCTAAGAATCAGATTAGAAGACAGCTTGCTTTGTGATTTTCCTGTTCCTTTTTTTTTTTGAAAATGCATTTTATCTTGCTCCGAACATTTTTCTTTTCTTCCTGCTCTTTCAGGTTAAAGCCAAGAAGTCCCCAGTATCTGCTAGTCGTCCAAGAATAAAGCAGGCTGAAATCCATTTGGATCCATGTCTCCATTTGCTAGTGTTTTAAATCTAAACTCTCAACCTTAAGTTCCTGCCCTAAGCAAAGAAACATACCATCATTTGCTGGACAAAAGCTGCTGAGGCGAAGAAGTAAATCTTACACTGAAGAGTTAATCATATGGAATCCCGGGTCTCACCCCCAGGGATGCCAGTACAATAGGTCTGTTGTGAGACCAAGATCCCTGCACTTTAATGGGCACTCCAGGTGATTCTAGGCAGGTGGACTACATTTTTGGAGAAAGAGAAGGTCAGTGTAGTAAGAGCTGTAAAGAGCTGGAGTGGGGGAAGGGAGGCCCAGGGAACTCGGTGACATGCAGCCACCTGGCGGCTAGAGGCCCTTGGTGGAGGAGAAGGCTTCAGAGCGTGGAGAAGGCTGAGGTCTGTAGCTTTGTGCCAAACAGCCAGCAGTAACCTGACTTCTCAGACTCTGCTCCCTCACACCCCTCATGCAGAGGGCCATTTCCTGCCCCATGTGTAATCTCAGGCTCACCTTCAGTCGCTAGAATGAGCAACCAGAAGTGGGATGGGGATAACCTCTGTTCCTCTCTTGGTGGCTTGGAATCATCCCCAGAGTTGTTGGTCAGATTTGAACCGTATGTAACAGAATGTAATCCTCAACCTTTTTTGCTTGACATCCCTTAAAATAAACTTTAAGGCAACCTCACTCATTGCTAAGTAGACATCTAACGTTTTTCAGCATGAGTTTAAATCATTGCAAAGTATGTATTTTCTGGCATATTGTGTATTTTGACACTTTTAATTGAACTGTTACATGACTCTTTAAATGTACTAAAGGGAATCTAGAAGGTATTACAATTTGGTACTCACCACCATCCATTCATTTATATAAGTATACATGAACAAGTCCTTCCTTAATAGTCAGAAATTTTATAGTAATTCATTTTCCTTTTGGACTCATATTTCCATCTGACTTCCTCCATATAATTTCATCCTATTATATTTTTATTCTTATAGTCTTTTATTGACCATTCCATCATACTTACCTTCTCTACTATATATAAGTACACCTATAGATAGATATATGTTTAGATGTATAGATATATGTCAAGTCTAGCATTTAATGTGCTCTTTATAATTTCCAATGAGTAAAATGATCTAAGACTTGAAAGATGTCTGATGAATTTAGTTATCACTGTAATTTTGGTAAAACCAACATGAATATATTACAAATCATTAAATATAAAAAGGGAATTTTATTGGAAGTGCAGCTCTATATGAATAGGAGTTATTCTAGTCATTTCTGTTGATAGACAATACTTAACATTAGAATGAGTCAGGATTCAGCCCAATTTATACCAATGTATTCCATTTTTATAAGTGAAAGTCCTGATAAATCTTATTCATATAAATAATTATACAGAATGGAAGGGGTTTTGTTATGGCAATGTCATTCAATCCTTTGAACTCCTTCTGAGCTAATAATGGTTTATCAGCTGACAACTTGCTACGTTCTTGAATTTTTTTGAAGCAAAGAATCAGAAATTATATGAGTTGCAAAAGATTCAATGTGCAATCAGAATCGTTTAATTTCTCACATGAACACCAGTATTTCAAGTAGTCCCTTGGTGGCTTATAGGGTTTTTATATTCAAGGACATACCTTCTTGATGGGGGCAAAAATTGGTTCCTGAGGGATAAAAAGTCTTACTCTTTTTATGTACAAAGTACAAATATGCATACAGTACGTGAACAGATATATGGAATACATCTGTGGAGTTAAAATTTTATGATGGGAATGATTGGGGAAAAATGTCTGAAAGTCTCCTTAAGAGACCATGATGAGAAAAAGGTCGCAACACACTGCTCAAGGGCAAGGCCTTGTAAGATTTGGAATGGACAGTTGCACCTCTTCCTTAAAGCAGGAGCAGGGCATTGTGGGAGGGGAGTGAGAAAGGGAATCAGATTCAGCCACGGCATAGTCTAAGACAGATTAATTTTAGGAAAGAATATGTACAAGTTAAGATACGTTAAATGAATTAGCATTAAGTGCTGGAACATAGTGAACTGCTAAATTCAAGTAAATACTATCCTCCTCCTCCTCATCATCGTTTGGACATTCTGAGCATCCAGAAATTGATTCTCTTAAAACTATTAGTCTTTACATCTTGTGGAGGATATTTATCCCCTGGGGAAACTTCTACCTCACTTTCAAGACCTCTGAGTTAGGATAGAATCAGATGCTTATAATGGAGACCCAAAGTAATAACGGTTACACTAGATAAAAACTCATTTCTCTGTTGCATTGAAGTTGGAGCTGGTATGGTGGCTCCTCTCCAGCTGGTCAGGGCCCCAAACTCCCTGTATCTTGTCGTTCTGCCAATTTCCAGGATTTTGCCCTTATATGCACAGTCGCTCTCGCCCTCCCCTCCAGCCCCTGGCAAACACAATTCTACCCTCTTCTCTTATGGGTTCAATGAGTTTCCTAGATTCCACATAAAAGTGAGATTGCAGTATTTGTTTTTCTGTGTCTGGCTTATGTCACTTGGCATAATGTCCTCCAGGTTCATTCATGTGGTTGCAAATGGCAGAATTTCCCTCTTTTTTAAAGGCTGAATAATATTCCACTGTGTATGGGGTAACCCATACCTCCTCTCATACTCGATAATTAAGAATTCACTGTATAAGTAAATTTGAATGTACTGATTGACTGCTCTCCTAATGTCTTAAGACCAGGAGGGAAAAGGAAGAGAAATCAGGGAACAGAATTCACATGAATCTTTTGCTGTTGTTGTTCCATCTTTTTAAAATTTTTTAATTTTTAATTTTTTAATTTAAATTCATTTAATTAACATGTAGTATATTATTAATTTCAGAGGTGAAGTTCAGTGATTCATCAGTTGTATATAACACCCAGTGCCCATTACATCACATGTCCTCCTTAATGTCCATCACCCAGTTACCCCATCCCCCCACCCCCATCCCTCCAGCAACCCTCAGTTTGTTTCCTATGATTAAGAGTCTCTTATAGTTTGTTTCCCTCTCTGATTTTGTCTTGTTTTATTTTTTCCTCCCTTCCCTTATGATCTTCTGTTTTGTTTCTGAAATTCCACATATGAGTGAGATTGTATGATAATTGTCTTTCTTTGATTGACTTATTTCACTTAACATAATACCCTCTAGTTCCATTCACATCATTGCAAATGGCAAGATTTCATTTTTTGATGGCTGAGTAGTATTCCATTGTATATATAAACCACATCTTCTTTATCCATTCATCCGTTGATGGACATCTGGGCTCTTTCCACAGTTTGGCTATTGTGGACATTCCTACTATAAACATTGGGGTGCAGTTGCCCCTTAGGATCACTACATTTGTATCTTTGTGGTAAATCCCTAGTGCAATTGCTGGGTCGTAGGGTAGCTCTATTTTCAACTTTCTGAGGGACTTCCATACTGTTTTCCAGAGTGACTGCACCAACTTACATTCCCATCAACAACATAAGAAGGTCCCCCTTTCTCTGCATCCTTGCCAACATCTGTCGTTTCCTGACTTGTTAATTTAAGCCATTCTGACTAGTGTGAGGTGGTATCTCATTGTGGTTTTGATTTGCATTTCCCTGATGCTGAGTGATGTTGAGGATTTTTTCATGTGTCTGTTGGCCATTCGTATGCCTTCTTTGGAGAAATGTCTGTTCATATCTTCTGCCCATTTCTTGACTTGATTATTTGTTCTTTGGGTGTTGAGTTTAAGTTCTTTATAGATTTTGGATACTAGCCCTTTATCTGATGAGACATTTGCAAATTCTCCTGTTCTGTCATTTGTCTTTTGGTCTTGTTTCCTTTGCTGTACAAAAGCTTTTTATCTTAATGAAGTCCCAATAGTTCATTTTCGCCTTTGTTTCCATTGCCTTTGGAGATGTGTCTAGCAAGAAGTTGCTGTGGCTGAGGTCCAAGAGGTTGCTGCCTGTGTTCTCCGCTAGGATTTTGATGGATTCCTATCTCACATTTAGGACTTTCATCCATTTTGAGTCTACTTTTGTGTATGGTGTAAGGAAATGGTCCAGTTTCATTCTTCTGCATGTGGCTGTCCAACTTTCCCAACACCACTGGAATTCACATGAATCTTAAGAATATATTATGTGGAGGATGCAAAAGAAATGCAAATAAGGACAAAAACTATAACTGCCTTGGAGTTCTAAAAGGCTATGGCGAGCCCTAAGATGAGTTAAATGTGTTGTTAAATGTAACGTTAGTTGATTAGAAACCTGTGTAGACAGATGTTGCTGCTCTTGCCAGTTAGGAGTGTCTGATCCTTGTGGCGATATTTGTATCTAAGCAGAGGTAAATAACGATCAGGCAAAACGGATAGTTTAGATTCAGTTGATAGTAAGAAAAAAACTTAATTAAAAATTTTAGTAAAAAAATTTACTAGTTGGTAGCAAATTTTGCACACACACACACACACACACACACTAATATGTATAATATACATACATACAAAAATAGTGTGTATATTTATATATACATATATATGCACATAAACACATTCATATGTGTCTGGATGGGTTAGACTATGCTACAAAAACAACCCTAAAATCTTAACAATAGCAAGAGCAACAAAACAGGAATATTTTTTGAAAGCTCTACTGATGTCCACATGAGAGTATAGGAGACTCGCTTGATTCTTGTGTTGAAACTATAGAACGCCAACATCTAAACAAACATGCCTGTGCTAACGCTGCCGGGAAGGACAGGGGGTGGAGGAGGGAAGTCCCCCCTCCACACAGCAGGCCTTCCCAGCGGAGATGGTAAAAGGGCTCTGATCCAGAAGCCTCAACTGCTCTGGGCTAAGCCCAGGCAGCACCCCAGGGTCTGCTGAAGGCACGGCCTGGTAAGCAGGGGCAGCACCGTGGTGAGGAGGTGGCCGTGCCCTCCACTGAGACATTGAGAGATAATACAAGGCCAGCCTCATTAATAAATTATTCATGGAGTTATTTATTCAGTCGTCATTCAAAAATATTTTTTGATGCCTCCCATGCGATCGGCTCTATAATGGTACAGCAGGAAGATAACTAGGAATTACACCAGATGGTATTATTCTGATCCTGGAAGAAGAGGACCCCAGAACACTGACCCGTTGTGGGATGACCCAGTGCCTAGAAAGTGCCTGACACAAAATACATGCTTGATACGTATTTGTCACTGACGGTCAATGCTATGGATTGTTGCTTTAGCTAACTGGCCTGTTTCTTCTCTTCCATTTCCACTTGGATGGCAAAGGCTACAATGTTACTCTGCTGTGACACTTTCATTCCCTTGGATTTATTCCTGTCCACAGCTTTCTTCTTTAGTATGATTTTTTTTTTTTTTTTTTTAGTTTATCTATTTTTGTCTCCATGTTATCATGGGAGCAGTGGTCTGCCCCAGCTATCTATGTCCTAACAGGAAGGATCACTTTGTGAAAGCAGATTTTTGTCCTTCTTGGTTGCACCAGCTGCATTTCAAGTACTAACAGCCACATGGGGCTATTGGCCACCCACTGGGCAGCACAGATTATAGAACAGAAATTCTCTTCGGCAATTCTAACTGCATGCAGCCAGTCACCTGGAGTCCCAGTAGCCAGTCCTGTATCCCCGCTGCTTTTAACTGGGATTCCCACCTTTTCCCTTTCTTCCCATAAGGATTCCCAGTCTGTGAGAACCTGCCCATTGAAATGGCATTAGTGGACTCCTGATAAGTGGCCCCTGACTTGCTGCAACTTTTCACAGTTTTTGAAAGGGCTGCTTAGCACCCCAGCTTCATCCCAGACTCTTCTTTGGAATCGCCAGGCACTCCAGGGCACATACACGTCCTGGCAGCTTGGATCCTTCTCTGTGGCTTCTCACTGCTCAGAGGAGCCCGAGCCCATTTCTCAACCATGTCCTGCTGCAAATACACATCACCTTCTATCTTAAAAAAAAAAAAAAAAAAAAAAAAATCTGACTCATGGGAGTCACTCCAAATCACTCTTTCTTGGAATTCATGACTTCTTTTGATGTTTATCAATATATCACTACCTGATGAGCTTGCCAAGATCATGTCCGGGTTTTAGTGATATATCATCTCCCCATAGTTTACATCAAGGACTTCCCACCTCTTTTAGGGCCCAAAAGATCCGTGAGCAGCGTAAAATGGCAAGATGCCAGGAAACAAGGACTCGGCTCTCGGCTCGATATCTTATTCACTAGCAAAGGGCTGCCTTTGAGAGTCAGTGTATTGGGGAAGGACTCCAGGAGGAAGTGTGACTTTAGAATCATTACAGAGGTCAGCTGAGTAAGTTAAATAAGTCTGAAAATCATAATTAGGTCAACCCTAGACAAGGCGACGAAGTTGAGTTTACCTTTGGCTTCCCTCCAAACTCCCTGAGAACCTTTCTCTTTGATTTTTCTCCTTTGTCCCCTTCCCTCGAGCTTGCCCAGGACTCTATCTTGGCTTCTCAGGGAAGCTCTTTTGGGGCTCTTTTCTCCCATGGAAACTTAGTTCCATGCCCATTAGGCTCTGCTTGTTAAGACCAGCCAGCTATTAGGACAAGCTAATTTACTTAAAAACAGGAGTCCATTACCTGGTTCCCAAGACAGGCTTCAGAGAGCAGTGAAGACCCTAAGATATTACAGTTTTGCTCATGCATTTTCTGGAGAAAAGAGCCATAGATTTCATCAAATTCTGAAATACATCTATGACTCCACAAAAGGTTGAAACCACTGACAGTGAGTATCAATAGCCGATAATTATAGGAGGTTTTCTTCCCAGTTAACGTTTGCATTTTAACCACAGTGTGAAGGAGAAACCACCATCTGTTAAATATCTTTGCTTCAGGAAATAATAATAGGAGAATTTTCAGGCCAGAGGCAAGAGAGGTAGGAAAGACTCTGGGGCAGGAAACGTCCTGTTATCGCCTTTGAGATCACAGCCGACTGCCTCACGTAGGATCAAGGGCAGTTTTCTCTGGGTTGCACTGTTTCCCTTTGAACACAAAACCTTTCCACTCATATAAAACGTAGGCATTTGAAGGAAATTTCAAAGAAACTGATCAGGCTTAGGATGCCACCTTTTTTTCTTCATTACAGATACATTCTGAGAAGGAGTGGCAGAGGGTCTGGTGGAGCATCAGGAATGAGTTCCTGTGCTACCATGCATTTGCTGAGCAACTTTCTGCAAATGGCTTGGCCTCTCTGGGCCTCAGTTTTTCCATTTCTAAAAAATCTGGGCAGTCCTCTCCAGCCTTGTGATTCTAAGAAAGCTGCCCAAAGTCCACCATAAATGAAATTTCTGTACTACCCTTTAATTGATATGGAGGGGTGGTTTTCATATTTGGGGGGAAGCTATCCAACCAAACACTAAGTTGTTTTCCTCCTTTTTAATGTGTTAGCATCTTGTCTGAAGCAGCAAAACCTGCTCTTGAAAGCTTCAAAACAGTTTGCGGTGGATTGCAATTCTTGTCTCAGAAAGATTAATTGGAAACAAACTCTAAGGAAGAAAATTCAAAGCCCATTTCTATGCTTCCTGCCTTTTAGATCTTCTAACATGTAAATGGACCGTTACAAAGAGGATCAGTGATTAGAATGGCCTGTGCAAAGACCAGCATTCAGCTCCCTGCTTATTCCTTGCCAGAGTCCCGGGTGACCAGCATCTCAATGGCCTTCTTTTCAGCCGGCAGGATGATGAACTGCGTACCAGCTCCACATCCCGCCTTCCCCAACGTGAATTCAACCACAGTCGGAACAAACTGGAGACCCTTCCCCGCCCCCAGATTGTGCTTCAAACTGGAACAAAACCTGGTTGCGAGGGTCACTCCAGACATCCACATTCAGGAGCTCTAATTATTTTTTAAAGTTTAAGAAAGCTGCTTTTGATCTCTGGATATTCGTTGGCCTTTCCCATATTTATTTCTGCCGTATTCCTTATCTGCCTCACCTTTCCATTCTTACGTACTTTTTTTTTTTAATCCTGGCAAAATTCCCTAGGTGAGTGTTGTTTTCTGATTGCTTCATTTACCCCCATCACTGGTCTCCTTGTATTTCCTCTCTTCTAGTACTGAGATTCCTTGCTTACTTAGCAATCTCAGCTATTCTAACGTAACTGAGAACCAGGAAGTAAGCAAGAAGCACTAACCAATAACCAACATGGACTTAGCACAAAAGTTGTGATGACTTAACCTTCACTCAAACCGGTTTTCTTTTGCATTACATATAATTCTATCTAGAAATAAAAAAGTGCAAGTGTCAAACATATAAGTATGTATGGAAAGGGAAGGACCAGGCAGGCATGGGAGGGAGAGCCTCCACTGGCTGGACTGGCAGCCAAGGAAAATGCTAATGGATAGCCTGGCAATGAGATAGAAAATAAAAGGCAGTGAAAGCATGATAAAAGGCGAATCCAAGAATCTTGCAGTCCAGGATATTTTATGATGAAATAAACAGACCCATTGACTCTACTGGTAGCTAAATGGATTGCAGCATATCTAGAATGGGAGTGGAATGGATTATCAATTAAGCTTCAAAACAAGACAAAGGTAATAAATCAATTGAAAGAACTGTTTCACCTAAGCTCCCAATAACCGTTCTTCCTTTTTTGTTTTAGTATTATAGCTGAGCACAAGACGGCTCAAAACAAAGACTATTTTGTCATCTTCCCTTTCAGTTGGGTGTGGCCAATAAGGTGTGCATGGAAGTGATATGGACGACTTCCCGGTCAAGTCCTTCTTTGAAAGGAAGTCTGCTGCTCTCCATTCTCACCATCTGCTGGCTTGGGTGTGGACACGGTGCCTGGAGCTGGGACAAACAGCCACATATTTAGGATGACAAAGAAATAGAAAGAGTCTGGGTCACTGACACAATGTAGCCACCGTATCACCTTATGCTGTTTATGCTTGGTCTGATTCTTGATAAGAGTATAAACTTGTCTTGTTTAAGCCACTGATATTTCGGGTTTTAGCAGCAGAACCTACATCCTAACTAATCGACTAGTGAAACTTCTAACTAGAGATATAATTTTGGGGGATCCCATTGATGCCCCTAAATTCCACTTCCCCTCTCTTCTTTGGCAATGGCCCTGTGGTGAAATGGAAAAAAGTGGGATCTGGAGTCCGAACTTTGCTCTACTAGTTACTAAAGTTTTTTTATAAAATGAGAATCACAAAGGTTAATATTTATTAAATGCTTCTGTGCCATGCTTGCTTATGTGCGTTATCTCATTTAATCCTTACAACAACCCTATGTGGTAGGTACTATTATTATCCTAACATTCTAGATGCACTTAAGCATCTTTCCTAAGATATTGCAGCTAGTGAGAGGCGAAGCTGGGATTTGGACCGAGAGAGTTTCTTTAGAGCCTGCAGATCTCACCCACTTCCCTCTGGACTTCACTTTCGGCGCTGGTGGGAGATTCAAGGTAAATTTAGTGCCCAGAGCACAGTCATCCCTCTTCAGACTGGGATCCTTCTGTATGATGCTGATTGTATTCTGACGGTCTGTCTCTTTGAGGTAAGGGGCTGCATTACCTACTGGCCGCCTGTCTTGGGTGAAAGTCTTTCTTTGGTGAAGGGGGTTAAAGTCTCTGATTAAACTACAGTAAATCGTGCTTAGTTAAGCAGGGAAATTTTCTTTCTCCTCCTGTTATAAATTGATTTTTCAGTCAAAATCTCAAAGTCCTAGGTCTCTTCAAAGCCACAGTCCACAATGATAATTCTCTATTACCAAAAAAGGTTTGCATTCTGTCCAAAATGTTTTGGAAGGCAGGATGTGCACCCCAGGGGCAAACCCACACACTGAGAGAGGCTCCCCCAGATAAGGGAGCCAGACAAACGCCAGCCGTCTAGGCTTTCCTTTCTCACACAAGCAGGGAAAATAAATAAACACTGCTTGGTGCCAAAAAAAGGAGACTCTGGAACCTGAGGCCTGTCACTGCTCACTAAGGGAAAAAAATTAAAAAGAAATGCAAGTGTGAGGGGTGCCTGGGTGGCTCAGTGGGTTAAGTATCCCAGTCTTGATTTCGGCTCAGTCATGATCTCAGGGTCCTGGGATTGAGCCCGGCCTCAGGCTCCACGCTCAGCACGGAGTCTGCTTGAGGATTCTCCTTCCTTTCTGAACAACTCCCCCCCGCCGCCCCTCCCCATGCTTGTGCTTCCCTCCCTCCCTCTCAAAAATAAATACATGAATCTAAAAAAAAAAAAAGAAAGAAAAATTCAAATGTGAGAAGATGGAAAAAGACAGAAGAGCACGACGAGTTTATAATCTATGAAGATTTTCTCCTAAAATGGGTAAAGGGGAAAAGTAAGGGTGCCGTAAAAGGTAGGTTCTGTTTTTCCAGGAAATGACCCTCTGAGGATCAGTCTGCTGCCCCCTCACACCGTATAAATGCGATCAACTGGCTAAGGGCAGGTGAAGGGCCACACGTGTGGAAGCCCCCTGGAAACTGCCGGGGGCACTGGACCTGATCCTTCTGTATGTGGTCTAGGCAAGAACAATCTCAGAGTGCTAGAAAAATGCATTATCCCCATTTCGCAGATAAGGAACTGGAATCTTGAAGATGACACAACAACTGTGTCCCAGATCACATGGGTGGTCGTGGTGGACTTATGATTTGAGACCCAAGACCATCAGATGCCAAAACGGATGAAAAAACACGATTTATTTGATATGTAGCTCCAAGATTCTCTCTAGATTACTTCATCTATCAGTTATCTATTATGCAAGTATCTTTCTTTCCTTCTTTTTTTCATTCAACATGTATTAAGCACCGACGATGCTTATACCAGTTGCTAAGGTATAAAAAATATAATTTCTCCTGACATGAGATCTGCAGACTGATAGAGAAGTCAACGTGAAACCACGTGAGGGGAACAAAGCGTTAAAGTGTTACAAGGACTGCGCAGGAGTAACCCCAGAATACACTGGTAACACAAATGAGTAACAGTGCTAGAGACAGTGCTGAGAGCTGGGCCTGTACTACGGGAGAAGGGAGATAAGAGAAGAGGCCATCAGTGTTACCGAGGGTAAACCTTGCTCCATCTGTCAGATGCAGCACATAAAAATACAGGATCCCCAGTAAAATTTGAATTTCGGCTAAACCACAAATGCTTTTTAAGTATAAGTCCCAGGCAGTGTTTGAGACATACTTATACTAAAACATTATTCATCATTTATCTGAAATTCAAATTTAACTGGGAATCTTGCATTTTTTCTGGCAATTCTAGACGAGGAGAGAGAGGAAGTAGTCGAATATGTTTCATAGAGAAGGTGAGTCCTGAAGACGAGTACTTTTCCTCTGGATTAAGGGTAATGGAAAGGAAAGAAAGAGAAGAAAGCAAGGACGATCGAACCTCGAACCTTAGACGAACCATGATCACAAGAAACTATCAACTTTCAAAAGACCAATGGAATTACTTTCATAGGGATGTGTTAAGCCACCTCAAAATATTTCCTTTTTGGAAATATGTGGGAAACAAATTAAAACATGTTTTGGTCATTTTATAAATATAAGGTCTCCCAGTGAATTGGGTAGAGGTAGAAATAAAGGTCAGTGAAAAGCTCTTGATTGCCAAGCACTCAGGATGTAGGCTTCTCCTCTGCATGTGGAATGGGGGTGCAGAGAGAGGAAACTGCCTCTCCCCTCAAAGAAAAGATCAGAAGAGAAGAGAGGCTGTAGTGTAGTAGAAATGGCAGGTACCTCAGTCTCCCATGACCAACCAGATGACCTGGGTTAAGCTATTTCCCCTCTGCCAGTTTCAGCTTCCTCCTCTGGGAAGTCACACGGTCTCCCTCCAGCCTTCAAAATGATACAATTTTCAGTAGTATATCTAAGTCATGTCAGCTCTCAGGCAACCACAGGAAGAGGCAGCTTGGTTCTCCAGCCTTCCTAACAATTCTATAAGCTTCCAGTATTCCTCCAGAACATTAGCTTTTGATCTTCTTAGCTAGAGTTGGTATCTGCTGCTTTCAACCAAAGAATCAAAGAACTCCAGGTCACTGCAGAGGGTGGGAAGGCAGGTACCAGGGTCAATTGCATTTGTGAAACTCTGTTAAACATAGCTCTCCTGTATTTACTGTAGGACTTCTCAGATCCTTTAACTTGGTCACCTCTTTGTGACTCGTCAGGAGAGAATTTAGTATTGGAGCTTCATAGACCCTCTGTATCTCAGACCCTGTGTGTTACTGTTTTGTTAGAGCAATTTGGAGGACCTCTAGGCTGGAGTTCCTGATTCCCATCACTCACTATCTTTAACGTTGTATATGTGTAAAGTCTGACCTACTAGCCAATTTTAGGATCTTAGGTGAAGAAACAAAACCTCCCATTCCTTCTTCACCCCCACAGAGTACTAGGCATACGAAAGCAAAATTGTACTGTGAACTCATCGCAACCAGCCATCCCATAACCACAGAGTGGTTGAATGTGATTAAAGCCACAACAGATCTCAGAGCACTCTTCTTGAGGCCAGGAGAGCTGACCCATGTCACCTTGCCAAAAAACAATTTTCCTGATTACTTTCTGCCTGCCCAGGATTCCTGTGGTTTCCACTTGTAAGGGGATCCTTCACTTCCTGACATTGTTGCTCTCTCACTGCTATGGCAGCCGTTGTATCCCAGGACCCCTGGAAGGGTTCTTGCCCCAGAGATGGAGGATGCATTCTCCAGGCATGGCCAAATGCTGATTACCCACAGGTGGCTCAGCTGCGGATCCGACGGCAAATTGTGGTTATTAATGACTTGATTGCTGGCGCTAAGGACACACTCCTCAACCCAAGGTTTTACTTAATTTGAAGTGTTTATGCAATATGTAGCAAACCCATACCATGTGCCAGACTTTTTCATGTCATCTCCTATTTTCTGTGTAATTCTTATCCTCCACGATCGTGTTTTAACTCTCTATGGATTGCCGGACATAAGTGCCTCTAGTATATTGTCTAGAAAGCAGGGAGATGGGCCAGAAAAAACAGCAGATTGCTGCTCATCGTGGTGTCCTCTGGGTATCACTGGCAGGAACTCTTTGGCATTGAGTGTTTGAACAACAAAAATAGATGCATAAAAAAATACAGGCCCCACAAAGGCTTAAACTTGGAAGACAAAGTGAAAAAAAACCTTTATAATAAAAGCAATAGTTTTTAAACATTTTAGTTTTTAAACTAAAGTTCAAAGGGCTAGACGTTATTAATTCCTGGAGACTTTCTTTTAATGCAGAATTCATTTAATGCAAAAGTATTATTGACTTAAAAGAGGAGGAGAATGCATTCTACTTTGGATTGATAACCAAGCACCTCGGTAAGGGCATTACATGCATATATTACACGTACATTTTTATATGAAAATAGACACTATAAGATAAGTGCTTTTATTATTATCCTCATTCTATGAGGAGAAAATTAAGACAGAGGAGATTAAAAATTTTGCTAAGGTTGTAGTGTTAGCAAGAAGCAAAGCTAGGATTTAACTACAGGACTGTTTGACTCCCAAGTTTACTATGGCCATCACTATTGTGCTATATTCCTAATAGTTTTGCTGAGACATTGATCCCGTCAGACCTCCTGAAGCCCAGCTGCCTCCAAACATGCACGGTTACATCTGTTCAATCCCCTTCTGATCACTTCCCCCAACAATCCTGAGCTGTACAAACGACTAACATTTTCTAATGTACCATGTCATAGAAAATGTTGGGAAGCATTAATTTAGTCACCTAGGAAATCACTTTCTGATGAAAAAGTCAAAGAATTTGGTGGATGGAAACTCAGTTAATGAGTGACTCAATGAGCATTCTTCCTCTTTCCCTTAGACAAGGGTAATTACGCTAAAAAATCGGGAGCTGGTGGGGTAGAAGACAAAGTAGGGTGGAGGACAAAGGAGAGTTGCACAGACTTGGTAGGGTAATTAGGCTAAGTGCCCCTAAGCAATGAGTGAGATTTCCTGAAGTCAAGAGGGTCTTCATGGACTTGGTCAGGAGGCTATATCAGTCCACAACAGGCTTCCATGCACTATGGCCAGACCCATATGCGGGCCAAACCCAGCCCATGGCCTTTTTTGTACAGTCCACATTTCTTATGTGTTTGAAAGATTGTACATAAAACAAAGAAGGATATATGACAGAGACCACTTGTGACCCTCAAAGTCTAAAATATTTGATATATGGCCCTTTACAGAATAAGTTTGCCAACAACCCCTGCCTAGAATCAGCTGGGATCACCACAAGAAAGCCAGGGCCCATGAATGAGAAACCAGAATGAAAACCATTTTAAGACTGCAATGGCTTCACTTAACAATTGTATAGCCTATATGTAACTCTTTAAGATCGATTTACCTTAGCCTTTAGAAACAAAGGTTCAGGAGTTAGAAAAAAAGAGAAACAGGAAAATAACCTCCTGTTTTCCAATTTTACAACCTTCCACTTTCATAAGTTTCCAGGTATTTGTGAGCTTTTTCCAGGCAGATTCTGTGAGAATGAACAGCTGCAAAAAGTTGTTTCTGAGATGGGACAGGGGGATCTTAATCATAAGGAAGAAAGAAACCAATTATTTAATGCCTACTATGTACCAAGACCTTTCATACCTGCTGAATCAAAAATCCCATGCACTCCGCCGCCATTACATCTAAAAGATAACACACTGGGTCCCGAAGGACTAAGTGACTTGTCCAAGATCCTACAGCCATTAGGTGGCAAACCTGGGCTGCAAATCTTGGTTTTCTGATTCCAAGTCCAGTGCCCCTTTTTCTACACTCAGCTCCAGCTAGTGAATTTGAACGTGTTTCAGACATAGAATCCAAAATCCAGAGTCCCAGCTGGGCCCTGCTTCCTCATCTGATTACTGAGCATATCAGACTAGACGATTGCAAAGTGTCTCCCAGTTCCATCCTTGTTTGATTGTTTCTGAGAAATAATGCAAATGAAATGGAAAAGGAAACTTGAGTAGGCCACTTTATGCTTCTGGCTTGTCCAACTTCTTTGGGGTGCGAGATTAGTGAGGGTCAGGGGAACTTGTCCAGATTAATTTAAGTGAGAAATGCATAACCAAAACATGAGCTCGGAAGGCTTTCAATGCTGGTAACATGGCAGCCTGACTTAACAAAGACTCTTCCCCACTACAAATACATGTAATGTTAGATAAATATTTTGAAACTTTAAAATGCATAGCCTGAAAAAAGGCCAAGACAGTTCCCAAGTGCCAGAAACAAAAGGAAATTCGAAACTAGAGATGTAGGGCTCCAGCTATGTGTAAGGGACCAAGAAAGAATCAGGCCTGGACACAGGTCCCAAGTAAATTTGGCCTGGAGGCTGTTCAGGCTGGAACTGAGACCTCTGCTTAAAATTGAGACTCTGAAAATCCTCCCAGGACTTGAAAGGAGCACTAAAAGAATCTGTCTACTTGCAACAAGGAAGCAAGCTATCTCTTCTGGGCTCTAACTGAAATAGAATATGTATCCTGTGGAAAGCCCCAAATCCAATCTAGGTGTGGGGTATGAATTTAAGCTATCCTCATGTCATAGGACTCCCAAGCAAGAAGTTAACAAAATTACTGGTCCATGTCCAGTATAAACCATGAGAACCTGGAGAGAAGTAAATACAAGATGCTCTGCAGGGAGTTATCCACAGTCCAGGGTGAATGGGACTCTTACCAAAAGAACAATTAAAAGTTTTACGTAAAAAGGTACTAACTATATGATGAAAAAAGTATCCAGGAGGAGTAATAGCTGATACAACACATGGAAGAATAATGAACCCAAGAACTAAAAAAACAGAATAATCTGAAAGACACTGCAAAATAAGTATGTTTAAATTGAGGGGATAAAAGAAAGCATAGTAAAAATCAAAATTCAGGGGAGCCTGGATGGCTCAGTTGGTTAAGCATCTGACTTCAGCTCAGGTCGTGATCTCAGGGTCCTGGGATGGAGCCCTGTGTCAAATCCCACATCAGGATCCATGCTCAGCAGGGAGTCTGCTTGTCCCTCTTCCTCTCACCCTTCCCCACTCATGCTCTCTCTGTCTCTCTCTCAATTAAACAAAATCTTTTTTACAAAAAGATAGGACTCAAAAATTTAAGTGAGCAATTTGAATAATAATCAAATAGAACTTCGAGAACTGGAAAGCATACTCGTTCAATTTTTTAAATCAAATTAGGCAGATGAGATGCACTTAAAAAAACTAATGAACTATTAGATTGATTTGAGAAAATCATCCAGAATAAAACAAAGAAAAATAAGAACATAGACTATATCAAGAGTTTAAGAGACCATGGAGAGTTGAGTGATATATTTGGATTTTTTTTTTGTTTATTTATTTTTTTAATTTTTTATTATGTTATCTTAGTCACCACGCAGTACACCATTAGTTTTTGATGTAGTGTTCCATGGTTCACTCTCATGTCTCTCTCATGCTTCATCCCCCCTCTGTTTACCCCCCTTCATTCTTCCCTTCCTTCTCCAACTGATCTCCCTGCCAAATCAAATATAAATTCTAGCAGAGGATGGAGGGAAGGGGGTTTGAAGAAACTCAAAGAAAGTAGCATAAAAGAAAATGAACAAAAAGGCACATAGGTACATACACTGGAGTCAAGCTTTAAAACAGACAAACAAACAAAACTCTTAAAAGCTCCTGAAAAGAGAGAGAACTTAGAACCAAATAACAACTAGGTTGACCACAAAATTATCACTAGCAAGAACAGAAGAGTTTCTCTTATACCCAGCTAAACTACTGTGCCAGAATGAGGGTGAAATTAAGGTATTTTCAAAAACAAGGCTAAAAAAAAATTATCACTGACATCCATTGCTGAAAAAGCTACTAGCTGGATGTGTTTCAGAAAGACACACAAATTGAATCTCAAAAGAAATATGAAGAAATGAGCAGAGAAATAAGCATAGACTTAAAACAACGGCAACAATAAGAGCCAATCTGGAACAACCGAAAGCAAGTTAAAGTGAAATACTAAAGAACAATAACATGGAAAATGTGACGAGGTATCTTAAATCCTTGTATTTGAGGAAGGAAAACAAACAAAGATTGAATAATTAGAGAAGTATGCATGATAACATTTTTACTGTAACCAGCAAAATATTTGAAATATAAGGAATACTTTCAAGCCAATACAGGAGGTGCAAGAATAGTGTAATGAAAACAAACAATATAATATGAGAAAGAAAGGATAAAAAAAGAAGAAAAGGTAAAGAAGCCCATGGGCAAGGAGATCTAGAGATCCCCTTTCCGATCACCTGCTAAAATTATTCCAGTCCCTGTTGAGGTTGGGCACCACCTGGTGGTGATTGTCTACTGGGCTTAAGTATTGTCTAGGCGGAGTAACTGGCTGGAGACCCACCTCCTATCTCCACTGCCCGCCATTTCGCCTTTGCCCAGCCCTCTCCCACCTACACAGAGGATAAAAACCTTAATCCACCTCCTCATTAAGAACAGGGGCTGGGCAGAAAGTGGGAGCCCATCACCAACTGCATTAGACCAAGAATTTATTACATTAAAAAAAAAATCTAAAAATTAATATTGAGCATTCAACTCAAAGAGTTAGAAAATGAACAGAGTATCCCAAAGAAAGTCGAAGGAAAGAAATGACAAAGGCAAGTAAGGATTTAATGAATTAGAAAATAAACAATAAAGAAGATCTACAGAATCTAAGTGTTGTTTCTTTGTTTTTCGGGTGAGTAAAATCACCATCTGGCACAAAAAAACATATATACAATATTACAAATCAAGTAAGGCATAACTTAAAAAATGAATCTTAAATATATAAGTAATATACCAATAAAGCTTAACCGTAGATTAAATGGACAATATTCCTGTTTTGATATTTAATCATTTTACTGGTTTTTACATCTATCAAAACATATTTGAAGACCTCTGCATGTAAATGATGACATGTGATCACATACATGATTTTTCAAGTGGTCTTATATTTGCTTATCTAAGTCTTGACTTACCCCCCTTCACCACGTGAATTCATATAACCAGAAATTATCTGGTATGTTAGGATACACATTTACTGTGAGTAAAACAAAAGGTATCTAGTTTTTTCTCAGTGAGTTCTAGAGATATTCCACTGCTGGCAATTCTTTTGGCCTTTCTTTCATGGTCTCAAAATGGCTGCTGCAGCTTCATGCATCAAGCACATATCCTGGTCAGGAAGCAGGGGGAAGGGAGACATGATGACCAGTAGAATTGCGCTTATGTCTCTTAAGCCAGACCTGTGCCATATAACCATCCCTGACTGGAAAGTGGCTATGGAAAAGGAGATTGGGATGGGCTTCCACCAACAAATCAACATCATCTTCCATACCATGTTCACAAGTTAATTTCTATCCTTCCATATTTTTCTTCCTGGTCTTATAATCCTATACAGATAAATATATACACATATTCATATATTCACAGTTACAATGAGGCAAAGAAGTACCAGGAGGTTACTCATGTATTCCTCGTTTCCTCCTTGTATAAAAGCAGTCTACCTCCTCCTGCTAATTGGGATCAGTATGGCAGCCGTGAGAATGCACCGAGCAGACCTCCAACTCCAGGGAGTGTAACTGACCAAGGGCCCCAGCTGCTGGCTCTGAAATCTAAGGCTGCCCTTCCCAAAGGCTGCTCCTAGCCAGTGACTGGGCACAGCAGGGGTAATATGGTGGCCCTTCCTGGAAAACATGGGACTCCACAGGTGGCTGACTCGGGGTTAAGCGCTCCCAGTGACCTGCTGAGCCTTCTGAAGATGGCATAGCAGTCTAGGACCCTTTCATCCAACCTTTGCTCCCTCTCCACTTCATTCAGGATGAGACTTGCATTGCAGTCTGACCGCTCTCCCAGCCTCACATGACTCATTTTCTTTCCTTGGCTTTTGCTCCATTAAAATCCCTACGTGTTTAATCCTGCCTTGGTGTCTGCTTTTCAGAGGACCCAGACTAACAGTAAATTACCATTGTCTGTATAATGACTCTCTTCTTGCCTATTGGAACCTGGACACAACTGTAACTTGTAGCCCAATGGGCATCCTGCTGTGCACCCTGGCAAAAGTGTTCCTACTCTGGGGATCAAGATCTTCAACTCTACAGAAGTAGACTTAAAGGGACAAGAAACATAAATTCCACCAGTGAGACCACTCTTGCCTCCACCGCTTGATTCCCAGACCTATTTCTTCTTCCTGTGGGTGACACGGCATCATATAGAGACCTATGATTTAATACATATACAACATGAAGGATGACAGCCCATCATCACCAAGTATTAGCTCTGAGCTGGAGCACCTGCTGCATTGTCAGAAGACTGTGCCACCTAAGACACCAGCTGCTTGTGGATGGTGCATATGTGATATAAACATGGAGCCCATTATCATGGCCTCACTCCCAAACGTCCCTCACTGTGGAATGGGTCCCCTGGTCTGACACTAAGTTGTGTGGGTTTCCACACCCTTGAGGAGGTTTTCTGTAAGCTCCTAAGGAGTGGAGCCTTAGATAAAGACTCTACAGGTGGAAAAGGCAACCCTATACCTAAAACAGGTCTCTGTGGTAGGCAGCCTCCAAAATGGCCCCCAACAATTCTCTCCTCCTCGTATTCACACTCTTGTGGAGTCTCTTCTGCATGAAAAAGGGCTGATCTGGATAACAAAGAGGATATTGCAGAAATGACATGTGTGACTTTGGAGGCTATGTCATAAGAGACATGTGGCTTCTACCTTGCCCTCTTTTGGGTCACTCGCTCTGGGGGAAGATAGCTACCACCATGCATTAGGTCATTCAAGGAGCCCTATGGAGAAGTCTGCGTGGTGAGGAACTAGGAGAGCCAGTTCTGAGAGCCTTCTGGGAGCCAGCATCTGACTGAAACCCCCCAGAATTCCTAAGGAAACCTAACAGAAGGTAAATGAAAGGAGAGGCTCAGGCAACTAGATCCTTATAGACTGGCCACTGAAATTCTACTCACCCGGGAGAGGGCTGAGGCCCTGTGTTGGTACCTCCACGGACGACACAGAAAGACAAGGGTTATTCATTCTGAGAAATGAAAAATCCCAATGCTGCTGAGAGAAAGCTGAGTCAGCTTGGCCAGAATGCTGTTCTAGAGATTCTGGCTCAGGAGGGCTGAGGCCCAGCTGGGAATCTGATGTAGAAAGTCTACAGACGGTGCTGTCAGAAACCCAACATTTGTAAATCCCAAGGCTGGACATTGGTCCTCGGCACCTTTCATTACCCTCACAGCCTTCACCACTGCCATCTGGGGAATATTTATTTTCTAATGGCCCAGGTTCAACTCACTGCAAGACCAGCACATTCCTCGCCAGACCACATACATTTCCAGGGCCCCCAGCACCTGCAAGATACTTGCATGGCATGTGCACCTGAAATATAGTAGTGAGACTGAGGAATTGAAAAAGTCATTTTATTGCTTTTTAACTTATTTCAGTTTAAATATAAATATCTACATGAGTCCAGTGTCTACCATGTTGCATAGGATAGAATTAGAGGCAGGGAGGAAGAACGAGATCGGCTCCTGGCTTTGGATGAGATCACCGTTTCCCAAATTAACCCTATTGGAAAATACCAAGTCTAAGAGCTGAGAGAATCTGGACGTATACCTAGAGCAATTTGGATGATATGTGAGGATTGACCGCTTCTCCCACCCCTCCCTGTACACAGCATGGGATGACCTTGACAATCACTAACTTGCTTCCACTCACGGAGCTCTTATACAAGAAGGGGTTATGCTGCCTTTTTCAGTAACCCTAGGAGAGCAAGGATGGGACTTTGTGCCCCTGAGAATGGGGGAAATTGAGTGTGATGACGAAGCTTACCCTTGGGGCCACTATGGCTGATTTATCTGACTGATCCCCAGCAACATGATACAGTAGGGAACGACCTGGGCCCTGAAGCCCGGAAGCCTGGGTTGAATCTTACCTCTGCCACTTGACATTTTCTGTATAACCTTGAGCCAGGTGCTGTTCTAAACTTTAGTGTCTTTATTTGTAGAATGGGGATGATAACAATAATTCCAATGTCACGAGGCTGCAAAAAGTCAGCAGTCTTCTCACTGTTTAGTCTTCTGACGCCTTTCCACTCTTAAAAATTAATGAGGACACCCCAAAAGGACTTTTTTTGTGAGTTAAATGTTTATATATAATATTAGAAATTAGAAATAAGAACATTAAAACATTAAGTTATTTAAATATGAAACAATTACATGTTAGCATAACATATTATTGTGGAAAATTACCATATTTTCCAAAACAAAAGTAATTAGTGAGAAGCGTGACACTGGTTTTTACATTTTTTGCAGATCTCTTTAGAGTCCAGCTTAGGGCTAGGTTCTTATCTCTGCTTCTGCTTTCCATCTATGGAATGGTTATGTTATGATTACACCATGTTGTTTTAGTCAAAGTCAGTTATTTAATTGGAAAAAAGAGAAGTATTTTCATAGTCTTTTCAGATAATTGTGGATGTTTTTCTTTGCTACATAAAACTTGAAAATTGAGTGTTTTTTAAAGATTCATTGCAATGTGGAATCTGAAACCATATCAATAAACTCTTCATATTTTTTACACTGAACTCTATTTTTCCACCACGTGGCATCTTTTACCCGGGTGTAATTTTGTAACACCATGACTTAGTCGTTTGAGAAATATTGGTTCATTAAGTTACACGGATTTTCCAAATGTTATCCTATTTTATTATGCAATATCAAAATGTCATATTGATAATATCACCGCCAATATCATCAGAAAAAGTTTTTAAGTAATGGCAGTCTTCTAGGACAGTAGTGTTTGTATTCGTCCGCAGAGGTACCAACACGGGGCCTCGGCCCTCTCCTGGGTTAGTAGAGTTTCAGTGGCCAGTCTGGAAGGATCCAGTTGCCCCTCTGTTAGGTTTCCTAAGGAATTCTTGGGCGTGGAGACTCCAAGCAGGCGTGACTGCCACCATGTGTATGTTCCCTCTCCCTTGGGAGATGGAGAGGAGTTTGGGATGTGCTTCTGAGTGGATTAGGAATCTCATTAATCAATGTGGGTGGGGCTGGTGGGAAAAAAAAGTTTCAGCAGATGGCAAGCCTGACTCAGAATTTTCTGACATTCTTTTCAAAGCGTAGTTGGGCATTCTTGTTTCACAGGATCTTTGCTATAACATGACTTCCCTTGGCTCCGAATACAGGGTTACAGAGGCCTTCGCTGGGCCCCAGCCAAGGAAGAGAGATTAGTGGAAGTACTAGAAGTACTGTGTGAGGACACCGTATCACTGAGAACACCGGCCTGGAAAGGGCATCTCAAGGGCAGTCCTCGTGCAGCGTTCCAAGCTACGCCACGCCAGATTGGGACGTTCATGATGAGACGAGATGCTGAACCTTGTGGGACCAGGTGACCGCAAACTGGGCTAAACATTCTGGAGCGCAAAGCAAGGCTCACACTGGCAGAATGGGGCTGGACCCTGGCTTCGCCCACCTACTTGTTGGCGCTGCCCCGGAAGCCATAAATCCTTCCTTCCTATGAAGATGTCGCCAAGCAGGCGTTTATGCAGCACGTGACCCACGCACAGGCGCATGCGCGGTGCTTCGGGGTGCAGAGTAGGAAATAAATAAAACACTACTTTCTCTGCCCATGAAAGTATTTATGTTCAATTAGAGGTCAAAAGTGTGGCTATGAGGGAGAAAAATAAGTAAACATGAAATTAGCTATTAATGTGGTCCCAATAACATTTGTGGTTCAAGGAAAGGGACTCAGAAAGGCAAAAAAAAAAAAAAAAAAAAAGTTTTTAATGGTGATTATACTTTAAAAGAGGATGGTTAAGACGAGCAATCTAAAAACTAATTCTTGGCTAACTTGCAGGCTTGGACCTGGCAAAGAGGGGTGCGTGTGTGTGTGTGCACGAGGGTGTGTGTGTGCCCGTGTGCACACACTCACACACACACACGCAGAAGCTGAGCCACATCCTTCTCCCCCTCTTTCCTCAGGGTCAGTTTCCTTACCACAGATTTCTTACTTCCACTTCCACTCTTTTTCTCCCTCTACCCTCATTCCTCCCCTTGTCATGCCAGCTAGAGGGCCGGTGACTTCCCTGATGAAAGGGATGGGAAAACAAATATTGTTTCTTCCTGACTCTGAATTCCTTCCCTGCCCTGCACCCTTCTGCTCCTTCTACCGCTTACCTAGCCAAACCTCACCCTCACATTTTGCTCCAACGGTTTGGGATTATTTCCCAGTGTGTGGTAAGGAGAATTCTAGCGCCAGCAATTCCATGCCATTTTTGGATCCGAATACGTTGGCAGCCAAAGAAATGCAGGCCAATACAATCAAACCTTCCAGGGAGCCAGCCACTCTTGGATCACTCTGCAGCCGGCTCCTCCTCACACTTCACCCCTCACTCTTGTTTTCTTCTTCATTACAACAGCAAGCAAATTATACTCGGATCACAAGCACGGGCCTGGCGAAGGGTGTTGAGGCCCCTGTCGCTCTTTCTTCTCTGAACCTTTTGCTTCTCCCCAGGACCTCCCTGGCTGGGATGGATGTGGTTCTTCTCCTGTGAATAAGAGGACGAGGCAGGGCCCAATGTGACCCAGTCTCCGTCATGTGGATTAGAGGGTCTTCCTATCCCTTGGTCTAGGTAAGTGAGGCCCTGGCAGGGGCCTTGCTTAGAGTCCCTGTTCCTGTGAAGAAATACTGATCTAGCAGTTGTCTGGTGTGGGTTCTAATGATGAGTCACTAGAAAAAGAAGTCCATGTCTCCCAAAGCTTGCCGGCTTCCCGGAGCATCTGACAAGTTGTGAAATGTCAGTGATTATTATGTCACTGTTGTTATGGTCAGGGAGGGTAGGTCCACTTGGCCACGTTCACTGGTGCTAATGACATCAAGGATTAGTCCCCAAAAGGCCAGCATCCTTTGTATTAAAAAAAAAAAAAAAAAAAAAAGGTTCTGTGCAGCGCCAACGCCCCCTCGGTCAAGGGCTGCAGTGCGGCCTCAGTCTGGCCATATCAGAGTGTAGGCTGGTTTAGGTCATGTTGGCCTTGGAAGACAGGGAGGTGGGAGACTTCAAAGGGAACATCCCACCGAAGGCTACCAGTGGCAGCAGGAACAAATACAAGTGACCATATTAGCATCATAACTGTTTCCTCCTCTTCTTTGTCTAAGCCCCAGCTGGCCTTTCACCCACAGATGAGACCCACATCAATGTTACCCCAATCCCTCAGGCTAACGCTCCCTTGTTAATTTCCTTGCCTCATCTACTTGTTTAAATGGGACCAGAGACAGAGCTGCTCCCACACATAGCCACACCCAAGCTGTGGGACCTTGGGCAGGTTACTGAACCTCTCTGAGCCTCATGCTCCTCATCCGCAGAGTAACTGAATCTACCTCATAAGCCTACAACGTGACAATCGAATTAGATAAAGCATGCAAAAGTGCTATGTCAACTGTAAATTGATGTGAAACCGCCATTGTTGTTTCTCCAGTGAACTCCTGCTTCAGAAGGGAAAAGAAGCTCCTTTCAAATGCTTCCTGCTGGTGGTGAAATCGACCTTCTGCAATTCAAAGAAATCAGACCAGCCTGAAGGAGGGCATGGGTGGTTTCTAGTCCGGATGTGCGCATAATAATTATAATTATATGGATAAGAACCTACTGAACCAGTCATCAGAAGTGGGCTAGGTGTACATGTTTCCCTCACTGTCCAAAAGTGGAACATTCTGGTGAAGTCTCTGGGAAGCCAAAATGGTGTAAAGTGAAGAAGCAATTACCGTTAATTTAGAAGGAAAATTTTTTTAGTGCCAAGATTCAAAAAATAACCTCTCTTAGGCTTTTCTGATACCGTAGGACATCGTTTGCTAACGGATGCACAAAGTAAATAAAGGTCAAGAACAGATGCCCACACAGTTCCAAGCTCTGGCAGCTTGATGCTGAGACGCTAAGTGTAGTTCCCATGGACACGGCTTGGCCGAGCCACTTTCATTGCTAGGGGTCCACTGTCCGTATAAGGACTCCACAGAAAACAAATGCTCTACACTGTTTTTGCTTTTGATCCTAAAAAGTGCAAATCATCTTTGGATTTCAGATAGCAAGAACAGGTACAGTACTTATGTAGGTCTTTCATAAAAGCAAAGTGGTGCAACGGGAACTTTCGAAAAGTAAGGGATACCAGTGTGTACCTTTTTAAACTCCTCAGATAATTCTGAGGATTAGCCAAGTAGAGAACCCCTGGGCCAGTCATCACTTCCCCATCCCTTAGCCTAGGACAGGGTATCTCCAACTTTTCAGATAAGAATCACCTGGGATACCTGCTGAAAATACAAAGTCCCACACTCCATTCCAGATGCTCTGGATTAAACCTTGGGGGAACGAGCCTAAAAAGTAGGTGAATCTTATTAAGTTGGGAAACAGCCCAAAATTTCTCAAATGTTTAATGTGTATAAGAATTAACAGAGAACTTTGTTTTTAAGAAATGAAGATGGCCAGGCATGCCCACTCTAACTGAAGAAATTCCATTTGGAAAGTCTGAGATGAACCCCAGGATTTTCACTTTTAACTAGCACCCTCAGTTGTTCCTCAAGTCTGCTACTCCATGGAAAATGTTATCCCAAATCTCTGCAATGACCTCAGAGAATGGAGGATAAGTCCTAGGTCATGCCAGCTCCAGCTCCTATGGACACTCTTGTTCAAACTTCCTGGTGGCTGTGGAGAAAGGTTGACAAATTCTGAGAAGGGACAATCCTAAACTGTTCCAAATCTTGGCAATGAAAGCTCGGAAGTGGGGCACATGGCATGAGGTGCTAAGACAAGCCAAGGAACGCTAGCGTCCAGAGAAGCTGTGTTCCAAATGCCACTTCCTGGGGCTCCACTCCTTTAAGCCGGGAGCCAACTCACCTATGCCACTGCCCCAAGGAACAACTTCCTTGCCCTGGCACTATGGACATCCGTAGTAGGGCCCGTCAACTGTCTACACACCCAGGAAGCTAGGCAAGCTTTCCTTTGGCATCTGTACTCTCTGCTCCCTCCCTGCCACAATCTTGGGTCCTATGCCTGTGGGACCTGCAGACTCACCACCCAGAGTCCACGATGGACCAGGACCCCTCAGGGCACATGATGTAGTCCTTGCTCTAGTCTATCTGCGTCCCCAAGCAAGGAGCCATCGGTTACAGAAAATGTGAAGGGTAAGGGCATTTTCTTCCTTTCCCTACAAGTCTATCAGCACACAGATGAGAATTTCTGCTCTCTCCAATATATTGAAGGAAAAGCTTCTCCTTTGTCACCTCTCATTGGCTTTTCCTATGTGATAACAGAGAATCAGTTAACAGTGTGGGAAGAGAGGTTCTTGTTGGGCCTCTGCCCAATGGATAGCATCACCCCTGTTCCTCTACATCCTGGAGATTCCATGGCTTGTCCCTTTGATGATATGGATCTTCAGATATGAATCCAGAAAATCAGTAGGGAAAAGCTTGGTTCAAAGTACAGGAGAGCCTAGGGATTCACTATTTGTCCCTAAAGATGATGAGGTGATCTGATTTCTGCACTCCCACCTCCCATCTGATTTAATACCTCTTTTGAAACCAAGATCAGCTAAAAAGCATTGTGGCAAACACAAACAATGGGTCCCTGGTCATGGGATAAGACACCGATGGACAGACTGACTGACCAACTTGCTGACCAACCAGAGAGACGCCCAACTGAACCCACATCCCACCTGTATTGACTTCTACAGTTGATTTTTCATAGTCACAAAATAAAGATTTTAAAAAATGAAGGTAAGTGACTTCTGACAAAATCTGCAGATGGAATGCAGCTGCCTACTTTCTTCCCCTCCCAAAACACCCCTAAAAATACCAGGAGAGGGTTAGTTTTTTCTTAAGACATAAATCTAAAAGGTCAGTAGTCCACGAGAGAAGGAACTAAGAGCAAAATGTTGGAGGACAGAAAATACATGAATATATCCCCTAAACCAGAAAGCTGAGAAACAATTCGATTTGTACCAACAAGTCCTCAAAAATTTTAGAAATCAGTAACAGTTACCTCTAGAAAGAGGGGCTGAACAAGGTGGCCAAAATTAACAGGATTGGTTGAAAGTCTATATTTTAGAGTCAGACCCCCAAAGCCTCTCCTTGGACAGTCATGTTATACAATTTGCTGCTTTTCTCCTAACTTATCTTACAGACCTGTGTTCTTTAAAATTATGTGCATTTCTTACCCTTTTTTTATTTTTAATGAAAGGAGGGAGGGAAGGTGGGGAGGAGGGATTCTCTATTAATGAGCATGTCGAGGCCCAATTTGCCCCTCTTCCTCCCCTCTCTGGGTCTAGCCTTTTAAAGTCCAGCACACACTGTCAGCTCAAGATCCCAAATGAACACTGACATAGCTGAGGAGATTTTACAGTGAGAACAGCTGAATACCGTGGCACATTACTCAGTAGCTTGGCTGCAGTTTAAGCATTTAAACAGGTCCATCCAGGCTTTCCCTGTTTTCCTTCTTCCTGCCAGGCACAAGACCCCTACCCTTCAGGCTACTGTCCTGCTGGGCAGCACACCTGACTTCCATGCCTACAGCAAAGGATGAGGTCATTCCTGTAGCTCCTGCATGGTCCTGAAGGAGAAGACTCTTTCCCATCCAAGGAAAGATCTCCTTGTTGAAATTGAAGTAAGCCAAGCCATAGACCTCACCACCTATGTGCTAGAAACCCATTTTCCCACAGTCATTTCTGTTTTGCTCTTATCAAGGCTCCTCTTGCCTCGGGTCCACCCAATCTCTCCATTATCAGAAAGCCCATTCTGGATTAGATATATGCTCATTCTTTCTAGGCATTTTCCTTCTGGAAAACGGCTTCTTCCTGGCCGTGCCTCAGGCCAGCCCTAGCACACTAGGTCCTGTTTGAGACTCTTCTGCTCCAAAGCTCTCAAGGGTCTCCATTTTCAAGATAATGATCTTGATCCAGATAATAAGGGGCGCCTGGGTGACTCAGTCGGTTGAGTATCTGACTCTTGATCTCAACTCAGGTCTTGATCTCAAGGTTCCTGAGTTCAAGCCCTGTGTTGGGTTCCACACTGGGCATGGAGCCTACTTAAAAAAAAAAAAAAAAAAGATAATGACAATGATCTGGCTCTGGGAAGCCTTGTGGATTAAAATCGGGGCTCTTTATACTCTTAGGATCCTATCTTGTTTGCATTTTAATGCAAAAACCTCTGGCAGCCTGCCTGAACCCTAGTCACCATCTTTGGGAGAAGAGTAATTTCTAAACAGGTTCTAGAAGCACAGTTTCCTGAAATAAGAACTTTGTAGTCATTTTGCTTAAGGACTTTAATGTCATTGGGAAATCCTGGATTTTAGTCTCACATCTAGGACTCTAGACTCTACCAGAACACCCATAAAATGTGTTAAAGATCACTAATCTCCACCTATTTTTCATATTCTTAGACCTAGAGATGGTTTTTTGCAGCGTCGTGCAGTCATTAAGACTGTAGTCTGGGGCACTGAATTCTGGCTCAGCTATGTGACCTTAAGCATGCTACTTAACTTCTCGGTTTACTCATCTGGGGATAATAATAGTACTTGTGAAGTTTTGTATTAGTTAATACATGTATATACTTAGAATGATGCCTGGCACATACTAGTGCTCAATAAATGCTGTTATCACTGGCCCATCCTGCCGTTCAAGGAAGACATGGCCCACCCCAAGTTACCCACTCCTTCCTCTGCTGACCACTATGACTGGTGCTGCTGTCATTGTGTTCATCACTCTACAGTGTCCCCTAGTGGTCAGTGGCTTCCTGAGGACAGGAGCTGTATCTTAATCATCTTTATATTCCCCAGTATCTAGTGCAGAGTTTGGCATTTTGTAATTGTGCAATCAGTGTTTGTGCAATTAGTATCTTTTTTAAAAAAGATTTATTTATTTGAGAGAGTGTGTGTGATTGGGGGGAGGGGCAGAGGGAGAGAATCTTCAAACCAACTCCCCACAGAGTGCAGAGTCAGACTTGGAGCTGGATCTCATGACCCATGAGATGACAACCTGGGCCAAAACCAAGAGTCGGACACTTAACTGACTGAGCCACCCAGGTGCCCCATGTGCAATTAATATCTTTTAGGGAAGAGAGAATAGCAGGCAGTTCTGAACTACTCAGCAGAACGTTTGACAACTTTAATTTTCAGAGACCCAGGAGGTGGTTATCCCTCTGGCCACACCATCTGTGGCACCTGGGAAATTTCCTCATATGGTTTTAACTTCTTTCCCGTCTTTACGGAGGAATGGTGAAACATCTGCTGAGAAGAGGCTGGAAGAGGAAAGGAGGGAGGGAACTAAGTCAATGTGACTGTCCCAATCAGCAAGGAGGCCAGTTCCTTTGCTTTGTGTTCCATGACCTTTTCAAGATGTCATTTTGCGAGACTTTCCCAGCAAGAGTACCCTGCCTTCCCCCAAACTTCCCTTAGCTTCGTTGTACCGCCCCAGAGTCTGCTGAGCACAGAGTTTTGTTTACAAATACTATGGCAACCCCAAAAGCTCTGGCAAATCTAAAATATCTTGCCAGCAAATAAAGCACAAGCCTGGAGCCATCAAAGCCCTCTGGACCCCCACCCTCACTGATAGGGTTTTCAAGACATCTGTTTTATGTTCCTGAGCAAGCATTGCACCACGACTTTCAGGGCCTTTCTCTCCTTCAAAGGGGATACGTCCTAAGGGGCATTTAAAAAAACCCATTCCTCTTGCCAATAGCCGCATTATAGCTTAGCTCCAGAGCCTCACTGAGGGGGTTATCAACTTTCTTTTTGATGTTCAAATTTTAGTGGGACGGTACATCAAACGTGATTTTTTTTTTCAATGTGTCCATAACCCCTTCCCTTTACCTGCTTAGTTTGGTTACAGATCCTGATAAAAGGAGTCAAAGTACAAGGAATTTGTGGGGGAGGCGATCCCAGTAACAATGGAAGAAGAAATGGGAGATGAGATAGGAAAAAGGCAGCAGCAAATAAGCAGTGCATGATGGAGCCCCTTTCTGTGTAAATAACCGGAGCATAAATGCATTTGGGAACGCAAAGAGTCAGTTAGCACATGTACTTTGAAGTTACAAACGCAAGAGGTGAGAGAGCTGAAGACTTATACACCAGTTTTCATGGGTCATGGTTGCGGACTGCTGTGTGGAGGAGATGAAACAAAGCCTCGGGCACTTCTCACCTACTGATAAAAAGCCTTAGGGTGTGAGAAGTCTGGCACTGCAGTGAAAAGGCCAGAGGGGATATGGACAGGGCACCAGGAGTAACTCCTGGAAGGCTCACCTTCGCACTATGCCCAAGGTTGGAGATTCTCCCCTTTGTACTCGTATATTTTAACCTTTCTTCTCCTAAGCAGAATGGCTATTGGTGATACATACATGAGATTTGTCTTCGGCAGCAGTTCCTTTCCCACTAACTGAGGGTCACATCTGATTATATGTGCAGCACCCACATAAGATTAGAAAGAGGATGAGATCTCGCTAACAGTCCACACCCCATATTTCTACCCTTCATTTCAAAGCTCATCACATAGTTGATTATGGCTATCTTGCCCTGCCCAGTCTTCCTTTCTCCAAGCCAAATATCCTCAGATTCCTTAATAAGTATAATACAGTAACACCACCTGGTGTTTGAATAATGCTTTACTTACTTAAGAGCTACAGAACATGGTCATACCATAGTTGCCACTCATTTGGAGTCCTCGCATATCTTCCTCATCCCTCCATGTCTGCCACTTTCTGTAAGTTTGGATCTTGTTGGTATAAGGAAACAGTCGAATTGCCTATATCCTCGGTAAACATAGTCTGCATCACTGTCAAAATTGTAAAGAATCTGGTTTGTATGGAGGTACATTACCCTCCTTGTAGGCAAACAAACCAGCCTCACACAATTTCATGGATGCTGGCAGAAGATACAAGATTCCTGGGTCAGAGACAAAAGACTTTACTACTCATGGCACAGCAAACAGCATAAACATCAGAATGTTTGTGCCAGTTCCTCAAGCCCAAATTCCCACAAGGCAATGAGAAGAGGACCAAGTGACACCCATACACACAGGGGGTTGCTTTACAGGAAAGTTTATAGAACCTGAATCTTTTATAATGGCCAAAAAGGAAACAAAGCAAAAAGCCTGACCTTGGCTCTAGTGGGAGAAATCTTTTTTATACCAGGTTTACAGGCAATCTTATCTTTTGTTCTAGCAGATTCTATCTCTATCTTCCAAGCTGTTCACTATATAAAAATCTTTGAGAAGATAGTCCAAAACAAAGATCAGGAATGCAGAAACATGAGAATTGGATAATTGTCTCTCAATATTTGCATAATAGGTAGTTACATGTAGATGAGCACATCAATTCTTATAAACAGTACTCTAATTTCCAGTTGACTTCCATTCTCATTTCAGAGGCACTTCATTTGCATTTTGGGAAATGATATCTTTTATTTTAGCTCTCAGGTTCTAGCTATCCAATTCTCTGTCAGATCCTTTAATGAGGGAAATACACAAACACTTAAAATATAATAGTGGAGTTCCTACTTAAATAAATACTGAGTTTAAAAAAAATTAAGTGAAAGGTTGCAAAACTTCTACCATGAGCTGAAATGAAATGTCATGAACCAAATTACTCTCCCACCTGAAAAAACTAAAAAGCCAGACAAAATGTATGACACAATGGTTTTCAAGACATTGAACAGCAGGCAATGAAACACAATGAACACTAAAAGAGGAGGAACAAATGAAACGAATCTACAATTGTTCCACCTTACTGCAGAGAGCAGTTTCCAGGATGTGGAAGAGGAAGGAAAAATTAGCTGGAGCCAGCATCATCCCTGAGTTGAAGAGACAGAGCTGACAGTCTGAGGAGACCAAAGTGGCTAGAGTTTGCACAGGAGAGTACTGGAAGGAGCAAGGCTTAATGAGAGCTCTTGAGATCTGCAGATAGCCCACCGTAAGTCTTTAGTTGAGTGCTGAGCAACATTGGTATGTCAGGAAATGACCTGAGGCCTGCTGAGGTCAGGGGGGCGGGGATATCTAATGAGATTAGAAGGAATAATAGCCGAAGGTCATATGTTACCAAAAAACAGTTCCTGGTTCCACAAACCAGTGAAGAAAACCTCATAATTCAGGACTATCAGCATATATTCAAAAGTTTTACCTTAGTAATGGGGGGAAATTAGCCCAAACCAAAAGCTGTTCTGGTCCTGCCTAACAAAATCTAAAAGCAAGACCCAAAAGGATCATAAATTAGATTAGTAAGCTTAGTGATATTATAATAGAGTAGTCAAAATGAAAAACAGGAAAGAGACTGAAGAGAAAGATGAAGAGAGCGTCAGTGAGATCTAGGACAACGTCAAGTGGCCTGTTATCTAGGTACTTGGGGTTCCTGAAGTAGGAAGAGGAAATAATAATAATTATTATTATAATAGAAATAATGGTCAGAAATTTAAGGAAAACTATAAACTCATAGCTCTAAAAATTCAACAAAATCCAAGTGTAAGAAACATGAAGAAAACTAAAGTACATCATAATGAGATTGTATTAATAAAGAGATTTCGGGGCGCCTGGGTGGCACAGCAGTTAAGCGTCTGCCTTCGGCTCAGGGCGTGATCCCGGTGTTCTGGGATCGAGCCCCACATCAGGCTCCTCCGCTATGAGCCTGCTTCTTCCTCTCCCACTCCCCCTGCTTGTGTTCCCTCTCTCGCTGGCTGTCTCTGTCTCTGTCAAATAAATAAATAAAATCTTAAAAAAAATAAATAAATAAAGAGATTTCAATGATAAAGAGAAAATCTTAAAAGCATGTAGGGAGGTCATTATGTGGCCTATCATTAAGGTTATAATACACACACACACACACACACACAAAGATAATTTACCAGATAATTATAGCACACTCCTGGTGAAAAGAACGCAAGTTAGAAGGGACTCGAGTACATATTCAAAGTACTGAAATGGAATTCTATACCCAGCAAAAATATCTTTTTAAAAAATGTGAAATAATTGGGGTGCCTGGGTGGCTCAGTCAGTGTCTGACTTGTGATTTTGGCTCAGGTCATGATCTCACAAGTAATGGAATTAAGCCCCCAGCTGGGCTCCTTGCTTAGTGCAGAGTCTGCCTGTGATTCTCTGCCTCTCCCTTTGCCCCTCCCCCTGCTCTCACACTCTCTCTCTAAAATAAATAAAATCTTTTTCTAAAAATATGAAATAATTGTTTTTTCAGAGATATAAAAGCTGAAAGAAGACATACCAGCAGACTATAAGAAATATCAAATAAAGTAACTCAGGCAGATAAAAAATTTTATCAGATAGAAATCTGGATATACATATGGAGATACAGAGCACCAGAAAGTATAACTATGTAAATCTAAGTCAGATATTTTTCCTTATTGTTTAAATCTCTTGGAATAATAATTGACTTTAAAGAAAAAAATGTTGTGAGGCTTATAATTTATGTAAAAATAGTATGTAAATAATAATAGCACAGAGGTCAAGAGGAAGAAATGAAAGTATATCATAATAAGGTTCTAATAATGTATTTGAAATGGTATATCACATGAGCATATATTGAGATAAGTTAAAGATATTTACTATAAACCACAAAGCAACCACTAAAAAATACAACAGAGTTACAGCAATTATCCACAAACAGAGATGAAATGGAATCATCAAAAATACTTAATCCAAAAGAAGGTCATGCTATGGTCTGAATATATCCCTTCAAAATTCGTATGATTAAATCCTAATGTCCAAGTTGATGGTATTAGGGTGGGGGCCTTTGAGACATGATTAGATCATGGTGGCAGAGCCTTCATGAATGGGATTGGTGCCCTTAGAAAAGAGACTTTTGAGATATCCCTATCTACTTCTATCAGGTAAGGACACAACAAGAAGTCTGCAACTGAGAAGAGTGCTCTCACCCAATCACGCGGGGACCCTATTTCAGGCTTCTGTGTCCAGAATCATTGGAAGTAAATTTCTATTGTTTTTAAGCTACCCAGTCTGTAGCATTTTGTTATAGCAGACTAAGGACACAAAAGAAGAAAAAGAGAACAAAGAACAGATGAGACAAAAAGCAAACACAAAGCAAAGGGAAGATTTAAATTCGCCTTTATCAATAGTTATATTAAACATAAATAGCCTAAACACTGTAATTAAAAGGATTTTAAAAAAAGAACTTGCTTTCTACCATAAGCCTACTTTAAATATAAGAAACTAACAGGTTAAAAGGAAAAGAATGGTATGGTAGGCTAAATAATGGTCCCCTGAAAGATATCAATATCCTAATTCCTGGAACCTATGAATGTATTAAGTTACACGGCAAAAGGGATCTCACTGATGTCATTAAGGATCTTGAGATGAGGAAATTATTCAAGCGGACCTATTGTAATCATGAAAGTCCTTCTAAGAGAGAGGCAGGAGGGTCAGAGCCAGAGAAAGCCATGTGACAATGGAAGCAGAGATAATCAAGAGGATGTAATGACACTATGCTATAAAGATGGAGAAAGAAGCCATGAGCCAAGGCATCTAGAAACTAGAAAAGGCAAGGAAACGGATTCTTTCCTAGAGCTTCCAGAAGGAACCAACCCTGATGACACCTTGACTTTAGCCTGAGGAGACCAATTTTGGACTTCTTACCTCCAAAACTATAAAATAACAAATTTGTGTTGTTTAAAGTCACTAAGTTTGTAGTCACTTGTTATAGAAGCAATAGGAAATTAATACAGCTGGGGAAAGATATACCATGTTAACACTAATCAAAATAAAGCTAGTGCGACTATTTTAATATCAGACAGATTTTAGAGTGAGGAATATTGCCAGGGATAGAGAAGCTCATTACGTAATGATAAAGGAGTCTGTCAATTCTTCGGGAGGACGTAACAATTCCAAAAATGTATGTATCTAATAACAGAGCTTCAAAAAGTCATGAAACAAAAGTTTGATGGAACTTTAGAATGAAATTTTCAAATCTATAATTACAATTACAGATTTTTAATATCTATCTCTCAGTAATTCTACTAGGAAAAGTAGACAGAAAATCAGTTAAGATACAGACATCTTAAATAACACTACCAGCTTGACCTGATATTTCTAGAACATTCCACACAACAGTATACATATTCTTTTCATTTGCACACAGAACATAGACCACATTCTGAGCAATAAAAGCTGTGTCAATTTAAGAGGATTCATGTCATACAAAGTATTTCTCTGACCACAATGAAATTAAATTCTAAACCAATAACAGCAAGATGCCTGGAAAATTCCCAAATATTTGGAAACTAAGTAATACACATTTTTGACAGTTTCATTTAGGTATAATTGACACAAAATTGTGTATATTTAAGGTGTATAAGTAATAAACTTCTAAATAACTTATGGATCAAAAAAGAAATCAAGGAAAAATTAGAAAGTATTTTAAAATGAAAAAGAAAAGAGAAACACTATCTAAACATGGGATGCACTACAGCAGTCCATAGAGGTAAATGTACAGTAGTAACTACCTATATTAGAAAGAAGGAAGTTCTCAGATCAAGGACTTCAACTTCCACTTTAAGAAATTTAAAAAAGAAAAGCAAATTAAACCAAGGAATTAAAGCAAAGTAGAAGGAAGGAAGGAATAAATATCAGAGCAAAAATCAATGAATAGAAACTAGAAAAATAATAGAGAAATCAATGAAACCAAAAGCTTCTTGTTTGAGAATATCAATAAAATTGAAGAACCTCTAAGCAGAATTATCAGGGGGAAAAACCAGAGAAAACAAAAATTAATAATAATATTAGAAATGACAGAGGTGATTGTACCTTAAATTCTGCAAATATTGAAAGAATTATAAGGAAATATGAGCCACTTTATGCCAATAAATTTAACAATTTTTAAATAGACCAATTCTTTGAGAGTTACAAACTAACGAAGTTCACTCCACATAGCTCTTTTTCATGGGACCTCAGATTCAACATCTTGTCACTCCCCAATCATGTGACCCAAACGTCAGCGTATTGCTCTGAAGAAATAGCATATTAAGAAAAATAAGTAAGAGGCTGCAAAATATGCGAAACTTTTGGCCAAGAGAATGCAGAAAGCCAAAGAAAAACACCAGGAACAGATTGCCAAGAGATGGAGGCTGTTCACTCTGGGAGCTTCTACCTAAGTCTGAGTCCAGTCAAAAATGAGATTTTCTCAGAGTAACCAATACGTAAGATCAGGCATTAAAAAAAAGAAGAAGAAGAAAAATTCAGTCCACATAGACAAAACTTACGGTAAAAAGAGCTAGACAAAAAAGAGTATACATGTGCGATTCCATTTATATAAATTTCTAGAAGATAAAGACAAATCTAATATGAAAGAAAGCAGATCTGTGGTTGCCTAGTATGTGGGAGTGGTGTGAGCAGGCGGGGGCCAGGAAGAAGGGAGAGGGGTGGGTTACAACAGGCAAGAGGAAGCTTTTAGAGGGGACACATATGCCCATTATCTTGATTACGGTGATGAGTTCACGGGTCTATACATATGTCTAGATTTACCAAATTGTATACGTTAAGTATGTACAGTTTATTTTTCGTCAATTGGTAAACCACTTTTATCAATGAAACAGAGTTTGTTTTCTCAATTTGAAAGATCGTTCTATAAATCTCAATTCAGTCCACCTGCTTTTAAAGTGACTGTGAAGGACCATCCAGCTATATTAAAAGGGACCCACGTGAGACACGGAGGCGTGTGCCTAGCCTATGCACATTTATGGGCAGCACACAGAATTCTGTTTGGAAGACAAAACAGGGAGAGAAGCCGGGATGGAGGAAGAGGGAGGGTATGGGCAGCAAGCCTTGCTGAACTACCAGCAGAGCTACCAACACAAAAAAACGGCTTCACTTGCCCACCCTCTCCGCAGGCAATCCCCAGGGTACAAAGTAAGTAAAATCAACTTTCCTTCCTTCTGGCCTGACCTAAGCATTCACTGGCCTGAAGCAGGAGAACTTGTTCCAGCCAGCTTGCTAGTTACACCATCCTGGCAGGCCACATGCTCCGAGAGCTCTCTTCCAAGATACTGTGTCCTGGTTAAGCCCTCAAGGGCATTGCTTAGGACCTTGCTATAGGCAGGCCAAAGATTTGCATTTTTTTGAGCTGGGGAACTCCACTGAGGGGGGGTCAGTTCTGGTGCCTGGAGTACACAGTGAAGTTTTGTTTGATCTACTAAGGCAATTGAGATGTTGTAACTCATTTGCAACTGATTTGATTTTACTCCAAAAGTATTTCCCTCCAGCCTAGACTTGGCTCTGTGTCCTGGAAATCAGGAGAACCGTATGTGGGTAAAAAGTAGAGGTCTAATGGACAACGAGCAAAGAACTCAAGGTCTCTCTGCATATGAGTATTTTAATTGCTTTCGAAACCCCGCCTCCCTCCACCCACTGGTCACCGGCGGTGTTTCCTTCCACGGGGGTGGAGAGCGGAGCTGCTGGGAATGCTGCTGGGGCTCCCAGAAATGCCACCACAGTTGCCCTTGGCAATCCTTTCTTGTGCAATGCCCTTTCTCAGGGAGATGAATACAGGCTGTACATACCGAGTGTCAGTCACACACTCAGCTACCGCCGGTCTCATTAAGCAGAAACTGAAAGGACCCTGAGGAAAAATAATGCGACAGAATCCGGAATCCGGAGTTCAGGGAAGAAGGGAGCAAGGGAAAGAAACTTCCTGCAACGGGGAAGCCACTTCCAGGCAAACAGCCTGACGCCCAGTACGGTACAGGTCCCTCCCTCCCGAGAGCAAGGGCTATTTAACATTCCATGCCTTTGTCAACCTGTTCCTCAGTACAACCGCTCAAGTGGGAGGCACAGGCACCGAGACCCGGCACAGGGGAGGTCTCCTGGGCTGGACGGACAGCACTTGCTGCTCCCAGGAGAGCCGTCTGTGAAAGAATGATGCACCAGGGGTTTTTAAATCTGGATCTGCCTTTTAGGAGAGAAAAACGTCATTTTCCTTTTACCCTTCTGAGTTCTTAGCTGAGATGCCTGTGATGAGAGACAGATTAACTCGAAAAAACCAGATTATTAGCATCTAAGCCTTATGTATTCACCGGAGATACCCAAGAAAATGAGTAACTCCCAGAGGTGGCTTTAGAAGTCAGGGTTAAATACTATCTTAATAGGGAAAGAGGAGGGAGGGATGCAGACCTCTTAGTGGAGAGTAAATGATTTGGGGGAAAGATGAATGGGCCCTTAGAAGAATAGATGGGAAGGCAGGACAGTTTGCGACAAATTCTGCCTGGGGGTGGGCATTGACTTCTAGTCTCCTCTCCTGTAATAAGAGTCAATCTTCCCCCGCCCCCGTTAATGACATTCACAGGGAGGGAGGGGCTTTAGGACAACTGAGCTCCTTTTGCACAACCTGTCTTCTGGCAGATAAGGGGAAATCAGGGAAAGCCTTTTCCTACATTTACTGTGTTTCAAGTGACAGCAGCTCAAAATGATCAATGTAACAAAACATATTGGGAGGGCATGCCCTATCACATTTCTGCTGCTCTTCAGCCCAGAATTAGTTGTGAAACCTTATGTACCTCCCTTTACATCCCTGGGACTCTATTTCTCCATCTGTAATATGTGATTACACTCTAGTTTTCCAGTTTTAAGGTTGTATTAAAAAGGAAACCACAGGCCCCAAATGATGTCACTTAGGTTAAGACCCCAAGTCAGTAAACCAAGTAAACTCTGGTTTCAACCTCCTAGCAATGTTAGCTTTAATCAGTCAGCATGAATTTCCTGGTGAATATTAGAAAATTTACTAATAGGCCCCTTTTACTCCCCTTATGAGGGCAACCTTGCCAAAGCAATGCATTCCTTTGTTAATACATTCCTTTTCGTTATGCCCTCTCTCTGCCTCTAAAGACCTTTGCTTTGCTTAATTCAATGGATTTCCCTCTACTTGCTAGGTGGGATGCTGCCTAATTCACAGATCATATAACAAAGCCAATTAGATCCTCAGATTTACTTGGTTGAATTTTGGTTTTTAACAGATTTGGTGGCAGCGATGGGATCCAAAGTGAACTTTTGCCAGCACTCAGGGACGATAAGAAACAAACATGATGGGGCGCCTGGGTGACACAGCGGTTAAGCCTCTGCCTTTGGCTCAGGGCATGATCCCGGCATTATGGGATCAAGCCCCATATCAGGCTCCTCCGCTGGGAGCCTGCTTCTTCCTCTCCCACTTGCCCTGCTTGTGTTCCCTCTCTCGCTGGCTGTCTCCATCTCTGTCGAATAAATAAATAAAATCTTAAAAACAAACAAACAAACACGACGCTTTGCAAAACCTTTCAAGTTCACTTTTGCACCATCTCTGTGGGCTGTCGGTGACTCCCTCTTGGTTTGAACTCTGCTCTTTTTGCATTCAGGCTAGCAACCTAATTGGCTTCCCAGTCCAAGGTTAATGGGTCAGTGTGGACTAACAGGAGGCTCTCAGGGAGCAGCTGTCCTTAGCCCTTGCTTTGGTCCACAGTCCCACACCAGAATCCCTCCCCCAGTTCCTGGCTGGATTCCGCATTTCGGGCATTTGCAGCTTTAGTCCTTTCCCCATTTCCAGTCCACAGTCTCTGTTTATGGAGTCTGCTAACTTCGTCTATGCTGGGAATTGCTGGGGGTGCGCACAGCCTTCTCTTGGCCAGTCCACAATGACATCGTTTGGTTACTGCTGGTGCGTGAAGGTACACAGGTTTGTCTGTCTTGTTTTGTGTAAATAAAGGCTTAGCTAATGGGATCCTTAAATTCTGAAGAAATCTTCCGGGACATCTGCTCATCTCATGTCTAAAAACTGATGCAGGGAGCTGTGACTATCTATTAAAAAATGGCAAAATTTTACTAAAAATAAGCTAAAATTACAATGACCATTGTGGGAAATATTCCAATGAGATAAAATCATTCATTTAAGAAGTGCACTTGAAAGAAAGGTTTCCCAAATTAAACTGAATGGGATACCTATTTTAATTGGCAAGCAAGCACCTCCAAAAGGTTTCAAGATTCCAAAATTGTTTCATTGGAAGATTCATTGCGAAGGCTAATGAAAAATTAAAGACGTGTGAGGAACGTAAAAGACTGTAAAACTGACATAACGCCTACTGCTCCCCTCTTTCCTCCTCCGAGTACTTACTCTAATCTAAATTATTTGTCCACTCTGAAAGACCACACAACTGAAAACAAAATTCCTCCAGGTCAATGGCCTTACAGACACCCCCATATCTACCTACACAGGAGGGGTCCCCAGATGGGCACCCTTGCTTTTCACATGCCTGATAATATATCTTCTTTGTAACTCCTTTGTAAAGGAGTTAATGATTTCTTTGGAGTCTTCCAGGACAGTAGATAACACCTAAGGACTGACCAGGCAGAGGCATGATGTACAATTTCCCAAGACCACGGACTCGGGACCCCTTCACACCAAGACCCTGGGCTCCAGGACATAAGTGACTTATGAAGGACACCTGAACACTTGTTCTGGTTCCTGGATGCCTGAGAGGACACGTACACGAGACCACCATCCTCAATAAAGCCCCAGACCCCAAGCAAAACAAGACTCCCTCTCCTTTCCTTTGTGAGTCTCCCGGATGTTCCGCCTGCTATACTGTCACTTACACTATTCAGTAAACTCGGCTCTCACTTCCTCTTTGCCTGAGTTTGATGTCTGTCCCTCAAGAAACCACGGACCCTTTTGACTGGCCCTGCAGAACCCCTTCTGGGTCCTCAGACCCAGCCAGCCAGCATCACTTCCGCTCCCAGAAACAGCTATTGCTTTCTCGCTCATCTCAGTTTGCGTAACTGGGCTTGGCTTTCCGCCTGCCTGGAACAGCCCTGGTTGCTGGTTCTCTCTTTTGGCTGTCTTTGGGAGTAACTCTGGATTTTGGGAAGGTACTATCCTCTGCACCCTCTTTGGGGACCTGTCTTACACCCAAGGGGGTGGGGGGAGGTTAGTCAATACTGCCAAAAATATTTAAAATTAAAACTATATCCCCAGAGGGAAAGAAACAAATTGAGGATGACGCAGTAGGATAAGTAGATCAACCTATGATGTCATTTAAGTTACAACCCAATTCTTTGAGGAAATGAGAGCAGCTATCCTTATCTTAATCTTTTGTAAAACAAAAATCAGTTCTGGAGGCAATTCAAAATTCGTCTATTTCTTACCAACCTCCAAACTTCCCTAGTTCCTTTCAAAAGGTTAGTAAATTATTGGCCCTAGGAAACCTCCCTACAGAAACTTACATTCTTTCATTGTTCCTTGAAGTGAAACATCTTATCATGTCTTTGAAATGTAAACACAGCCCACAATCACGTGAGACAAAAAGAAAAAAGGGAAAGAGGCCTTTTTCAAATACGAAGCACAGTTCCCTTAAGATTAATTTTAGGGACAAATAAAAATCTTAAAAATCTTCTCCACAAATATTAGTAACTATAAGATCTCTGCACCTGTGTGTGTGTGTGGACGTTATAAATGTGAGTTACCGTTCCACTTCCGGATGGTGTTGATGAGGGAGAAGGCTGGCTGAAGACAAAGCATAAGCACACACCCTGCAGCCTCCCCCCACCCCCACTCTTGGGTGGGACGTGTGACATTCTTCCAGGAAGCCCCCAACCGTCTTAATGCTAATGTCTTGCTAGAGAGAAAAACAACCTTAACTTGACAATGGCCAGGCCTCTGGTATCTTGTGAGTCTTTAACATATGAAAGTACTTTCACAGTCTCCCTTTTTCCTTACCTCCCCCAACCCCATCAGTATATAATCAGTCACCCCTCACAACCCGGGGCCGCCGCTCTTTCTGCTCGTGAGTCCCGTTCCTTGATTTAATACACCACCATTTTGCACCAAAGACGTCTCAAGAATTCTTTCTTGGTCATCAGCCCCGGACTCCACCCCACTGAACCTCACCTATATTCTACAACTGTATCAGTATTGCTGAAATTAGTTTGTAAAAGAGCTCTGTTTTGTGGGTTTGAACACAAGTGCTTACAAGGACTGGGCAATTTAAAATACTAGAAAAGGGGCACCTAGGTGGCTCAGTTGACTAAGAGTCTGCCTTTGGCTCAGGTCATGATCTCAGAGTCCTGGGATCGCGGCCTGCGTTGGCTCCCTCGTCAATCAGTGGGCAGTATGCTTCTCCCTCTGCCCTCATCCCCAACTTGCACGAGCACAGAGCTTGTATGCTGTCTCATAAATAAATAAAATCTTCCAAAAAAGTAAATACTCAAAAAGAGAAACTAACCCCAATTTTTTTCAAGTCCATGTGATCTGGGAAAATACTCTATATAAAAGCTAGTGTAAGGTTAATGGTTTAATTAAAACAGACATGTCTTTAGAGTTACCAGCAGTAAATGTAAAACTTTCATTCTACCTGAATTTCCTAGCCAAATAAGTTCACATAATCTCTTACAAGATTTACCACCGAAAAAACACTAGCTTGCGATAATGGCTGAAGTTGTCCAATGTTTAATGAAGTTTTGTAGGTAATCTAAACATAATTACTGAAAACAAGTGAATTAAATAAAAGCAAGATAAGCTTATAAATGAAATTTCAGCAATATTTATGTCTACTTAAATAACTTTCCCACATCTTTTTGGGTAACCTTAAAGTTTTACTGAATGAGGTTTAAACTGTAAGTTAAATTCTTTAAATATCTAGATGATTTCCAAATAAGATAAAATACTAAAACAATTATTGAACATAGGTTTATCTACGTTTTGGCTTCTTATTACAAAGAAACTAAAAGATATTTAGATATGCTAGTGCTACACGGGAAAATTGAAAAAAAGCATATGCTTCCAAAAATTATGAAATACATTCATAAATTTTCAAATCTAAAGAATACTGGTGTAAAGTTCACAATGGCTTACTGGTAAGTGTGCCCTGGAAACTAAGGGTTCTAAGAGTTACAACTTCTAATTAATTAAGACCACTGGAAATAATAAGGGAAACAATTCTCTACGTCAGGAAAGTAGGATGTATGTTCTGGTAAGAAAAAGCATGAAAAGAAAAAACATTTTTGTTGAGGGAAAAGAAAGTAACTTTGTTCTGAAGTAAGACTGGTTATTTAAAAAAGAAACCTTAAGGGGCGCTTGGCCAGCTCCGTCAGTGGACCATGGGACTCCTGACCTCGGGGTTGTAAGTTTGAGCCCCACACTGGGTGTAGAAATTACTTAAAAATAAATAAATAAAATAAAACAAAATAAAGTAAAATAAAAAGGGAAAACTTAGACAAAACCTAAATTTAAAGAGCAAGTTACAAGTTTGTGGAAAAGAAATCGCTGAAAAGAACTTCTAGTATGTGACCCACCTGACTTCTGGGCAAGGGCAGGAACAACGGATTCTATGAAGACTGTGACTCACGCGCGTGAAGCCCATTCTGCTTCTGCAAAACATGGCGCCACGTTGCCAGACCATTGCTATCCTCCTGGCATTATAACATGGCAACGGTCTGCTCCTAAGTCAGGAAAATTGAGGTGGTAAACTGGCTGTAAGTCAAATGAAGAGTCCAGACTATGAGAAAACCAAGAGAGCAGCTTCATTCTTCCCAGTTCCCTGACAAACCCCATTTTTTGGTTTTTGCATTCCTTCACCCACCACACTGCATTTCAGATGACTCAAATTATAAATAGACCTTAGTGGGGAAACTTCTATAAAATTGCAAAAACCGTCTACCAGCAATGTCTGATTTGTCGGGTCCATCACCCTGGAAAAACTGTTTTGGTCTCCAGAGGCCTCAGATCTTCTCCCTCTGGATGCTTTGAAGACCTACAGGTGAACTTCATTCATAAAGCTGGCACTTCAGATGTGTTATCAATACGTTCTTGTGACTGTGTGTGTATTGAAGCCTGGGTGGGTTGAAGCCTTTCCTGATGCTCTCACAGTGGGGAAAAAGAAAAAAAACTGTTTAAAAAATGTGTTTCCCAGGGACACCTGGGTGGCCCAGTCAGTTGAGCATCTGACTCTCAATGTCAGCTCAGGTCATGATCTCGGGGCCCTAGGACCAAGCCCCGAGTCAGGCTCCATGCTCAGCAGGGAGTCTGCTTGAGGATTCTTTCTCCCTCTGTCCCTCCCCCTGCTCACACTCTTTCTTTGTCTCTCAAATAAATAAATAAATAAATAAATAAATAAATAAATAAATCTTTTGAAAAAATGTGTTTCCCACTCGGGATACATCTTCTATAACCTCCAGTGACCAAGGCACCCACTTCCCTGGGCAAATCATATGAGTCTTAACGAAACCTTGCGAACTTCTTGATCCCTTGTTGTCGCATGCTGGTGTGGCCACCTACTCTGAGTCTCTAATGCCTTCTGTTCAAGCCTATGATCAGAAGGGGAAACAAGTCTTCCTTGGTCGCAATTCAAAGGATTCTGTTGATCAACGGTTTAGAGCCTGGTGATTAGGTATTTTAGAAATGTCATCAGAGGGGCGCCTGGGTGGCACAGCGGTTAAGCGTCTGCCTTCGGCTCAGGGCATGATCCCGGCGTTGCGGGATCGAGCCCCACATCAGGCTCTTCTGCTAGGAGCCTGCTTCTTCCTCTCCCACTCCCCCTGCTTGTGTTCCCTCTCTCACTGGCTGTCCCTATCTCTGTCGAATAAATAAATAAAATCTTAAAAAAAAAAAAAAAAAAGAAATCTGTTTAAAAAAAAAAAAAGAAAGAAATGTCATCAAAGAAAACCAGCTCTCAAGCCCCATTGAAAAGAAACTTACCAGGTGCTGCTGACCACTGACACTGCTATGGAGCTAGAAGGTATCAAGCCCTGGCTTCACATCACACAGCTAAAGAAGGTTCCATGTGGCACCTGGTCCTATACAGAGACCTCCGAATCAAATTGCTGAGGAAGAGAAGTAGCTGACATTGAGGCAGACTATTTCTGTCCAAGACGACAGATCAAGACTTCATAGTCTAAGTGAACATGAAACCCTTTCTCCTTCTTCTCCTTTCCTTTACTCTGGCATTGGCCTAGAAAGATAATGCCTCATCTTCATCTCCCAAGCCATTGCTAAGGGTGGGGGGTGGAGGTAACCTCTGGAATTCAGAACATTTTATTTCAGGCTAGGAAAAAACAAATCTAATGGTGTCCCTAACTTTTCACAAGCAAAATAACACGTCTCATTGGTTGACTCCTCTGAACTCACATAGTCGAGTTAAAGAGGATGTTCCAGGGGCGCCTGGGTAGCACAGTCGTTAAGCGTCTGCCTTTGGCTCAGGGCGTGATCCTGGCGTTCCGGGATCGAGCCCCACATCAGGCTCCTCCGCTGGGAGCCTGCTTCTTCCTCTCCCACTCCCCTGCTGTGTTCCCTCTCTCGCTGGCCGTCTCTCCGTCACATAAATAAATAAAATCTTTAAAAAAAAAAAAAAAGAGGATGTTCCAGGAAGCTTTCGTGATTCAGGATTTACTCCTTGTGGCAGGTCCCTACTTCCCTGGCTAGGGGTATATGTAAATAAGGCTGTGATAAGAACCTGTCCTTAATTCTTCAAGTTGTTACAGAAACTGCAGCTAAACCCATAGTTGTCCCACAAAGATGGACTCTCTGGCCAAAGTTGTTCTTGCTAATAAATAGCTCTTCATTATCTCTGAGCTGAGCAAGGAGGTATCTGTCCTGTGGCCAACACCACCTGCTGTCCCCAGATTAACACTTGTCGGGATATTAAAACTCAATTCCATAAAAGCAAAAACACGTCATTTGGCTTAAGAAGGTGACTCTTACCACAGGATCTTTTTTTGACTTATGTGATTTTGTTTGGTTCGGGTGTTGGGGACCACGATTTCAAAGTGTACTCCAAACACTGGGAGTTCTCTTGCTTATAGTAATCATGATAATCTCCCTGGCCAAAGCTGTAAATGCATGTTCCCAGCTGCTAACCACCAAGCAAATGATCACCCTGCAACTGGAGCATCAGGAAAGGAACACAGAGGATGACCAACGTAAAGAACGTGAACCTGAAGTTCTAACCTGTGAATACGACAGGGGTAAAGCAACAGCCTCATGACTGGTGAATGCCATGCCAAGGGCCAATGAGGCTGCCAGAACCACAGAATGGTAGCTGAGAGTGGTGCTAATGCCTGCCATTTTGATCACATCTGAGTTAAGCTAAGAGTCAGATCAAAAGGAAGGAATTGTTCTAAAAAAAAAAAAAAGAGAGAATTGTTCAAAAGAAAACCACACACCCAAAATGATGTCACTTAGCTTAAGGCCCACAAGTCAGTAAACCAAGACTTAATACCTAACTCATCTCCAGTTTCAATCCCCTAGGAATGTAACCTTTAACCAGTCAGCATGGAATTTCCTGGTCAATACTAGAAAATGCACTGATAGACCCCTTCCATTCCCCGTAGGAGGGCAACCTTGCCTAAACACTGCATTCCTTGCTAAGAAATTTCTTTCTTCTTTTTGTTGTGCCCCTCTATGCCTTCAATAAACTTTCTTTCATTTAGCTCCCCTCTACTGGCTAGGTGGGCTGCTGCCCTGATGCGGAAGCACTTAATAAAACCAAGTAGATTGTCAGATTTACTTGATTGAATTTTATTTTATTTTTTTAACAGATTTATAAGCAGAGTTAATAAAATCCACTGTGGGTTGCTCTCTGGAACCCTGAGCTCGTAGGAAATCAGTCATAATGCCCCAGAATGTAAAAGTTGTCCACGAAGGAGAGCCATTCTACTTTGATTTGTTTTGCTGCATTTTATTTTCTGTGTGGCATACCTGGCACATACTGATAAATAAAACAATTGATCGGAGCTACAAGGAGCCAAAATTGTAAGGGCAGAAATGATTTCATAAGAAAAACGTTTCCCTGGCCCGGTGCCTGAAAACCTCCTTTCTGCATACAGTGATCAGGCCACCTTTGAGTTTTTAGACTCTTAGTAGAAAGACACAAAATTCCTATTTTGAATGTTTCATGTAGAACTCAGTACCTGGCTCTACACAGATTATCTTAAAGTTCATAGTTATTGCTTCCGTTTATCTGGTCTTAATTCCTTGTAATAACATTCAACTAAGTATCCTACAGCAAAATGCCATTTGTCCAGCGTCATGGAGTTCTATCGGCCAGTGTTTTTCATTCCACACCATAGAACCAACTCCAGCCAGCTGGAGATAAATGTCTTTCTTTCAGGATACCAATGTGGGAGGGATTTTTCACCCGTGGCCTAGTAATCAGAGACATAATCCAAATTACAGTACCTGCTGCTGAGACCTGGGTAAACTAAGTTAATGGAGCACCAGCTGACCTTTCCCTTCTTTTCTATTTTTTCCCAGTTTTATTGAGATGTAATTGACATACGTTCTCTAAGTTTAAGGTGTGTAACGTAATGATTCGATATATGTGTATACAGTAAAATGATTATCACAATGAGCTTAGTTAAAATCCATCACCTCACACAGTTCCAATTTCTTTCTCTTGTGAGGAGAACTTTTAAGATGTACTCTCTTAGCCGTGTTCAAATAAACAATACAGCGTTATTAACTATAGCCGGCATGCTATACTTTACATCCCCAGAATCAGTTAATCTTACAACTGGAAGTTTGTACCTTTTGACCACCTTCGCCCAGTTCTCCTACCCCCCAACTCCCCACCTCTGGCAGTGATCAATCTGTTCTCCATATCTCTGAGTTTGGTTTTTTGCAGATTCCACGTGTAAGTGAATATAGTATTTGTCTTTGTCTCTCTGGCATATTTCATTTAGCATAACACCTTCAGGGGCCATCCATGTTGTCACAAATGGCAGAATTTCCTGGGTTTTTCTATGGCTGAGTAATATTTCATTGTATACATATACCACATTTTCTTTATCCAGCCATCTATCAGTAGACACTTAGGTTGTTTCCAGGTATTATATTCTTAGCTATTAGAAATAATGCTGCAATGAACATGGGGGTACAGATATCTTTTAAGAATAGTGATTTTGTTTCCTTCAGATATATGCCCGGAAGTGGGATTGCTGGATCACATGGTAGTTCTATTTTTAATTTTTTTAGGAACCTCCATACCATTTTCCATAGTGGCTATAACAGTTTACATTCCCACCAACGTATATACTTGATGATAAGGGCTATCCTTCTGGATAGATTACACTGTGAAGCAAGAAGAGAGATGGGGAGTAGTGACAGGCAGGGGGGAGGAAGGAAGCATGTGTAGCAGTTGGCTCGGATGCGAGAATCCTACCCTTGGCCCACCTCTGATTTCACCTGTAGCTGTGCAGAGGACAGTTCTGGAGGGCTCAGACGTGCCTCGCACTGGCAGTGCCCCACCTCATGCCTACTGAAGAGTCTTCCTGTATTTGAGTTCTTCTGCATTCTGCCCAGGGCCTTCGTAGGACAGGCTAGTGCCATCTGTAGGAGCAGGACTTTCACGCCCCCAAGGGCAAACTTCAGCCAATTCAGCACAAGGTACAGTGGGGTGGATAAATGCTCCAGCCTCCCCATCTTTAGGTAGACAGTCTGGAGGAGCAATGGTACTGATCAGGTTACTGCTATAGGTAACTGAGGCTTAATATTTTGGGACCTCCTGAGAAATCCTGTTGAAGACACCTCAGAATTGTCCCACTGAAGGACAAGAAGACTAGGGCATTCAGGGTATCAACTGCCCCCCCCCCCACAGTAGCAGGTGAACTCTGGTGGGTCAAAGGGTATGGGAAATGCTATTAGCAGCATCTGCCATAGTCACCCTTACTAATCCCCAGATCTGCTCATGCCGCACCCTGATTCTACTCTCTTCGTGATGCCTGAGGGTAAAAGCGAGAGTCCCTGCTGCTGCAGCTATGGCAGTTAATGGGGAAACCAAAGTCCCTTTGGCCTCAGCTAGACCCAAAGCCACTGATTTTATTTTCTCCTTCCCCTTGCACCCATTCCAGTTTCACCTCAAACTCAGTCAGAACTTTTGCCACCCTAGGTTGCTTTCCCTTGAGACAATGCAGATCTTTGAGATGTTTGAATCCCTGGTGTCCTTAACCTTGTCAGTCCTTAGTTGCTGAAACTGCCCTTCCTTCGGGCACAGAATTATCAGAGGCTTCTTGATGGATCTACTGATTTCAGACCATGCCCACTGTTACAACAAAACCGTTAGAATCTCAGGATTGTCAGTACTGATTACCACCCCCAGTACACTAACTCTTTTTTTAGCCCTATATTGCCTGTTGACATGAGAGCAACAGTCATGACTTTAGATTCAGTGGAACCCTAATTGTGTCCCCTGGTAGAAGTGTTACCTCCTCGGAGACCAGGACCTTTAATTCTGTAGACCCTGAAGTTATAGGAATAGGCAATAAAAACTCCGTAATTGGGACAGTGATGGTGAGAGTGAGGGCAGTCAGTCCAACTTCCACCCCCTGGTTCCACCCTTGTATTTAGCTACCAAAGACAAAGCACTACATGATAGTCTACTGGGGACAAAGCACCATGTGACATCCCTTGACCCTTAAAAGTGTTCTTCTCCAAGCTGGAGCCTTGTCTGTGTCTTTAAGAGGACATTCCAACTTTTTATCACGCTGGCAGCTTCTAGGTGCTGTAATACATGGTAGAACAAATGGATTCCATGGTCACTGCCCACTTCACACCTTCTTATGGTAAAGTAAATGTCTGGGTCCCTTGGTCCAAGGCGGCATTAGGCAGGATCTTACATCAGTAATTCAGAAATTCTCCTTTCAGTTAGGTGTTAGCCAAGGCATTGTGGGCAGAGATGGCAAACCGTAACTGCAGTACTGATCGATCTCAAGTAGAAAGAATCACTTTTCCTCTAGGGTAGAAGGAGTCAATGGAATCAACTTGCCACCAATGGGCTGGTTAGTACCCTTGAATGGTAGTGCTCAACACTGTTTCCTGTGCTAACACGTTGGACATTGAGCAATGGCAATTACTAGATCAGCCTAAGTGAGAGAGAGCACAACAACAGCTGGACCCATACAGCATCGATGCTTGACACCATTGCCACACTTTTCATGGGCCCACTCTGCAAGTAGTATGGTGGCTGAGGAGAGACTGGCTGATCTCTAATGGCTGAGTTATCATGTCCACTTGTTCAGTGTATTCTCTGTGGGGGTTACTCTCCGATGACCATTTATCCACTGACTCCCACCCCCTATCAGTTAAAAGTTTCCCCCAGAAGCAAAATTCCACCCACGCTTCTGAAGTGTGCTTGTACACAATCAAGCAAACTCCCCTATCATCAAAGAAGGCCTTCGGCAGTAAAGAGGAGAAATGCAGGTGCTTGAGAAGGGAAGCTGTCAGGCTGCCAGGAACTGTCTGCAGCTGTAGGTATGGATGTGGGATGGGCTATTAAAAGCATCTGCTACACAGAGAATATGTGTCAAATTTATGCTATGTTACAGAAAATAGAGGTTTGGACAAAAGCTTCCCAGGCATAAGCAAGATTAAAAGAAATTAAATAGAAGCTATATAGAGATACAACAAAAAGAAGATAAAGGAATATATATGCAAAAGACAAGTGAATTCCTATAAGTGGAATAGAACTCAAGAAACAGAAACAGATTCTCTTTGTGTACTATGAAGAGTTGAACAAGGATATCACTTTGGTAAAGTAAGAGTACAAAGACAAGGTGATATAAAACATGGCATGGAAAAGGGGATGCAGAACAATAAAAGCAGGCTTAAAATGCCCCCAAACCTTCCCCATTTATAACAGATAAGTAACCAAGGTCCAGCAAAGGATGAAATAGATATGCCTGAATTTTATATTAATGGTATGAAGGAGCATCTTAAGATAAAAAGAGTGAATATATAAGAAAAACAAGAGAAATAAGATGAATGAAGACAATATGCTAGACAGGGAGGACAAAGACAATTCATCCTAAATATATTTGTGTACTTGAAGAAAAAAGAAACAATAGTGGGGAAAAATGTATTCAGAGATTTATAATCATAAAATTCCCCTCAAAAGAAGAAAGAACAGAATCTATACACTTGAAAGAGCACACTACATACCAGGTAAAATTGATACAACATGACATCATGACATAGTTTGGTTCAACTACTAAACTTCAGGAATAAAGGTATCTGTACCACATTTCATAACAAAATATATAAATTAAAAAATAAATAAAGGAAGACTTCCGGACAGGAAAAAATATCATAAATAAGGTCAAAAATTCAGGATTACCCAAGACTTGTACCTAGAAAATTTAATTCCAGAAGACATTGGAATAATGTGTACCAAGTTCTGAAGGGTAGGTCCACAAATATACTCAGACAAGCATAAAAACACAGAAATTTTCAGCCATGTAAAATCTCAGGCTTCTTTAAGATGCTGAACTTGAGAAAACAAACTGAGTTGCTGGAGGAGAGGTGGATAGGGGACAGTGGTAACTGGGTGACGGGCATTATGGAGGACACTTGATGTAATGAGTTTTGGGTGTTATATGCAACTGATGAATCACTAAATTCTAGCCCTGAAACTAATAATTCACTATATGTTAACTAAATTGAATTTAAATAAAGAATTTTTTTTTAAAAACCATGTCTTCCAAAAACCTACTTAATGATGAAATCTAGCCCTGTAAGCAGGGGATCAAAACAGTTCAGAGTTCAGGAATCTGAAATGGCAAAAATCAATGTAAAAAGGATCAGTGATGTGCTCCACATCTATTTAAAGTAGCTCTAAGCAACTGGATAAATGCTTTTTTTTTTGTTTCAGAGAAAAACATAAATATTGATTGAACAATTAAATGAAAGTCATTAAGGATATAACAAAGCCAAAACATTACAAACCAACTTGACCTAATATTTATAAAACACTATACCCAACAATTTCAGAACATGTACTCTTTTCAGACCATGTGGAATATTTATTTGAAAAGACCATATACTATGCTATAAAATAAATCTCAATAAAATGAAAAGTACTGGGGCACCTGGGTGGCTCAGTCATTGGGCGTCTGCCTTTGGCTCGGGTCATGATCCCGGGGTCCTGGGATCGAGGCCCGCATCGGGCTCCCTGCTCCACTGGGAGCCTGCTTCTTCCTCTCCCACTCCCACTCCTTGTGTTCCCTCTCTTGCTGGCTGCCTCTCTCTCTGTCAAATAAATAAATAAAATCTTAAAAAAAAAAAAGAAAAGTACTAAGATCATACAGAGTAATATCTGTGACCATAATGGAAATAATTAGAAGCCAATAAAGAAAGATACATGAAAAATACCCAAATGTTTGGAATTAACAGTACATTTCTAAACCCGTGGATAAAAGATTAAATCACAATAGAAATGAGAAAATATTTTTAACTGAATGAAAATGAAAAAAATAATACCACAAAATTTGCTGGATGAAGATAAAACAGTCTTACAAGATAATTTAAACAATATTAATTGTTTAAATAATTACTTTTTAAAGAAATCTCTAAAGTCAATGACCAAAGCTTTAAGCCAAGAAAAAGAACAAATTCAATCCAAAGTAGAAGGAAAGAAATATTAAAGTTAGAGCAGAAATTAGTGACACTGAAATAGAAAAATAACAAGGAGAAATCAATAAAAACAAAGTATGTTTGTTTGTTTTTTGTTGTTTGCAGGTGGAGGGGCAGAGAAAGAATCCTAAGCAGGTTCCACACTCAGGGCAGAGCCCAACACAGGACTCGATCTCAAGACCCTGAGACTGTGACCTGAGCTGAAATTAAGAGTCAGACAACTCCGACTGAGCCACCCAGGCGGCCCTAACACCTGTTTCTTTGAAAGAGTAAAATGGATAACTCTCTAGTTAGAGACATTCTAGGTATTAAAAAGCTAGTAAGGAAATATTACAAACAATTTGGATCCCATAAATTTGACAAAACAGATGAAATGAAAAATTCATTGAAATACACAAATTACTAAAACTTAGGACAAAGTATAGGAATAAAAATCAGTGCAGCCACTTTGGAAAATAGTATGGAGTTTCCTCCAAAAATTAAAAAGAGAGCTACCCTACAGTCCAGCAATTCCACTTCTGGGTATTTATCTGAAGGAAATAAAAACACCAAGTGGAAAAGATATCTTCACCCCATTTATTGCAGCCTCATTTAGAACAGCCAAGACATGGCAGCAACCTAAGTGTCCAACAGTGGATGAATAGAAAATGTATATATACCATGGAATATTATTCAGCCATAAAAAAGGAAGGAAATCTTGTCATTTGTGCCAACACGGGTGTACCTTGAGGGTGTTATCCTAAGTGAAATAAGTCAGAAGAGAAAAACAAATACTATATGATCTTCATACGTGAAAACAAAACAACACTACTCATAGACACAGAGAACTGATAGGTGGTTGCTGGAGGCAGAGGGTAGAGGGGTGGACAAAATGGGTGAAGGTGGTCAAAAGAAACAAAATAAATAAGTCCTGAGGATGTAATGTACAGCATGATGTCTATAGTTCATAGTATTGTATCGTATATTTGAAATTTGCTATGTTGTATTATATATTTGAAAGAGTCAATCTTAAAAGTTCTCATCACAAGAAAAAAATTCATAACTAGACTTATTGTGATCGTTCCTCAATATACACAAGTATCAAATTGTCATGTTGTACACATGAAACTAATAAAACATTATACCTCAAATATATCTCAGTACTAAATAAATACAAAGATAGATATCATACAAGGTATCTCTTCTGACTACAACAGGATGAATTTAGAAGTAAATGAATAACAGAAGGAAAACTGGCAAATTCACGAATTTCTGGAAATTAAAGAGCACTCTCTTAAACAACCAGTGGATCAAAGAAGACATCACAAGGGAAATTAAGTAATGCTTAGAGATGAATGAAAACGAATACACAAAATCCCAAAATTTATGAGACACGGCGAAAGCACTGCTAAGGGGAAACTTACAGCTATAACCTCTTACCTTAAAAAACAAAAAAGTTCTCCAATCAACAACCTAACTTTATAACTTAAGGAACCAGAAAAATAACAATTGTAGGACAAAAGCTTCACAACATTGGGTTTGACAATATCAAGGCACAGGTAACAGAAGGAAAAATAAACAAATTGGACTTCATGAAAATTTTAAAAATTTGTGCATTATAAGATACTATCAACAGAGTAAAAAGACAACCCACAGAATGGAAGCAAATATTTGCAAATCATCTCTAATAAGGGTAATATCCAGAACATACAGAGAACTTCTAAAACTTACAACACAAAACAAGCAAATCAATATAAAAACAGGCAAAGGGTAAATATCCAGTAATGCAATTGCTGGATTATAGGGTAGTTCTATTTTTAATGTCTTGAGGAACCTCCATACTGTTTTCCAGAGTGGCTGCACCGGCTTGCATTTCCACCAACAGTGTAAAAGCGTTCCCCTTTCTCCACATCCTCACCAACACTTGTTTCCTGTCTTGTTAATTTTTGCCATTCTAACTGGCGTAAGATGGTATCTCATTGTGGTTTTGATTTGTATTTTCCAGATGGCTAGTGATGTTGAACATTTTTTCATGTGTCTGTTAGTCATTTGTATGTTACCCCAAAGATACAGACATAGTGAAAAGAAGGGGCATATGCACCCCAATGATTATAGCAGCAATGTCCACAATAGCCAAACCATGGAAGGAGCTGAGACGTCCTTCAACAGATGAATGGATAAAGATGTGGTTCATATATACCACGGAATATTACTCAGCCATCTGAAAGGATGAATACCCACCATTTGCATCGACATGGATGGAACTGGAGGGGATTACGCTAAGTGAAACAAGTCAAGCAGAGAAAGACAATTATCATATGGTTTCACTCATATGTGAAACATAAGGAATAGTGCAGAGGATCACAGGATAAGGGAGAGAAAACTGAATGGGAAGAGATCAGAGAAGGAGACAAACCATGAGAGACTCTAGACTCCAGGAACCAAGCTAAGGGTTACAGAAGGGAGGGGGGTGAGGGGATGGGGTAACCAGGTGATGGGTGTTAAGGAGGGCATGTGTGATGATGAGCACTGGGTGTTATACTCAACCAATGAATCATCAAAAACTAATGATGTATTATATGCTGGTTAATTGAACATAATTTAAAAAATCAATTTATATATATATATATATATATATTTTTTTTTTGCCTATATATAATATATATACAGGCAAAGGACTTGAATAGTTCTCCAAAGAAGATGTACAAATGGCTCGTAAGCACAAGAAAAGATATTCACCATCACTAATCAATAGGGAAAGGCACATCAAAACCACAATGAAGGGTCACCTCACAGCTGTCAGAATGGCTAAAATCAATAACACAAAAAACAATAGGTGTTGGTGAGGGTGTGGAGAAAGGGGAACCCTCTTGCTCTGTTAGTGGGAATGCAAACTGGTGCAACCACTGTGGAAAACAGTATAGAGTTTCCTCAAAAAGTTAAAAGTAGAACTACCCTATGATCCAGTAATCGTACTACTGGGTATTAACACATAGAATACAAAAATACGAATTCAAAGGGTTATATGCACTCTGATGTTACTGCGGCATTATTTACAATAGCCAAATTATGGGAAGAGCCCAAGTGTCCATTGATAGATGAATGGGTGAAGAAGATGTCGTATATATACAATGAAATATTATTCATCCACAAAAAAGAATGAAATCTTGCCATTTGCAACAACATGGATGGAGCTAGAGGGTGTAATGCTAAGTGAAATAGTCAGTCAGAGAAAGACAAATGCCCTATGATTTCACTCATATGTAGAATTATAGAAACAAAACAAATGAGCATAGGGGAAAAAAGACAGGCAAACCAAGAAACAGACTCTTAACTGTAGAGAACAAACGGATGGCTCCCCAAGGGGAAGCAGATGGGTGGATGCGTGAAAGAGGTGAAAGGGATTAGGAGTACAATTATGAGGAGCACTGAGTAATGTAAGGAACTGTTGAATCACTATATTGTACACCTGACACTAACATAACACTGTATGTTCATTATACTGGAATTAAAATAAACAAACTGAGTATTAAAGAGTTCATCCTTCCTTTTTTCATTCTTTTCACCTTTTCCTTCAAGTCCTTTTCTGATAATAATTTAGTTGTAACTACTTCTAGATATTTCACATCACATTGTTAGTGCTTAGTATATATTTTCCTCCAGGTGTTAAATGAGCGGCATCTTGCAAGCTAGACAACCTGGTGCCTGCTTACAATCAGCACAGACCAAGAGAAGCCCGTGTGTGCCCCCAACAATTAAATTCTGGAATAGGGACACCTTTTTTATGGCTTGAGTCATGCAATGTTTTCTCCTTACCTAGAAATCTGAAGCAAATATTTTTCAATGTGGTATGAACATAAAAAGGGTTTTGGAAGAATTACAGCTTCTGTTGGCAAATACACCAGAGTTCATTATCTGATTAAAATCTCCCCTGCTTCTTCCAGGTTGCACTTCTCTGTTTTTCTCTCCTGTGACGTCATCAGAAATTTCTATTCCTTTGTTAGTTGGGTCAAAACAAGAACTGTACTTCTTAGCATCTTTGGACACTGAGCATAGCTTTTTGTCGTTGTTTTCTTCTCTCGACTTTTTCTTTTTTGTTTCTCGTTGAAGGAAATGTCCAATATAGCTGTGCATAAAGTCTCTTCACGAGTTAGAAGATTCTCCCCCTCACAAGGCTGGCCGACCTATGGCCATTGAGGAACATCCTGTCTTGTACTTTGTGATGTAGAAACAGACTAGGATACAATTGTTATTACCCTTGTCAAAGAAAAGTGGTAGATTTTCTGAAGGATTCGAAGAAATAAAATCAACGTGCCAAAACATGCTAATACCTCAGGGGCCCAGCACCATTTGGAAATAAGCTAGCTCACATAAGTAAACTTCCCAGATAACTGAACATTGCCGCTGCCAGTACAATTATTACATTTTAAGTATAATGGAGAGATGTTCTCAGGGCTTGTGACATTTGTAGGGTGGGAGGCCCCTTCAATCAGTAGCCTCACTCCTCCACTTCGCTAAAATTTGGCCTGCCTTTTATAGTCTGTTCCCTCTTTTTCTGTTAGAGTCACCTCTCGCTAGCAGTACCCTACCTCCCCACTCCAATTTACTTCTATTATACTATCGCATAGAAACCAAATGACCACACTTGTTGAATTGTGTCCCAAATAAAAGCCTAGTGAAATTCTGGGACATGTTCCTTAGTTGTCCTCCTGCTGTTGCTTTGGGAGGCCTGATGCCTCTTAAAATCTTTTCTTCCTTGGTACGGCTGCATAGGCAAAACATACCATTTTTTCATTCAGTCATTCAACAAACAATTATCATGTGCCTCTATGCTCCGTTTACTATTCCAGCTCCTGGACATACAGTAACATATAGAGCACACACCAGTCCTCGCATATGTAGAGTTTAAAATCTAGTCAGGCAAAGGGATATTGTGAAGAGAGCTTCAAAAAGCACTGTGAGAGCATGAAAGAGGGGAATTAATCTACACACATAACTCAGAATTCAAATTTCAAAAAAAAAACCCTGAATTTCGAAAGGACCACTTTGCAGCCAGGAAACCATAATAGTCCTATTAGAGGCATGAGTCAGAGGCTCTTCAGGGAATGAGTTGTTTCTGGCAGCAGCGGCCTGTTCTGGAAGCAGGTCTCCCATGCACAGCCTCATTCTCTGGGGCCCTAACAAGAGACCTGCCCCCAACCCCTTCACACCCTTCCCGTCTATCCCCTCAGCTGCTATGCAAACAATCTTCACCAGCCACTGAGTTACTGGGGAAGGATGTGAGTAGTTGAGGGGTTTGGACTGGCATCCACAGCTGGCAGGAGAAAGATGCCCTGGCTATGGCTTCCCCTCCAGGGAGTCGTGGGAGTCAGCCTGGGAACCTTGCTTTCGAGAATAAATAAAATGTGGGGATGTGAAGCCCTCTCAGAATAGTTTCGAATTTGAAGAGACAGCGAAGGAAGAGAAATGTGACCATTTCCGTGAGATGAGCACTATGGTCGCTGGTAGAAACATCAAGTTCGCAATTTAGTTTAGGAAAATCTGAACCAGTATTTTCTATTCTTCTTTCTCCACAGTTCCAAATTTTGTGCCAGCAAAGTGAAAAGCCCTCCTCTTCCCACCCTGCACCTCCCCAAACCTCCCAGTTTGTGTTTGCTTGTGAAAAGAATATAAGCAGTTGGCTGTCTTTAATGACTCTTGACAATAAGCAGGGCAATGGGCTAAATTATTTAAGAATGAAAAAAAATCTGGAAAAACATTTAACAAGCTAACTGGTGGTTTCTGATGTGTTCCAAAATGAGAGGCATTGAAATAGAAAGGCCTCTCTGCTTCCCATTCAAGCAGGAACTCGAGATATCAAGTCCCAAACCAGGGCCCCTGGAGCAGTAAGATGAGGTCACAGCTGACCACATGAGTGGACTTTATCCAAGAAAACTCTTTGAAGGTATCCCTTCTGGTGACAGAACAGATTGTCCTCTGAGGTTGAAGCAAACACAGATAAAAAAACACTTGGGAAAAGCCATTGCACATGGCACAGGGATGATAAAATGCCTGCTGCTGGTTTCAGCTACTGACTGCAGGCTTCGCGCCATTTCCCCTCAACTCATTCCTGTGCTTACCAGAACCTTCCATCGTGAAGAAGAGTCTGATGGGTATCAAATGGGTCTGTTTATCATGAAAATGATATGAAGGCTCCTTCCACTTCATAAGAACCCAGGAGTTGAAAATGTACGTATAATCAGAGACTCCCAGCTCTCCATCCATCAGAATCATCTCCCTAAAAGGTCTCATTCACTACCCAATGGTCAGAAGCCTCCCCCACCCACACATCAGATATAAATACTTTATAAATAGCCTTGCTGACATGAGCCTTGTCTGGACATAGCACTCTGTTCCCTGGAGCCCAGTTCCCATGCTCCTTCAACACATATCTTCTTGACTATCTACTCTGCTGGGTGCACCTGCTCGTCCTACTTACACCTCCAGGTGAACTTGAGTCCTGTCTTTTTCATGGAGCCCTCTCTCCCACAATTGATAAACATTTGATTTCTACCCCATTTTTCTTAGATCTCTTTACTGCAGGGAGTCCCAAATGACACCAGGGTCATGGTGTCGGACCTAACAACCTGTAGAAAACTACTTGCCTTCCCTTTGCTCCAAGGTAGAGAGAAGCGGAGGGTGTTCTCTACCAAACTTTCACTCATGGCCAGTCTTCTCACCCTCCTAGGACCTGTGGACCTAAGACAGCGTTAAACAATCTAGATCACAGGTGTCAGCAATCTAACAGATTGGTCTGTGAGCTCCTCCCTCCCCTCCCCTCCCTGGCCCTGCCTTTGAAAAGTTTCCACAAAATGGTGATAATATATCCACCTTTCCTTGCGGGTCTCTCCCATGAAGAGTTCTACCCTTGGTAGTACCTTTGACCCAACATATATCCATCCCCATGCACCTTCCTACTTCCCAGCTTTTCCCCTTGCTCTCCTGATACTTAGAACACCCTTGCCCTCCTTTCCAATCTGATAGACATCTCCCCAGCCTTCTCAAGTTTGGGCTCAAATGTAATTTCTTCACTTTCTCTTTACTGAACTTTTGTACAATATTAATTACTCTCTCTTCCCTTATTCTCCAGGTATATGATTCTTCACTCTATTTTAGAACTTTACAGTTGTATATAGTCAACTATTATTTATACATCTATCACTCTCATTCCCTGGAGAGGAAGAACTTTCTTATTTAACTGTTTTATCCCCAGTTCCTAACATTCTGCCAATCACATAGTAGATGTTCCATTCATACGTGAACAGTAGATGAGAATGCCTAGAGGTTCCTGAAATGGACTCAGGTGCTGCACTGTCCCGCATGCATAGGGAGAAGCCCAGCCCAGGGTAATATCTGCTATTTCTGATGCTGGCTAGTGATCCCCTCTTGCTCTGCCATATCGGCAAACTATTTTTTCTTATCGCAGCTCTGACACTTGCTTCTGGTTACGCTTCCTTTGCAGACCTAGAGCAGACCCACTTCTCCAGCTTTATTTCTGTGAACTCTCTCTGCACAAGCCAAGTGCTTGCTTGCCACCTCTTAGTCTCAGTTTCCTTCTCTGATACACCTACTTGTAGCACTGCTGCATGGAGGAAAAGAAAAATGTGTATGTAAAAAGTGTTTTGAACTGAAATAGCAAACAATAACGAATAGCAAACAATAATGCAAACAAAAGAAACTCTAAGTGCATATTTTACAGTAAAATGTATTTCTAATCAAAAATAGTCACGATACAAAAATAACTCACAGAATATGAATTCAAAGGAGACTGGAATATATCTATGAGTGACCAAATAGATCAAGAAAATTGTGACAAAGAAGTATGATGGAAAAAATACCCTGGACTAAAAAGTTACTGAATGTTACCAATTGTCAGAAGAAAAAACAAAAACTTTTCTCCTTTATTCTGTGTTTAGACATGATTATTTCTCCCCACAGGCACCTCAAATCCAGTGTTCTCAAAACTGAACTCAGAATCTCTTTCCCAAACACCCCCACACTAACTCATTTCTATTTTTATATTCCATTTATATTTTATATTCCTCTTGGCCAGAGCCCCTACTCTCCATCAGTCTATCAAACCTGGGAGACTCATCCTAACTCCCTGCCCCCAGCCCTATTTCATCTGCCCACCCTTCATCTAAGCCAATCCAAGTCCTGTGGAGTCTGTCCTAAAACAACTTGTGTTCTTTCTCTCCTCTTTCACAAACTCGTTGCCCCTACTTTTGGGCCCTTACAATTTGTAGAGAAATCTTTCAAAGCTACTAACCTTATGTGCCACTTAAAAATATTCTATGGCTCCTCATAATTCAGATTAAAGATTGAATTCCTTAACATATTATTTCAATTTTTTTAATGATTTAGCCCCTATTTATCTTTCAAGTTATACTTCTGTGCTCCTTTACATATCTTCTAATAGAGAAAACCTTCTCAGACCTTCTCAAGGTGAGCTTCCTCCTACAGGCACCGAAACAGAGTGTGCTTACTTTAATTAGAGCATCTGTCTCACACATTGTCATCTCTCATTAGGCATCTTCCCTGCCAGGCTGTATACTCTCTGCTTGTCACCTAAAATTTTTACATGAAGATATTAAGTGGAAACCTCATTGCCTCCTCATTCAGGCAGGCAGCCCATGAGTGGAGTGTTAAGAAGTAGAAGAGAACAGGAATGGGAATGAAGGAATGAAGAGATGCTAGTCCTGGCTTTGGAGAGAGAAAAGAAGAGAGTCTTGTAACCTCAGTTGTTGGATGAAGAAAGTAAGATACCATACCCAGCATACGCTTGACCACACGACCCCAGCAAGGATCAAGGAATTTAACCCTTCATATGAGTCATCTTAAAACAAAACAGACAACAAGTCTTCCCATCAGGACCTTTGGGAAAGGCAACCGACCAGACGAGCTTTTCCCTGATGGATATGAACTAATCCCACAACACAAATGTTTTACTGTGAATTATGACTTGACCACATGTCAACAGGTGATTGCATTTAAAGAACTACAACGTTTTTTCAAGAGTTCTTAAAATGTTCTCATCACTGAAATCTCCAAGGACAGATAAACATTTCAAAATCAACACACTGGCCCAAACAGAGTAAGAACAGATCACAAAAACAGTAATGCTTGGTAAATTAAACCAGTTAAATTGAGGTCTCCGTGTTCCTCTCTCCACACAAACATCCTCATCATTGGTCCCAACATCTAACCAAGCCCAAGTTTATACCATAAAAAATAGGACATTCTAAAATTCTACTTCTTTAGGAAAGAGACTTATACAAATAAAATGAGGATTTTATCCACTTAGTCAGTGCATTCTCAACCAAAATTTCTGCCCTAAAAGCACCAATATTTATAAAGATCGTAACACAAACTATAGTTCTGGCGTTGACTCTGCTGCCTGTGGTTTTAGATACATCCCTTTGGATATATCTATTTTTATGACTGATATGTCCCCCTTTACCAATATGGGGTATAAAAGAGGGCTGTCTTTTTTAATATTCAAATTAAATAACTGTGCATCCCACTCCTGTATTGTGAAAAACTATACCTACCTTTTCATGGTGTCTCACGTTCCATGAGAAGGGAAAAAAATCCAAGGAGTCATCATTGTCTTTGTGATGGAAGAAAAGTAGAAAGCATGAGGAGTCCGTCCACTGATGGGTGCCAGGATCTTCAGCGGTTGCTGCTGATGGAGTATCTGTGGAAAGCAGGTGGTTTAATGGTGAGATACAATACTTGTTTATTGCTGCAACAGTGGTGACTTATGATATCTGAAGAAATCTTCTGAAGAAAGAGACCTTGGCACCAATGAAAGCTATGCCATGAGTCTGGCAAGAGTTTTGTCAATATGGACTATAGAAGAGTAGAACGATGGGTTAAGGTCAGCAGTACTCACTACATGATAAGGGTACACTTACTAGTTACCTGTCTTATTCTAAATGATCACACACAGCTGTTTTTCAGAGGTTTGTCCACAGTGCCAAGGAGAACGTCATGTCTGTCGGCACTCCTCATTGTGCCTTTTGCAGACTTGCGCCAATCTGGGAAACGTTTGTGGCTGAACCACCGTGAGACAAGTACACACAGGAGTATGCATTTAGAAACCTTGATAGCAATTTGATGCAGCCATAACACTCAAGTACGTAATTGTAGACCCACCTCATTAAACAGCAAATGGAGCAGTTCAGGGGCTGTTGATTGGGGTGAACTGCATGGAGCGTGAGCTACATTCTAGTGACGAGGACAGGCTCAGGTTGACACATGAGATACTTTAAGGTTAAGTTTGCCAAGTGTAACCCAGGTATTTATATGAGTCTTTTAAAATCTTTTAAATTTTTTGTTTTTTATAACATTGTTCTATTTCAATTGTTAAATATATATGTATATATACATATATATACTTTTTTCCTTTTATTAGGTAAATTAGGGAATAATATTTGTGTTATTGTTTCCATATCGGATATTGGCAAGGTACCTTGTATTTTCTGCAGATAACTTAGAAAAAAATTATTTAAAAAACAACCATTTGAAGGCTCTGGAGAGCAATCAAAAGCAGTAGAAACTGGACGGTAGTCAATCTTTGGAGGGGAACTGAATTCAATAAAATTTGTGTTTACATAGGTTTTTGCCTCAGAGTACTCCCCAGTCCACACAAGCCTAAAGCAACCACAATGTAAGCAGAAATTCCCAGTCTTACTGGTTTGAGGAACAGAGTTTGAAGAAAGGGTCAATGAATTGAATAAGGGGTCAATAGAAATTACCCAATATAAAAAGAGCAAAAAATGATTGAAAGAAGATAAAACTTCAGGGACATAGAAGACAATGTCAACAAGACTAATATAATTGTAATTAGAACTCCCAGAAGAAAAGAAAAGAATGAATAAGGAAGAAAAACTATTTGAAGAAATAATAGCCAAAGGTTTCCCAAGTTTTTGTGAAAAACATCATACAGATCCAAAAAGATCATCAGCAAACTCCCAAGGATAAATACAAACACACTTAAGCATATCCTAATCAAACAGTGAAAACGAAAGATAAAAAGAAAATCTTGAAAGCGTTAAGAGAAAAGAAACATATTACTAAAAGGAGAACAATGGTATGGATAATGGTAGACTACTCATCAGAAACAATGGAGGTAATAATATCAATCTTATACAAATTCAATAAAAGAACTATGTAAGCATCTAGCCACAGCAATAAGGCCAGTAAAAGGGGCGGGGAAGGCAAAAAGATTAAAAAAGAAGAAATGAAATAATCCCCAGTCACAGACATCATAAACGTTAAGTTGGAAGTTGTTAGGAAGCTACAAAACTATAAAACTAATAAGTGATTTTATCAAAATCACAGGATAAAAATCAATATTTAAAAATCTATTATATAGGATTTCTATTACTAGCAGCAAATAATTGAAAAATAAAATTTAAGAAAATTCAATTTACAATTGCATCAAAAACTATAAAACACTTAGGAATACCTTTAGCAAAAATGTGCAAAACCTCTATACTCAAAACCACAAAATATACTGAGATAAAAATTAAGACCTAAATAAATGGAGAGATATGCATTGTTCATGGATTGGAAAAACTCAATATTGTTAAAATGTCAGCTCTCCACAAATTGAGCTATAGATTCACAGCGATCCCAGTTACAATCCCTGCAAGTATTTTTATAGACACTGACAAGATAATTCTAAATGTATATGGAGAATGGGAGAAAAAAAAAACTTGTATAACTAAAATAATCTTTAAAAAAAAAAGCACAAAGTTGGAGGACTTACACTACCTCATTTTAAGACTTACTATAAAACTATAATAATCAAGACAGTATGATAATAGCATAAAGTTAAATAAATATCAACAGGACAAAAGAGTCCAGAACTATACTTACACAATTAATTGACTTTCAACACGGACACCAAAGCAATGCAATGAGAACAAAAGGAAAGCCTTTTCCATACATGTATTAAAACAACTAGGTATATGTATGAAGGAGAAATGACCCTTAACTCCTATCTTATCATTCGCAGAAGTTAATTGGATATAGATCATAGACCTGACAATAAAAACTAAAACTGTAAAGCTTCTAGGAAGATCTAGGAGAGGCTCTAAAGCAGGCAAAACTAAATTAAAGTGGTTTTTAAAAATCAGAAAGAAAAAAAAACCACCTTTGCGTATGTGTATTGCAGGAGGGACTTGTGTGCTGCGAAGCGGCAAGAGGAAACTCGCTGGAGTGACAGATATGCTCTTTATCTTGGTAAGGATCGTGTTACACGTATATATCCATTTGAAAATCCCACCACTTGTACACTGGAGATTTTACACTTCAATATATGTAATATTTACCTAAAAAAACCTGTAAATGCATATTAAATTCTAGCTAGTAAGTTTGCTTTTCACAGCAGTATAGTTGAGCAATTCTGAAGCCACTTTCTGTATATTTGAGGCATGAACAAATGAGTAATTATATATTATAGGTCTAGAGAGGGAGAAGACTTGAATGTATCCTGTGGTGTTGGATTGAATTGGAAATATCAGCATAAATTCATGGCTCTATACCATACATAGAGAAAGAGAGAGAAATTCATATATGTACAGGCTTACGTATGCATGTGTGTGGATGTATACGAGTGTGTGTATGTGTGAGTGTGTATTTGTGTGTTTATTGGCACTACCGCCGAGAGGGCTTATAAGCAATGACTCACATGTAACGAGCATAGTTCGATCGTTGTCAGATCTTGGTTTAAAATACCACTCTACTCAAAAGCGAGGGGTGTTTGGAGAAAAGGCTGATTCCAGGCTTCAAGCAGTAAGAGTATAGGATGATCCTGTAATACCTCATGCTGAAAAATAAAGAAATGCTTAAAGAATAAGAGATCATGCCAAGGGAACAAGAAGCCAGCTAGCTTGGAGGAGCCCCACTGGTCAAATCTAGGACAATTGATAAAATCAACTGATATTAAATACAGTGGGTAAAAATTTGATTTGTATGACCTCCAATTAATTCTTAGAAAATATATCTGTGCCTTCAGGGGAGCAATCTGGTGGACACCAACTTATCCAAATAATCTAAGTCAGTATCACTAATATTGGGACAAATTGACACCATGTGCCTTCAGGTGTGATGCCCTGAGAAGGACTTATCACGTTATCCCTGCCAAAAATGCACGGCCTGAAGTTAATCATACCCGAACTGAGGGACATTCTACAAAACAGCTAGCTTGTTCTCTGAAAAAATGTCAAGTTTAAGTAAGACAAAGAAAAATGGAGGAACTATTTCAGAATGAAGGATAGCAAAGAGACCTGACAACTGCTGCGTTATATGATAACTGGACTGAATCCTGGACAGGAAGAAAATAGCGACAAATGACATTATTGAGACAAGAGATGGACTTTGGATATGAATTATAGCTTATAGTGCTACATATACGTTAAATTTCCTGAATTCAGTATCTTTACTTACAGAAAAACCACATGAAATGATTTCACAGAAAAGGGGCATGGTGTCTTAAACTTACGCTTAAATGTTTCAGAAAAAAAAAAAAGATTTCATGTGCATAAATACATTGATATGGGAGTGAGAAAGAGAAAAGGGAAAATGTTAATGTCAATGGAGCAAAATGGAAATGTGAAGGAATACCAGGGCTCCTTGTAATATTCTTGCAACTTTTCTCTAAGTTAGAAATTGCATCCAAATAAAAACCTAAGACAAATAATTAAATCATGTAACTATGTTGAAATATTAAGTGACCAACAAACAGGTGTTCTTTTATTGGAGAACTTATAAATTATTTTATTAAAAATTACTTTTGGGGTACTTGGGGGGGCTCAGCCGGCCTTGAGTGGTCAGCCCTTGGTTTCAGATCAGGTCATGATCTCAAGGTCCTGGGATGGAGCCCCAGGTCAGGCTCCACGCTCAGCAGGGAGTCTGCTTGAGGAGTCTCTCTCTCTTTCCCTCTCCCTCTGTCCCTCCCCCCCACACCCCCCACCCCACTTATGTGCTTTCACTCGCTCTCTCTCTCAAATAATTATTTTAAGAAAATAAGTAAATAAATAAAATTCTTTCATAAAAAGTTAAAATTAATGTATCTGAGTATATTAGTACAAACTTTAAGTCTTTACATTAATTATCTGAACACCAAAAATAATAAAAATGAAATAATTACCCTTGGTACACATTCATGTTTTTAATCAATTTTTAGCTTTATCTGCCTGTAAGACCCTGTCACAGGCATTTTTTGGTCAAGAATTTTTTCAAATACGCAATTATTATTTTTAATTTCCTCATAAATTTGCCTTCAGTATTATTCATAGTTGAATTTTATGATTAATAAGTTTGCAAATTGTGACAACTTCCACTGACCCCTTTCTTCTGACCATATTTTTATCCAAGAAACTCCTCTCTCTATAGGTGCCCAGCACTCTACAGGCAGCTCCGAGCAAAGTTGGCTAAAGAGAGCCTATTCTCAGATTTTAATTTTTAAATTAAGATCTGTTCATATTTCAACCCACATATTTTTATAGGTTTTATTTTTACCCCAAAGTTCCTTCTTCAACAAACATTTTTAAAAGATAAAATTCATCTTAAAAGGTGTTTTTAAATGATTTTTCTAAATAGTTCGTAAAACTGAGATTATATAAAATCATAGGTCTTCTCAATTTCAATTCACTCCAGAACAGAATATACACTTACCAAATTAAAAATCAAATCTTTTCTATTCACATGTTGAGCTAGCCCACCATTGGAGTTCTCATTAATTAAGGTGTTTGCTTCTTCGTTTGCTTTTGTGCGGATAAATATCAATATTCCCCCGTTCGCAAGCTTTGATTTTAATAATTGCAGTTTGCTATAAGCTTGAAAAGCTAAAGATCTTGGTTGTTCCCTTATTGAATAATTTGATTAGATATTTCCAATTGATTTTGGATAAAATACAATCAAAATTTAGAGAAATTCTTCCCCATGGTTGACACTTAAGTTGATTTTCCAAGTAATTCTTCAAAAAGCTCAAACTTATATAAAACTCAGTTGATGATGCATGACTAAGAGGAAATGCATACTGCTAAGCTGAAGGTTCTGTTTATTAACGTCAGCTTCACTGCACACACAAAATTTTAATTCAGTCCTTCTGTGTATATATAAAAATATTTGTAAAATTTAACCACTATCAGTTTCTACTTCAATTGCTAAAATATTGAAATTTATCTGAATGAAATTAGGAGTTGTGGATGCACCAAAATCAATTCCCATTATATCTGTGCTCCACAGATGTCGTAATTAGAACACAGTTTTTATCATGGTGCTATGCTCCAAAACATATATTCATAATATCACCAAGGCAACAAATAGTTTCATCTTCAATGTTAAATTTTTTACTAAATCCATCACAGTATTCAGCATTATATCAGTTGTTTTGCCTTCAACAGATAAACTTCTGAAAGTTTTACTTGGATTTCACGAGTTGTCAGATGGGAAAAGAATTGAGTCATCCACTGAAATTAACTTGACTGATTTCCTATTTGAAGTATCTGATGACCCTGACAAAAATAACTGGAATTATTTAATTGTTCGCAAAATCATTCTATTGCTGATAGAGCCAACACTTTAACATTGCTTTGTAAACATACAAGAAATCCTGAAATTGAAAATGATTGAAATTAATTTAGAAGAACAGATATTCGATCTAAATGAAAAGTCACACTTCAAAGAGTGACATGTAAACATAGCTTTCCACAACTGCACAAGTTAAATTATTTTCTTTGGACACAATCCTCTTAAAACAACTTCTAACTTTGAAGTAGGTGCTGTTGCTTCTTCAGCAGATGTGTGTCTGTGCTTTTCATGTGTTTAATGATATCACTAAACCCCTGATGTCAACAAACATTTTGTGCAAGTTTTATATTCATCATCAACAAAGTTGAGAAATGAACATTCAGGACCTCATTTTTCATTAAATATACTCTTTCGGGCTCTTGGGTTTTGTTTGTTTTGTTGTTGCTTTTGTTTTTTAGCTTGTTACTGCTGAAAGTACTTATTGCAAAATTTTTTAAATAGAGTTACCAAGTAACAAATGTCAAAACCATGATAGCAAGAGAGTTTACACTACTTTTTGTATATCTGTGTCAGGACTGTCAGTCCTTATATCCAGCACATATCTTGAATATATGTAACTTGTAATTCCCTGTGTTTCCCACTGATGGACAATCTCATGACGTTGTAACTCTCCCTGGCCATGGCACATATCTGAGCACACCTGGCTGGTAGACGCTGACCAGCAGAGGCAGCCTCTTGTCAAAAGAGTAAAAGGAGTTAGCTCACGTGTGAAAGCATTTCGTTTTAACAGCTACCCGCCTGCGTGCTATTCTTGAAAAGGAGCAGTTAATTACATCTGGAAACAGTTGGGAAAAGAGATATGAGTTTTCATTAGTCCTCTTTCAGATAACCACATGTTAAAGTAAAAACTCTGTTCACTGCACTTGCATCTTACCTGTGACCATGGCAGAAGCTAAAAGCATGGCGGGGCGGGGCGGGGGGAACGGAAGCACAAGGTGGAGAGCTATTCCATTAGTTTTCTATGCTGCATAACAAGTTTTCCTCATGCATAAAACAAAAAAAATAATAGATCTACTCATGAAGTTGTTGTAAAATATAAAAGTTAATACATATAAATACGCCTGGGTCAAGGAAATTTTTATCAGAATTAAATGTTATTAAAATTATTACTGCTTTCTAGAAAATGCACACACATACTACCACTATGATTCTTTCAGTAATTCTTTGTTGTTGAAATTGTTAGAAATCAACGTATTTTCCAGATCCTTCACTGACATGAACGCTCTCTTAGTGTTGTATTTACCAGTTTCTCCCTGTTACGGTTGTGTTTCTAGATAATACGTCTATTGCGGCAACCACAGCAATTAGCTTTTATGGGCAGCCATGTCATATATGTGTTGGCTCATATTAAACTTAAATCTAAAAACAAAAAGCAAGCAAGAAAGAAAACCCAAGTGGATTTCACACGGTTATTAAGCCATAGTTTCTCCATTTCAAACTCAAACAGCTGGTGAAATACATTCAGAATTTCCCATCTATCCCCATTTTAGCTAGTCTTGTTAGTTTCAGTCCATAGTTCTATATCTATTAGGATCTTTCTGATCGTCTAAATTATTAGCTTTGGATTCTTTGTCATTAAGAACATGGGTTTGGATTCAAATAGGTTTAAATACCAGCTCTACCCTTCATTAACTATATAGACTTGGGCAATTTCAACCTAAGTCTCCACTTTCTCATCCGTCAAATGGGAATAATAAATCACAGGATCTTGAGATGACTAAATGACATAATAGCTGGTATATCTCTCAATATTTTATTATAGAAATAAAATAGTGCTATAATATAGTTATTATAATATAACATTAATATTAAATATGCTTATCATTTATTATAATAATAAAATATTCTTATGGAAAACAATTCACCAGGACAAGAATGATTTCTGTGATATCCCAATAGAGACTTACTTCCATGTACGCATATGACTATGTAACAGCTGCAAACTGACCTATCAACACAACCAATTTTAAATCCCTAACAGTAAGAAATGAGATTACTTTGTTAAAGCAGCAAACACAAATTTTGGCTGTTTTTCTATGCTCACATCTTTCTTTTTCTGATGCACTGTATTTTGTGCCTTATTCCCATCTTATTCTTCAATTTTTTGTGTATGTCCAAATCAGCATCTCCACCCCAGAAAGTAAGTTACCAAGCAGAAAACAGATCTTCAGTTGAGCACCATAAATAAGCATAGAGGAGAGACAGCATCATGGACACATGGGGGTTTGGGAAGTATTTGATATGATGATTTTTCTGACAGCGCTTGACAATCATTGAATACCTTCTAAGCACCAGATAACTAATAATAACGATAGCCAAACTCCTTGTTCTTACCATATGCCAGGCAGGTCCTCAGTGCCTCGCCTGTAGAAGCCCATCAGAGCCTATCTATAGTTGATATTATTATTATCTCATTTTACAGATGAGGAAACGGAGTCCCAGGAAGGTTAAGTTCTTGTCCAAGTGGTAGAACTGGATCACAAAACCAGAGAGCGTGGTGCCGGGTCCGTGTTTTTAACCGCCGCGATGCCGCGACTCTGCTTGCAAGAGACACTACGTGACTTACTTAGGGCCCCTCCACAAGCCAGGAGGGAGCTACTGGGGAGAACTCTGCTGCCACGAGAGTGTGCATAGGAAACACATGCCAAGATAGCACATCCCAAATGCTACAAATGACCCAATGCTCTTCCGTTCAAAAAGGCTGCCAGCTTCAACTCCACGCGCAGAGTGGGCTTTCCACACATGGAGGTGATGGTGAGTGCGCGGCTAGGTTTGCAGACGCCCTCTCCTGTCCCGGTGCCTCATGAAGGTGCCCTAGGATATCCTGCATTTTCCTTCTCTCTGCGCTCACTTTCTCTCTCTTCCATGTTGCTTTCAAAGCACCCTACATCTCCCCCCTCTCTCCCTCCCTCCCTGTCTGGAAGGACTTTGGGGGGTGGAGGGCTGGGGGGGAGGGTCACACTGGACCTTGCACATTACGTCTGAATTCAGAACAAAACACAGGGCTTCTCAGGGCCTTTCTCCCTCACCGCACAGCCCCAAACACTCAACCCAGCTGTCTCTTCACTATTGTCCTGGCAACCCCTGCTTGGCTTATCTTTCCCTTGCCCTACTTTTTTTTTTTTCCCTTTCATCACAGCTTTTCTCTTTGGAATACAACAAGGAGGGACAGAGGTGAGAGTGGTCACCAGTATTTGTCATGTTCTCCACGGTGTGAAGTGACCAGCACTTTGTGAGCTACCACCCACCCCCAGACGCCACCCTGCCTAAGTGCCTCTTCCCTACTGGCGCTTGGGCCAACTCAGACTGAGTCATCTAGCCCTGTCCCCCTTCCCCTTTGCTCCATTTTCCTTTCCCGTGAGAGCTTTCGCCACCACCATGCAGCATCAGGCCCCATTCCAACAACTGCTCCTGGACGGTGCCGGTGCCCTTCTGCCAATGAGAACAACTCCCTGGTGAATGCCAAAATCCTCCTTAAAAAGTTTACTGGACAAGTCTGTTCCTTAAGATTCCAGCTCATATCCTTCTTCCAGAACCACAGTAATGCTCTGGCATGTGCCAAAAGCCCCCATACTCATTACTTCATCTCTACTCCTTCAGGGAAAAGTACTATTCACACCTCTAGGATATGTAAACAAAGACTGAAAGATTAGTAACCAGAGGCAGGAAGAAAGGACCATCTTCTTCAGTGTCTGGTCTACGCCAGATCTACATGCATTATCTCCAGCTAAGTGTTCCCGGGTCTGTTTACTGATGCTCACTGCTATCAGGCAACTTGTCCTAGACCCTGGAGCTACCGGGCCACTCCAACTCCAAAGCCAGCATTCTTTCCACCCAACCAGAAGGAACACTTAGCCCAAATCTCTGAAGGAATAGAATTGCTCCATCCGATTATTATTTCCACACTTACTTTCCATACTGATTACTTTCATAGCTGCCTTTTCTCATCACTATTTAGGAGGTAAAGACAATGTCTTGCTCATCTCTACAGTCAACTTCCTTTCTCTCATCTTGGAGTTTCTCAACAATATTTGCCTTACGGAGATGTTTTAAGACCAACAATCGTCTCATATCAGGAAAGCTTTCGTTAATACTCAGAATCAGGCTCATACATAGAGGGGATTAGAGACAGCTTGCCTGTTTTCCTAGGTGATCCACTCCTCATCTGACCCACCCACTCAGCACTATTAAAAACATAACAGGTACCTCCTCCTTTTGTCTTTCCCTGGGATTCAGTAATAGCCTCTATTACAGCACTTATCACAGTGTGTCGATATAATTTTTTCCTTGTCGTATTTCTCTACTAGAGTAGGAGTTCCTCAAGGACTGAAGACCATGTAATTCACCTCTATGGTGGATGAATGGTAGGTGCTGGTTAAATGCTTCCTGACCAAATGAATGAACTGCAGATTGCACGAACTAAATTCTCCACTCGAAATAGGAGGTGGGGTAAGTTGATATTGGATATGAGGTTGTCAGAGTCTAGATCTGCAGGATGCTAACATTTAAAGGAACTTTAGAAGTAAAGCCCAACTCCTCCATTTTACGCAAGAAGCAGCCCAGGGAAATTGAGTAACCTGCCCAAAGTCACACACTTGGCCAGGGAGCTGGATATAGACTTCAGGTCTTCCCAGTTCAGTGAGTCCCAACCCTCTGAGAATTTGAAACAAAAAGGAGGGAAGACAGAAATCTTCCAAAGGGCCTTCCTTTCTCCTTCAGCCCAGCCTCCTCTAGAAGCCATCCCTGAGCTGCTATCCTTTCTCAGAGGCTTTATGTGAGGAGTCCGAGCTGAGATGGATGAAGGAAACTCTACCTGCACTGATGCTCTGGTTCCTCTCCCTCAACTATTCCTTCCACTTCCAGGGATTTACCTTCATGTGAAAGGTAGGCAGTTTCATATTCAAGAGACTCTCATCACCAAATCACTTAAATCACAAAAATTTTACCCAATATAAATGTCTGAAATAGGACCACAGTTAAATAAGTCATGATACCGTTATACAATAACATGATACAGACTCATTGGAAAGTCATACTTTAATAATATAATGAATTCATGCATGCCATGAAAAAGTATTAGCTAACAGTGAATGAGTGCTTACCATAAATCAGGGACTAGCTAAGACTCTGACATACACTATCTTATTTAGTCCTGACAGCCATCTCTGAAGGAGGTACATTTGTTATCTCCATTGTACAGATGAGGATACTGAGGTTCCCAGAGGTTAAGTAACTCATCCAAGCTAACACAACAAGTAACAGCAGAGTAGAAATTTAAAAAAATGATTAGAATGATAGGTTTTAAAGACTGGATGTACAACTTCATGCATTGTATTATCCCAACCATCTATTTTATTAAAAGGTAATACCATCTAAGGCAGTTTTCTAAGGATGCTCAGTATTTTTCAAGTGTTCTACAATGAATAAATTCTTCTCTTATTTGTCTTATTCATTTATTTTAAGATATAATAAAAGTTTTTTTTAAGTAAGCTCTCAGGAAAATGGCAATGCATAATCAGAATTGGGGGGGGGGGGGAGAAAAGGCCTTAAAAAAAGCAAGGGGGAAAGTCAGAGAGGTTGAGCCCCTTGCTGACTACACCCTGCTCCCACCCCTCCAAGCCCACTCCCCAAGCTCTAGCCCAGGCCCTGCCTTTATCAGTGAGAGTCTTCCCAACTCAGGAAGGAGCTAGAGGAGGGAGATAGTTGTTGCTTGCCTCGTATTACCAACCACCCAAACACCTGCCTTGGCCAGCTCTTAATTTCCCCGGAAGCGCTCTGAATGAGAAAGGCTGGAGTCTCCTGTTCTGAGTTGCATTTTTAATCAGAGAGTAAGACCCAGCACCCACCTCAGATCTCCTAACTCAGAACTCAGCCAACCCCTGTACTCAGAATTTCACCTATTGCACAAGGGGTATTTTGGAAGAGGCCAGGAAGGTCAGAGGTAGACACAAGAGTCCTTTGCCTATTTTCTTCTCTAGGAAATATGTGTGAAACAACTATTTTGAGACAGTGGACAACCAGCATCAGAGAACTGTAACCCCCGAGAGAAGGGAAACAAATGAAATTATTCTGATGATGACCTCTATGATATTTTTCTCTGAAGGCATTTACCAGACTCCAGGCCATGGAAGTGGAAAGCAAGCCGAGCACAGTGGTCTCACTGAGTGGGAGAGATCTTCGGTGAAGTTTACATAAGATGAGGTGGCTGAAATGTTTGGGGCAGTGAAGACAGAACTACACAGACATATAGCTTTAGAACTCTGCACAGGCGTCTCTTTGTGTATTTGACTGAATACTAACTTTGCACACGCACAGGGTAATACTAACCTTGTGCATGCTTAGGGCAATACTACATGAGGCCAATCAAAGAAAAATAGAAACTTCACTGAATACCCAAGATATTTCGTTATCACTGAAGACCCCATAAAGGGCAAGCCATAGCATTAGGGCCAGATTAATCCTAGAGCAGTTACTCTATGCTTGCCCAACAAAAACTTAAAAACAAGCCTCAAAATGGTGAAGCTGATCCACCAGTAAATTAATTACACGACAGAACAAATCTATCCACTCTTCTGCTTAAGGAAGATAAAGAGATCCAGACACTTAAAGGCACTGTCCAGCCATCCAGTCAAATAACACTAAATATTCGAAGACACAAAAAAATATAACCCATAATTAGGAGAAAAATTAATCATAGAAATATACCCAAAAGTGACAGAAATTATGGAAGTAGTGGATGATGGATTTAAAACAGCTGTTGAAAATATCACAAATATGCTCATGGATCTAGAGAAAAGCATGAACATAATGATTAGAGAAACAGAATATATATGAACCAAATGGAACTTCTAGAGATGAAAAATGCAATATCCAAAATGAAAAATTTACTGAATGAGATTAATAGCTGATGAACACTACAGAAGAAGAGGCCAGTAAATTTTTAAAAAGAGCAATAGAAACTACCCAAAATAAAGCACAAGTTAAAGGGGGCTTAAAAAAATTATTAGCGCATCAGTGATACATGGGACAATATCAGGTTGTCTAATAAATGTGTCATTGGAGTCCTGGCGAGAGTATAGAAGCAACATTTAAAGAAATAATGATCAAGGTGTTTCCAATTTTGATGAAAAATATAAACTCACAAATCCAAGAAACACAACAAATCTCAACAGCATAAACAAAAAGAAAACCATGCCAAGACACATCATAATAAAATTGCTAAAAAACAATGATGAAGAGAAAGATCATAAAAGCAGCAAAAGAAAATGCCCATTATATACAAGAAAATAAAAATTATCACTTATGTCTCATCATGAACAAAGCAAGCCAGAACAAAACAGACCAACCTTTGAAGGTTTAAAGAGGGCCTGCGAGGGAAGGGGGAACCAGCCTTCTATATTAAAAAAAAAAAAAAAAAAACTTCAAAAATGAAGTTGAAATAAAGATATCTTCAAACAAACAACAAAAGCTGAGAGAATTCATTGCCAGAAGATATGCACTTCAAGAAATGTTTGAAGGTGCTTCAGGCTGAAGGACAATAATATCAGATGGGAATTTAAAGCTGCACAAAAGAATGAATTGTGCCCTAAGTGGTAAATAAACAGATAAATACAAAAGACATTTATTTTTCATTTGCTTAAGTCTTTAAATGATAATTGACCTTTAAAATAAATACACAAACAAAAAAAGTACTGTGAGGATTATACCATACAGAGAAGTAAAATCTATCACAATAATAGACCAAGGAAAGGTGTTGGGGGGAAGGACGTATATTGCCATAAATTTTTGAAATTTTATGGGAAGTAGCATAAAATCAACTTCTTACCTTACCCTCTTACCCTTACACTTTCTTATTCCATCAAATCCTAAGGACCCTAATCTTTGTTCTCATTATGATTTCCAGTCCCTATTCTTTGTACTAGCATTATTTTCTGGCTCTCCCACCCAGCAGCACGCTGTGGCCGCACCATAAGTCACGATGTTACAGTGCCAGGGGTAGAACATTATCCATTGCAAAACCCCCACCTCTTTTTTTCTGGTTGAATTACTTGTATTTTTTAATTTAAATTCAATTTAGTAAACATATAGTGTATTATTAGTTTCAGGGGTAGAATTTAGTGATTCATCAGTTGCAAAAACACCCAGCACTCGCTAGTTCACGTGCCCTCCTTAACGCCCATCACCCAGTTACCCCAACCCCCCACCCACTTCCCCTCCAGCAACTCTCAGCTTGTTTCCTACTGTTAAGAGTCTCTTATGGTTTCCCTCCTCCTCTGTTTTTATCTTATTTTATTTTTTCCTTCCCTTCCCCTATGATTTCTCTTCTGTTTCTTAAACTCCACATATGAGTGAACTCATACAGTATTTGTCTTTCTCTGACTTATTTTGCTTAGCATAACACCCTCTAGTTCCAACCACATCTCTGCAAATGGCAAGATTTCATTCTTTTTGATGGCTGAGTAATATTCCTGTGTGTGTGTGTGTGTGTGTGTGTGTGTGTGTGTGTGTATAACACATCTTCCTTATCCATTGAGCTGTTGATGGACGTCTGGGCTTTTTCCACAGTTTGGTTCTTTTGGACATTGCTGCTATAAACATTGGGGAGCAGGTGCCCCTTTGAATCATTATTTTTGTACCATTTGGATAAATAAGTAGTGCAATTGCTGGACTATAGAGCAAAACCCATATGGCTGAGGAGAATTCAGACCTCCAGCTTATTTTCCTGCAGTAGTGCTCTTACTGTGATCCTGTATTTCCATGACCAATGCTGTTTACCCTGCCGATCCTCATACTACGCAAACACCTGCATTCAATTTCTCCAGCTTCATCTTTTTTTACTCATTGCTGCGGCTAATTGCTTACGAAACTCATTAAGAACATCAAGAGCCTCCAGTGCCATTTTTTGCATCTAACCTTAGCCTGGCTTTTAACATAGCTCCTCACTCCTTTGTCCATCTGTAATTCTTTAGTAGAATTTATAACTTCAATCTCAGATGCTTACCTTTTAGTTTTCGTATCACTTCATTTGTCCTCTTTCTTTCTGTAGTAGACATTTGTAAAGTTTTTTTTTTCTGTTTCTATTTCTATTTCTGGAACCGTCCGTACATCTTCCTATGTTTGGGGCATTTCCCACTGTGGCAGCAGACTTCTAAAAGAGCCTCCAAGATTCCCAGCCTCTGGTGTACACGTACCTCCCAGCTATTTAGACACTAATACTGCAAACTCCTAGTTCTTCAAATACTAATTTCAGATGTAATTAAGTCCCCAAATCAGCTGACCTTAAAATCGGGAGGTTATCCAGGTGAGTCTGACCTAATTACTCTAGCCCTTTAAATCTGGGTCTAGAGACCAGAGACAGAAAGTCAGAGATTTGAAGCATAAGAGAGGGATTCAAGGAGAGAGAAATTCTCCATTGCTGGCTTTGAAGATGGAGGAGGGATTACACAGCAAAGAATGCTGACCGTCTCTTAACCCTGAGAGTGACCCTTTGCTGACAGCAAGGAAACAAGAGACCTCAGTATTACAACCACAAGGAACTAGATTTTTCTACAACCTCATGAGTTTGGAGGAGGACCCTAAGCTCTAGATGAGAATGAAGTCTGACCAACACCTTGGTTTGAGTTTTAGAAGAGAACCCAAGGCTTCTCGCTTACAGAACTAGGAGCTAATAAATGTTGGCTGTTGTTTTAAGCCACTAAATTTGTGGTAATTTGCAATGCAACAGAAAACAAAAACAAAAACTGCTACACCAGTAGGTGTAGGCATTTGGGTCAGGTGTTGCCCCTGTTAAAAACAAGACGACAGGCCCAAAGTGGAATAACTTACGCTAAGCCTTATAACAAAGCTGAGACTTGACTTTATGTTAGTTTGGGCTTTCCCGGAAATGCAACCTAACTCATCAGTCAGGAATCACCTGATGAGCCCTAGTTACGTCGTCCGCCTGACAGAGCCCTGCCGCTTCCTAAAGGAAAGTAACTTTGCAACAACCAACCCGCTTTTTTGCTTCATGTAACTCCCTTGTTCCTGCTCCCTGCTGCCTATAACAGTCTTTCATTTTGTACTGCTCCTTGAAACTCTTTTCTATCTCCTGGACCAGATGCAGCCCAATTTAAATCAATTTTTGCCCAAGCTCGTAACATGTTTAATATGCCTCGGTTTATCTTTCAACAGTTTAAGTATCAGAAGAGGGAACCGAGGAGACCCCAAGGGTCCCCCCAGGAGCAACAGAGCAATCAAACATGGGTACCTGTGGAGCCCTTGAGGGGCTGCTTCCTCGCTGCGTCCTGGATGGGGGCTGGCTGGAACATTGGCCGGAGTCAGACTGGGTCCGACTTAAAAACTGGTCCAGGTCGAGCTGGGCCCAACTTAGGAACAGGACTGGTTCGGGGTGAGACCTGGTCTGACTTAGAAACCAGACCGGAGAAGCTTATGCTAAGCCCCATGCTGCCATATTGAGGATCCTAGTTTGTGCTCTCAGAGAAGTGGAATCTTAACTCAATCAGCAATCACCTGATGAGAACTACTTGGGTCATCCGCCCGACAGAGCCCTGCTGCTCCCTAAACGAAAGTAACTTTGCAATAACCAACCTGCTTTCTGGCTTCGTATAACTTCTTTGTTCCTGCTCCCTTCTGCCCAGAAAAGTCTTTCGTTTTGTACAGCTCCTTGGAGCTCCTTTCTATCTGCTAGACTGGAGGCTGTCCATTCCAGCAGATTTTTGCTCAAATAAACTCTTAAAAATGTTAATACGCCTCAGTTTATCTTTTAACACTTTTCAGAGCCACTTGCCATACTCAGGAGCCAACGGCCCTCTGAGTATAATGTTCTCGCTCCCCAGTGGTGTTAGTGGCTGCTGCTGAAAATCGAGTCCCCCACGTAGACATGGCGGCCCTACAGCTGGGCCGCTAATAACAGTTAAGAGCCGACATTCCCTAGTCTTTGTTATGAATAATCTGTGCACTGAAGCACTTTGATTTTTCTCTTCGTTCACTGGTCAATGAATTTTTATTGACTACACCATATACTACTTTTTCCTAAGCACTGAAATTATAGTGGTTTAAAAAACTGGCAGGGTTTGGGCCCTGTCCTCACAGACTGTGAGACCTTAAAACATGTCCACAGATTTTTCACATTCTTCCCATCAAGCCCTGGAATATGAGTCGGCTTGGTAAGTCGGTTCTAATGAACTGAACGCAGTAGAAATGCCCCCGAGTGGAGCAGTGATAAACAGCAGTAAGCTCCTCCATGGCTTTCTCTGGGGCACGTGTTCTTGGACCCCAGTCACTGTGCTGTGAGGAAACCCAGGCCACACAGAGAGGTCACATACAGATGTTCTGGCTGACAGTCCCCACTGAGGTCTCAGCCGATAGCCACTATCAACTACCAGACAGCGGGGTTTTTGAGATGATTCCAACTCTGTCCTTGTCTGCCTATAACTAAATGAGAGACTTAGTGGTAATCACTCTGCTGAGGCTAGTCAACCGTCAGAACCATGAAAGATATTAATAAATGATCTTTCTTGCTCGTTTCAGGCCACAAAGTTTGAGATGGTTTGTTTTACAGCTATAGATGAGCTTACAGAGTAGTGATGGCATGAGCAGACATTAAGCAATTATCAAAATAATTCATTCATTCATTCATTAAATTATAAGGGTACCATGAAACTCTCTTCACCTGCTCACAAAACCTTACCTTACCCTAGTTCTTCTCTCCCCTCTTCCTGGCTTCCTTGTGCTTCTTAATGGCATCTTTGTCCTGATAAAAACAAAGGCGGAAAATCTGGGGGGCAGTCCTGACCCATTTTCTTCACACCCATACTTAGTCGGTTCTCATATTCTGTTGATTCTATTTCCAAAAGTGGCTCTGTCTTCACAATCTCACCACCACCAGGGCCCAGGGCAGGCCCTCAAAATCTTATCCCAGGTTTACTAAAATGACTTCTCCAACTGCTCATTCATGTCCTACCTATTCACTGCCGTCCCATCTATTCTTAAAGCACATCCCCTGTTTTTCCCTCCCCTACTAAAGAAATCTGTACTATCTCTTCACTGCCTGAAAAATACAGTACAAATGTCTCGGACCCTGCATGAGCTGCTGCTAACCTATGCTCTGGCTCGGCGCGGCACACAGCTCTGTTATTGCCTGCTGCATTCCAGATAATCCAGACTTCTCAATATACTCTAAACAAATCCCCTCTTTGATGTCTCTGAGCTGTCTATCCCTCCACTGGATTTTTTTTTTTCTAATCCATATGTCCAGGGGTCTACCTCCTACGATCTTCCCAGTCTCCTTCAGCAGTGATTGTCCCTAGCCCTATGGCTAGCTAACAATGACAGCGGTGGCTGGGCTGGTTTACAGCCCACTGTCTCAGACACCCGCGGTTAAGAGTTGTAGCCGGACGTAAGGCTAGCTAGACACTGCAGTTCCCACCCTTCTAATGCGGCTTGACACAATCACATGACTAAGTTCTGGCAAATAGAGTGTAAGAAGAAATAGCGTGTGCCACATCTGGGTTGTACCTTTAAAAGGAATAAGCATGCCCTCCCCGGCCCCCTCCTTTTCTTGCTGGCAGGGATGTGGTAAGAGCTGGAGCCGCCATCTTGGCCTTAGAGATGAAGCCACATGTTGAAAATGACAGAGATACCCTTACAGCCCCACACTTCCTGGCTCTAGACAGAGAAATAAACCTCTATTTTGCTCTGCTGCTGAATTTGGGGTGGGTTTTTTTTTTTTTTTTTTTTTTCTGTATCAGCTTAGTCTATGCCCTATCTAATAGGATAACTAATCTTTCTATTGAAAGTTTATTGCGGGGCAGACCCAAGACATCATTTAATCCTCACAATGATGTTATATGTAAAATAATATTAGCGATAAGGACACTGAAGCTCAGAAAGGGTTTGCCAGTTGCCCAAGGCCACACGGTGAGTGGACAATGGAGTTAGAACTCAAGCCTCAGTCAGTTGACTGCAGAAACTACACTTTTAATCACTACTTATCCCTTGGCTCGGATCCACAGGCTTAACGACACGGACAGACCTCACTGAGGTTTGCCAAGGGTCCCCAGAAACACTTAGAAGCATGCTTTGTGTGTCGTAGATACTCAACAAATGTTTTCTGGATGAATGATTGATTGGTTTTAGGAAGACGGGCTTTTTGAAAGTTCCTAACTACAATAATAGGATTCAGTTAACTGTTTCTGGTTACCCGGCAGCCCAGCATCCCTATTTCATACAGAACACTCTCCCAGGTGCTTAACACCAGACAGTTTCCTCCCTGAAGAATACCATATACGCAGCACTTCCGGTCCATGTGCTTACCCAGCCTACACAGTCAGGGGAGAGCCTATATGGGTACCGCAGGCGGCTGGGGAAGCATTCAGCTTGTTGCCGTCATCTGTATTTATTTACACAGCTGTGCTCCCCCTCCTTCAAGCAGAAGACTCTGGCCCAGAAATCAGAGATGGAAATAAAATTAGGGGGCTTTTTGAAGACTGCTGTGCAGTATCCTGCATCCTAGGCTCTCAGCAGGGATGTGGGGTCCAGGGACTTTCAAAGTCTTCCTTTGTGCTGGGTTAAGGGTGCTAGTACAAAGTGAGTAGTGCTGGGAGCTTCAGGCTGTGGGAGAGGTTATCATAAAGTACTGACATCCTGCTGTGAGGCCTGAATGTGTTCCCTTCTTTGGGGCTGTTATCTGGAGCCCTTCGGTGGTAGAAAAGGAATAGAACAGAACGCCTCAACTGTCCTACAGTTGCCTCCAGCCCTCCCTGGGAAGACTTGGAGCAATAAACACAAATCAAGAGGAAACTAAAGAATAATTTTTTAAAGGATCTTCAAACAGCCAGTCTTTATTTTTTCAAGTGGGGGTACTAAAAGACGAAATTAGAGCCAACTTTCTTTCTAATTAAGTTCCATGGACCTCCCAAAATACAACACAGATGCTGTGATGAACGTTAACAAGCTCTTAAGTGGAGTGTGTTTGAACTTGGACGCACAAAGATAGAGAATAATTTTTAAAATTAAAAAGAAAGAAAGAAAGAAAGACACGGAAAGAAAACCACACACACACAGAAAGACCATAAAAGCCTGCTGTGATCATGACTTGCATTAGTTCTTTAGGAGATTATGCAATAAAGCTGAATTCCTTTTCATCAGCACATTCAAAAATAAATTCACTCTTCTCTTTTGATTCCAGTAATGACATACACTTAAGATTATTCTTTCTCTTCCTGTGGGCACCTGCCATATTAACATAGTGATATAAAAGTAACCATTATTTGGTTTCAGAGCATATGTTTGGGAATAAAGCCCCTGCCCTGGAATTCCACAGAGTCATGTGTCCCAGGGTGGAGCGCAAGAGTTGGAGGGCTAAGGGGGGTCTACCACCTAGAGGAATGTGTGGATTAGGAGAAGCTCAGTGGTCCTTGAAGAGATATGGTCCTCCAAAAGACAGGTCCGTTTTAGTGCAGCCAGGTCTCATGGGGCAGTAGAACGGGGGTAGGGAAGATAACTAGCCCTGAATCATTCTAGCCTCAAGTGTAGCAAATCAGAAAAGGTGCTGGGTCTTCCTCCCCAGGTTTAGGATCCACAGCAATAATCCCATAGACACAGTCAAGGTCCAGAAAACACCCCATGTAGACGAAACTAGGCACGCAGGTTGGCATCACTTTGGGGTTACTTAATTGGAGGTGAGAGAGTCAGAGAGCCAAACTGGGTGACAAATGCCAAGAAAGGTAGATGATGCTGTCCTAGAACAAGTCTCACTGGAGAGAGTTGAGCTTGGTGTTGAACTGGCACCTGGAAGCCATTGAAATTTGAATTGAGGATTATTTGTCCATGAGATGATATTAAAGATCATTTCCAAATCATTTTAATGAAGAAAAAACCCAAATCAATGGAGAAATGTATCTTTATCATTTCTCTCATGTTAATGTTGGGGTGAGAGAATATTCCAAAATAAATAATGTAGGGGATTTGTCAAAGGCAAGAAAGACTTTGCCTATGGAATAAACCGAGCTAGAAGACGAAGGTGTCGTATCACTTCTTAACATCTCTTTGTATTATGTCTCTCATCTTAAAAAGGAGGATAATAATTTACTCCTACCAGCATCACATTATTAGAAGGGAAAGGTTCAGTTTCCTTTCCCATACCGGTGGCGGGGTGCGGGTGGGGGGCGGAGGGTAACTTTTAAGGCATCTTTCCAACCCCTTGCTCATTCCTCCTTCTCGTCCTCTGACAAATTTGGGAAGAATAAAATCTACCCTCTTGATTCATTCCTTCTTCCTCTCCTTCTTCTTCTTCTTTCTCTTCTTCTTCCTCTTCTTCTCCTTCCTCTTCTTCTTCCTCTTCTCCTTCCCCTCCCCCTCCTCTTCTCCCCTCCCCCTTCTTTTCTTCTCCTTCTCCTTCTCCTTCTCCTTCTTCTTCTTCTTCTTCTTCTTCTTCTTCTTCTTCTTCTTCTTCTTCTTCTTCCTCTTCTTTTTTTGGAAGTGAGCAGACTACAAGGAGCATTGGTTCCAAAGTCTTGCCTAGACAGCTCCCATCTCAAGAGGTTACCTCTGACTCAAAGTATCTGCCTGGCTCTGAGGCTCAGGTCACAAACCTATTTGGAAGTATACTTAGCTATCCAACTCAGTTTTGGTCTCTAATAAAGGTTATACATTTATTCCCCATCTGCCTAGCTCTTTACCTTCTTTTCTCAATTTGTTCAAAATGTGGACAGAGAAAATAAATGCTATATATTGAGCTCCTGGGAAATCCCAACAAAATAATTAGATATTGGAAAATATAAGCTGATTTTAAAGTATACATGGAAATAAGCAAGAATAGCTGAGACAGCTGTGAAAAATGAGACTAGTAAAAAAATGGGTTTTTAGATTATAAAGCTACAGTAATTAAACTGTGGTATTCAGCACACTGAATATACAGACAGATCAATGGATCAGAGAAGAAAGGCAGAAAATATATGTGGAAATTTAATAGTTATAAAGACGGCATTTTAAATCAATGGAGAAAAGAAAAATTATTTAATGAGTTGTGTTGGGGCAGTCATACAGAAAAAAATTAAGCTGGATTCTTTATGGAAGATAATTTCAGGTAGATTAAATATTTAAATTCAAAGAATGAAATAATAAAAATTCAAGAAAAAATCATTACAGTCTTTTATAATCCTACAGTGGGGAAAAATTTTCTAAGTATCATAAAAACCTCCCATAAGCCACAAAGGAAAGATTGATCATTTCAATTTTATAAAAATCAGAAATTATGTATAGCAAAACCCATAATAACCCTAATCAAAAGATAAATGACAAAGTGGTCAAAATATTAGAAATTTAAATCATGAGAGAAAAGCCAAAACTTTCCAATACGTGCATTCTATAAATCAGCAAGGAAAGACTAACAACTCAATAGGTAAAAAGGAAAAAAAATATGAAATGACTCTTACATAAATGAAAAAATGCCCAGCATCATTAATCAGAAGAAACACATAATAACTCTACAATGCCTTGTCATTTTTTTGCCTATTAAATTGGCAAAAATAAAAACCCACATGGAACAATGCATGGAGAACCAGCACTATCAATACAATATTAGTAGGAGTTATAAACTGATAATCCTCTACCAAGAATACTTTGATCATATCAATTACAAATGTACATACACTTTTACCCAGAAATTCCTCCACTAGAATTGTATTCTTTCAATATATTGCACAGGTGTAAAATGACTTATACAAGGTATCACTGCAGCACTGTTTATAGGAGCAAAAGACTGAAAGCCATCTAAATATCCATTATCGGGGAACTGAGTATATAAATTATGATAGATCTCATTAGAATATAACCTCTATGAGGAAAAGAATTTGTTTTGTTCACTAATATTTCAGAGTTTAGAAAAGTGCTTCACATATATTATGTTTTCAATAAATATTTGTTGAGTATATACATACAATAAAATTCTAAGAGGTGAAAGAGAATGAAGAGTTTTTAAAATATAGGTATGAAATGATGTCCAAATATATTAATAAGGGAAAATAGGAAGTTGAAAAACAACGTGTATTATATACTAGTATTATATACTATTTTGTGTATGTATTTGCTTATATGTGCAAAAATATTTCTATTTTGGGGTAGTCGATCTTTTCCTCATTTACCATATTTTCAGCAACTTTACTGAGGTATGATTGCTATATAATAATAATAATATGGGGGTGCGGGGCTGGCTCAGTCAGTACAGCATGCCACTCTTGATCTCAGGGTGGTGAGGTCAAGCCCCACATTGGGGGCAGGTTTACTCAAAAATAAATAAAGTTAAATTTAAAAAATAAACATATGTATAAATAAACATCTCTATAAGGATACAAAAGAAACTAATGACACTGATTGTCTCTAGAGAGGGAAATGAACAATCAAGGCTGGGATTGGGTATGAGTAATGGAACTTTTTATAATAAAACATTTTATGTCTTTACATTTTCAACCATGTGACTGTGTTGACTATTCAAAAGATAAATAAGTAAAATTGAAGATTTTAAGAAATAAGGGTAGTACACTATCTTGGTTGTGGTTATGGTTTCATGAGTGAATACATATGTCAAAATGTATCCAATTGTATAATTTTAATATGTGGCGTTTATTGTGTATCAATTGCTAACTCAGCAAAGCTTCTAAAACAATGGTACATGAGGAAAAGATTGACTATTTAATAAATGGTTTTAGAATATTTGGTTACCATTTTAGGAGAACAAATGAAAAAAGTTAGATTCTTACATCTATTGACCTTAAAGGCAAAACAGCCAGTTATTTTTCCAGCAAAATGGGTTTATTTGGGAATACCAGAGGAATTGCAATCCAAGACAGGTAAACCATGGCAAAGCACAGGCAAATCCAGAGGTAAAAGGAGAAGCAAGCTCCTTTACAGGGAAAAGGAGACCTCTCGGTCGGGAGGGGCTGTTTTGAATGGAAGTCCATTAGAGGAAAGACGAAAGTCTAGGGTGGTGACAGTTTCTCATTGGCTGGACTGTGGTATTTTCTCATTGGCTGTGCTTGTTGGGGGCGAGGAGAAATTTTTTTTTCCTCCTGCTGGAGTAGGAGAGAAAGTAGGGCTCTTCCTGTTGGGTTCTGCAACTGACAACAAAGTGGTAGGGCATGAGGACTCGCTCTCTGGGCCTCCCAATTCCGTTTTAAATGAGGTGTCCTTTATTTCATTTCACACATCATACCAGATATAAAAAGAAATCCCAATTGGATTAAAGTGCTAGATTAAAAAAAAAAAAACAAAAACCGTATAAAAATGTTGGAAGAAAACATTGGAGAGTACAGTACAATACTTGTGTAACTTTGGAGTGGGGAAGATCTTTCCAAGAAATACTCAAAACCTGGAAGCCGTAAAAAAAAAAATTAATAGCACACTGGACAACCTAAAATTTAAAAACCTCAGAGGAGAAAAGATGCTGTGAACAAAGATAATGCCATTGACCAAACCCCCAAGATACCCAGTAGAAGATGATTACACTATCTCTGTCACCTGGTGCTAAGAAGTGAGAAGTCTATGGAAAGAACGCTGAGACAGAATCAGAGACACCAGAGGTTCTCTGCCTCTCTGCACCATTGTCCTTTTTGCCGGACTAATAAAGTCCCTCCTCAAAATAAAATAAAAGTTATAAGTACATAAAATAAAATGCAAAATATTACAAAGGGAACCAATTATGTTGAAATACAATTATATGTATTTGTGCTTCTTTACCAACAATGAAAAAGACAAGTGTCAGGTCTGACAACCATGCAATTTTGAAATCATGAGGAGCATAGATAACATTTTAGGGTATCTGAAATAATTGTAGGGCAATGTGATAATACCTGTGATTACTACTGGTATCAAAATCAGGGTACAACTGATACGAATGTGATATGTTGCCTACGTTCATAATTGAAGAAACTGCTGAATTTCAGTTAAAAGTTAATGAAAATAAAGATGTAATTTTTTTTCCATCCAAGTTCACAGATCCCTTGGTTCTATTCCCAGAAGAGCCTTCGGAAGGCTCTTCAAACCCTAGGTTCAGAATTCCAGGGAGAGACCTGAAAGACCTTGACACAATCACAAAAGACAAAGAAATGCAAAGTCCAATCGAATGCTCTAGCTCCCCTGTGGTCGCTTAAAGACTCCAGCCTGACTTCAGTGTTAGAGGAAGAAACTCAGCCCCTGGGGGTTGAGTTATGTGACCACCCTACACTCTACCCTCTAAATGCATGAGGGAGAGACTCTAAAGAGCACCTCCGCATGGCAGTCAGGGGTTGAGATGCCACGCTGTGATGTCTGCAGTTTTAATATCATACCCTGCCAAAACTTCTGGTCAATGTGCAATGCTAATTAGCTGAAAAGGTATAGCACCAAACATAATTCCAAAATATTCCTTTGGAAAAGCAACCTTGAAATTATTTAGATGACGTAATTATTTCCAAAGGCAAGTATCCATAATCCTGGCGAGATTTAGAATTAAATACAGAGACAATGGAAATCAAAACTATGGGACTCTATACTTGTGTTAAGTTGGTTTGTTGTTGTTTTTAGAGAGGGAGGGAAGGGGCAGCGGGAGAGAGAGACAGAATCCCAAGCAGACTCCACACCCAGCACAGAGCTGGATGCCCGGCTCTATCTCACCACCCTGAGTCCGTGACCTGAGCTGAAATTGAGAGTCGGACGCTTAACCGACTGAGCCACCCTGGCTCCCCGATATACTTGTGTTAAGTTTTAGAAGAATTTGTGACTATGTAATATTTTAAGTACTTACAATGTTTAAGATAATTTGGTATATTAGACAACGCTTCTGTTTTTTCCTCCCTTATCTCACCGTCTCTCTTCCAATTCCTCCATGTATTTTCCATTTCTAGACTTTGGAGAGCCCACAGGGCCAGTCCTTGATTATCTTTTCTCTAGCTACATTCACACCCCTGGAGTTGACATCCAGTCCTTTACTGCTGAAATGTACAATAGTTTTATACCTTATCTAGATGTTAATAACACCAAATTTAATCTCAAACCAGACCTTTCCCCTGAATTCCTTCTTTTATATCTAACAGCCTATCCAACATCTCCATTTGATTATCTCAAGTTTTGATTCCTTGCCCTGACCACACCCCACACAAATCTATTCCGGATCTTCCCCAAATGAGTAAATTACAACTACAGTCTTCCAGTTTCTCAGGCCAAAAACCTTGGTGTCATCCTTTTTGAGGCAATAAATGCCTATAAAAATTTGGCTAACAATATGAGGCAGAATAATAGAGATTCCATTAGATACAATTCTAGCCTTTGCAATAATGTTTGGTGTACTAGCGCGTATAATGTTAAACGCAACAACCTCAACTATTCAATTCTTAGTTATTCCATTCCATTTCAGTTATGAATCTTCTCTGTCTTCATGCACTGTCACGCACTCCCTTGGCACGTTTATACAGAGCTGAAGCTCTTAATTCCATGTGCGTGACAAGTTCCAAATGTGGAATTTCAGTGCTCTCTTCCTCTTAGATGCCATTGCCACCTGGACAGCTCCATTTGGAGATCTGAGAGGATCCCAAACAGGACTCTTTATTCGCCTACACCTACCCTGAACCTTAGGCTCTCCACCCCATTTCAGTTAAACTCTATTTACCTGCTTATCAAGTCTAAAACCTTCGTTCCATCCTTCACTACCCTCTTTCTTTCATACCCTTTGTCCAATTTGTCATTAAATCCTGACAGTTCTTTCAAAGTAGATCCCCAAATGGGACCACTCCTCACCACCTCTCTGGCTAGTGACCTTAATCTAAGCCACCACCATCTCTCATTGGGCTATACCAATAATTCTCTAACTAGTCTCCATACTGCTAACCACTCTCCATGCAGCAGCCAGAGTCAGCCTTTTTAAAAGCCATTCCATCCCACCCCTCTGCATGGAGCTAAGCCCTACAAGGGCTTCCTGTCCCACTCAGAGTGAGGGCCAAAGCCCTTTCCAGAAGCAATGAGCATTTATTTGTACAGGGTTTGTCTCCTCCCAAACAGAATGTAAGCTCCATGAGAGTCAAAACTCCTCTCCTTTTTTCACAACTTTACAGTGCTGGCATTGAATGGGGACTCAATTGATGTTTGTTGCATGAAGAGTGAACAAGCTCCTGAATGGGAGTGAAGGTGAAGAGTGTGAGGCAGTGTAGAAAGGCAACACGAAGAACTTCATATATTTTACTCTTTTGTGAAGAGAAGATATTTTGAAGACCCAAGTCTTCAAACATTTTAAAGAGAAAAAATTTATTTAAATGTGTCAACAAGAGCAAGCTCAATACAAGACTGAAGGGGCACTAGAATAAGAGAAAGATCTGTAGGGCCCATGCTGGTACAGTTGAGGAATCTGAAAACATTAAGTCAACCTCAAGAGAAAGATCAGAAAGGAGACTTCCTCTAATCTACACTGCCTTTGTGATAAACAAAATCTCAGCTTTGGCCATAGCCTGTCTCTATCCTTTTGAAGATTATCTGTGCCCTTGTCCACTCTCTCATTTGTTCTTTTCCTCTTTCTCACCCTAATCACACAAGTCACATCATGCAGTCAATGTGCATTTTTAAATCTCTAGACAGCTCTCAGCAGCTCAAGACAAGCCTGTAGGAAGGACCTTCAACCATAAAGCCCAATATCTCAAAGATTGCAATCGCATCAAGAAGACCCAAGAAAACAGTTCTAAAAGGCCAGCAAGAAAGCAATGAATTCTCTATGATAAGAAGTTGGGAAAACCAGATATTCCTGGTGGATAAAAGGAATGCCAGAGGGATAGCTCCAGGATTGACAATAAACGCCTCCTGGAATAGGCCCAGTCTCAGGAGGAGTAGGATTTGCTAGTGCGGGGCTATGGTGAGGAGTCTGAAGCAAAAAGTGCAGAGGGTGGTTAACCCGGAGTAAATTTACCCCCAGCATGCTTCTTTTCATTAGTCCCATCCCCACACATTTTAGCCGTGAGGCTGAGATTAGATTGGGGCCACATTTTAATCATTAAACTACTCCAGAACAGCAGGCTTCACCTGGCGGCTCCAATGTCCTAGAAGAATTTGAACACAGAACGAACAATAAAAATTCTGAGTCCTGTTGGATTTAGTGGAGGAAAGATGCAAGTATAAGCAGCCCTAGAGGAAGGGGAAACACCCGCCACTGTGTCAAGCATGTGAGGAGTGATTTCTATCTTAAATATTACATTTGAAAAACAAGGCAGACACCTAAAAAAGGGACTCCAACAGATTACCTGATAAAATTATTCACTCTTTTCTACGTCTGGTGAAAGCTGTGTTTTTCTAATCTTTTCTGTCTGCCTTGTAAATAGTAGTGGTTATTCCTGGTGAATCTATTACCACCAAGACCCATCCTCCTCTAATGGAATAGAAAACCGAGATTTTGACCAGAGTGCGGATTGGGGTGAAGGTGGGGGATGAGAAGGCATTCTGTTTCTGCTGATAGAGATTCTGGCATATGGAAGAGTGTTGGCCACAGGGGGGGTCACTCCCATGGCGTCTCTGTTACATATGGATATATTCCTTTTGGCTCATCAAGATTGGGTAGTTCTTGGAAGGTCTTAGGGACTGATTTTGTTTGTGGTAATGGTATTGCTTGTTATGCCAGATTCTAGAAAAAAAGACTTTAGCATTCTATGAAATGCATTAGTACAAAACTGTCTGATTTTGAAAGTCATACCTAAAGACTTTTTTTCCAACCTAAGAAATGCTCTGATTGCAACGTCAAGAACTCCAGGTATGCCAAGTTGTTTCTAGTGTCGTCCCACCTTTCTGTCCAAAACATGGTATACCCTGTCTCTTTGGTCTTTTCTTTGTCCTTTAGCCATGTATTAAGAGCCCATCTGGAGTCCTTGCTGGTCCCCTCACGCTACTCTGTGTTTGTTCGGGCCTGATCTTCCACCTGGAATGACTCTCCCGAGCTATTCCGAACTGTGGGAGAAACCTCCTCATCTTCAGAGTTCCTTCTGAAATGCTGTCTCTTCCGTGAAACTCTTTTTCCCCACAACTGGAATTAATCTCTCTCCTGTCTAAAGAAATCCATTTTAAATATTTCATCAGGTTTTATTTTGTCCTATCTTTCATCATGCATTTGCTTTCTCCTACTGTATTGTGATATCCTTGAGGACTGCAACCATTTTGGCCCTCTCTGTGTGTTCTACCTTCCCTCCAGTGTCTTTAAACATGCTGGGAATTTGTAGAATTCTGAGGGCAGTATTTTCATTGAGACTGTTAGTTCCAGCAAAGAGGAATTGTGTGGCCTTCGAGGGCCTGAGCTTTGAATGTAAGTGGCCTGGGGTGGAATCCCAGTCCAACCACTTAACCAGCTTGTGACCTTGGCTGGTTGCTGATTCTCTCTGAACCTCAATTCCTTCATTGGTAAAGTGGGAATAATAAAACTTCGTGACAAAGGGTTGTTGTGACAAGTAAACAAGGCAAGTGTAAAGCACTTGGCACAGTGCCTGGCACATAGGAAAGACTCAACTAATGGTAGCTGTTTTTATTAGTAGTAGTATGACCACTAGCAGAGACCAAATATTCTCACCTTACATTAATCTATTTAAATGAATTGGGAGAGAATGGGCTAGAGAAGAGGTTTTGCCGGCTCTGACAATTCCAAGGACTCCTCTATAAAGAACAAGAACTCCTCTATAAAGAATAACCATGTTATAACAGTACTGCCCAATAGAAATAGAAGGTGAGTCATATATGTAATTAAAAATGTTTTTACTAGTCACATTAAAAGAAGCAAAAAGAACAGATAAATTGATTTTAATATATGTTTAATATATTTTATTTAACCTAATACCTGAACTATTATCATTACAATGTATAATCAATAAAAATAATTATTAATGAGATACTTTACCATTTTTTGGATCAAGTTTTCAAAACTCAGTGTATAGTTTATCCTTACAGCTCATCTCAATTTGCACAAGCTGCATTCGAGTGCTCAATAGCTGAATGTCAAGGGTGGCTACCATATTAGAAAACACAGATTTATAATATTGGATTTTAAAACATTGGCCTCATGAATGAATCAAATCACACAAAGCTTTCACTGAATGTAATTGGGATTATAGGACAATATGTTTCTCCGGGAATGAGTAGAACTGAGAGTGAACACTGGATTCTGGTCTTGACTCTGACATTCATTTGGTTGGTTTGGGGCAAACCATTTGTTTCGCCATGCTTCGTTTCTCACATCTGTCCTGGGGCTTAGCTAGGTCACAAGGCCATACAAAACATGACCAGTCCCTCAGTCCAGTCTGTCTCATCACCACCCAAAACCCTAGACCTAAGCCTGAGACCTGAAACACATATGCCCACACATCTTACCTATCATGGAATTTACTAGAATGAGGCAGCCTCTATTAGATATATTAATTGAGGCATCACTTAAACTTGGGTTCTTAGAGTTTACTTTATGTCTTTTGTCTTTTCCTTGGGGGTTGTTTTTAGAATTTGAGTACTTTGAATTACCTGATTCAGTTGCTTCCGTATCTGACCCTGGGCACCCAGTCGGGGCCCAGGTGCTGGCAGTGGAGATGAGGAAAGGGGGAGGGGAAGGAGAAGCCAGAGGAAGGGCAAACCTAGTGGCTTATCCTTCATGTGCCACATTGCTGTTATTTTCATCACTGAGATTTTATTTGAACAAAGGGTTAAAAAATTTTTTTAAACCCAGCCCTTGTCTCACCTTTCATTTGGAGGGCAGGGCCACAATATTTGCCAAGGTTTACACACCCCCACTCCAGTTTTAGTGTATTTTTGTCCAACGTCATATTATCTCCCTTCATTTCACCTGTTGATATTAAGAGATTTTTTTTTTTTTTTTTTTTTAAGAACTGACTGGACTTAATGCAGTTCTAATAGAAACACCTTTCACAGCCGAGACCTGTTGACAGGAATGAACTGGTCACCCGGAGTTCACTTCACTTCAGCAGGTGTGATCTTGTGTGGGGGAGCAGCTGGGTGAGGAAAGAGGTTTGCCTTTGCCTCTTCTGTGACCCATAGGTGAACTGCCTCACCAGGCAACGGCAGTTCCCCTGCCTGGCCAAGGAAAATGGGATCCATGAGCATTCTGGTGGCTTTCTTCCCTGGTCTTTCTACTCAGAATCAATCCATAGACACAGCATTAGCAGAAGAGAGACTTTGACTTGGGCGCATAGCCCTAATCTTGAATGTATGTTTTAAAACATAAAATAACTTTATTCTGACCTTACCCCAGATCTCTGTAACAGCATCCAATGACCAAAAATGATTTCAGCAGCTAAGGTTGATTTGTGTTCAAGGCCCAGACAGTTTCCACCATTCACCCTGTTTTCTCAACTCAAAGCTGCATTTTCTCTTGCTTAAAAAATTTGCATATTTTCTCAGTGCCTGTTTCTGACTCACAATAAACAATGCCCAGACCTCCTGCCAAAAAAATGTCCAAATGCGAAATAGTTGCTATAATAGTCGTTTTTGTGATGGCAACTTTGAGCTGTGTGCTTTTAAATTATAATTACTTTTTCTTCCTTACAAAAGATGTGTATCTCTCTTGATTGCTGTAATTATGATTCTATAGCAGCAAACAGTTATAAAAGATTCATGTCGTCGCTGTGCTTCATAAAACCCGTGCCCTTCAATGAGCTTCCTTTTTGTGACTGTTTATGTGTTTGTGTTTAGTTTGTGGCAGAGAAATCTAATGAGAAGCCATTAATCATTGAGAGCATATAAAAATTTGTGTCTTTACCTAAACAGGCAGAAGTGGATAAGGCAAGCCCATTATTGGCATGACACGATCTAGAATCATAGAATGTTAATAGGGAAAGCAACTTGAGGAAATAATGTAGTCCCACCTCATCCTACAGATGACATTCAAAATCGGGAGGGGAGAAACATGTGCTTTAGTGACTGAAAACCCACGGGAGCAAGAATGGGGGACCCAAGTTCTAAACCTGAACCTAGCCCTAAGGAACAACAGCAAAGGCCAACCTGACTTCGTCATTCATCTTGTTTTCAAGGACCATGGGTGGAATCCATGGATTGGTGAGGTACCTCGGGGGACACTGAAATAGACCATGACACCCACCTCCCACCCATTCAATTAGAGTGGCCCCACTTGGATCTATTTTACATCGTAAAGACTGAAAAAGAAATTCATTGGCTTTTTCCCCCCACTTTTTAAAGTTTGGTGTTTGTTGATGTCTTTTCTCCAAGTCTTAGGATTAGAGAGGGATCGATGTATGGCTGTGTTGTCCGTTTGTTCATGGCGACTCCTCACGGAGGACCTTCTGTGCTGGTTACAGAGTATGCAGCGGTTGTATACACCGGCTCTGACCTCAAAGAGCCCACAGTCTACAAAGAACAGAGTGGTAATCACTCTAGAGAGTTAAGCCCAGGGAGCCCTGGGAGCAGACAGGAGGGGCAATCAACCTATCAAGGATTGGAGGGTGAGGAGGAGGGTGAGGAGAAGGGTGAGGAGGAAGAGGTGGAGGAGAAATTTAGTCTTGATTTTCCAGAAGAAATAACAGATGGTAGGCCCTCCTTTTAATGTTCTTTACTCTCTTTTCTATCTATCTTTAATAAAAGCTACCAGGAACTTCTTTTGGAAAAAGATGAGAAACTAAAGTTCTTTTTTTTTCTTTTTTTTAAGTATTTTATTTATTTTTTTAAAGTAGGCTCCACACCCAACATGGGGCTCAAACTCACGACCCCAAGATCAAGAGTTGCGTGCTCTACCAACTGAGCCAGCCAGGCACCCCAAGAAACTCAAGTTCTCAGAATCATTGTGAACTCTTGTCACTCACTGACTGTAATCCTGGGCATACTGCTTAATCCCTATGAAACGCCATGTCAGCATCTGGGTGTACAGGACTAGTAATAATAGAATATGCCTCAAGCATTGTCACAAAGACTAAATTAGATCACATGCATAAAAGTCCTTATAAAACTGTGAGGCGCTATATAAATGTTCACTATTATTGTTGCTAGCACTCGGCCAAAGACTAATTCCAATTAACTTACATGATTTTCCTCAACTAAACCAAGATTCTGGTCCTTCAGAGGTTTGGCAACTGGGAGCAACTGGGAAAAAAGCCATTTCACAATATGTCACAATTAATAGCAATTGTGAAATCTTCACTAAAAAGTGGACCGTCCTTAGTTTCAGTATGAAGAAAATGTGCTCAATTTCTTTAAACCACCATGAGATCCAGTTCTTAGCTAACTTGTGATCACGTGGTTGGTGTCATTTCTCACCGTGAGTGGGTCTATTTAGAGAGCTCCTCTTGTTCTTCTTCCCCCTTATGTTGGGATTCTCTAGGCCTCTGCCCTTGCTCAAACCACTTCCAAAGGTCCAAACAGTAGAGTATGTTAAAGGAAACTAAAACCAAAGAGGGCAGGCCAGTGACGTGGGGAGTACACACCCATCTACTGCAGGAGGTCTTGCTCAATGCCAGCCTATCCCAAGGGGCCTCGATATTATGAGATTGTCTGTATTTTTCAACAGAAACTATTCCTTTTAATGTAGGTGTGAACTATCCCACTTGGTAAATGCTTCTCTTCACTTCCATTTCCTAACTCAAGTCTTCCTCACGTAAAGGATTTGCATCAACCCCAAATTTAAAATCACTCCTGTGCCTGGGAGTTCAAGTTCTTTAATATGGTGTTTCGGATCCTCTGTACATACAACGTGAAGCCAGGCCCAGCTCCTTCAGGGAACTCTGAGTCTCGTAGAGAGACCTGGTAAATAGGCCCCAACCCAGAATTCCCATAACTCCCTGTGGGGTTCTCCCCTTGCCCACTGCATAATAATTACAGATGTGTGGGGCGCCTGGGTGGCGCAGTCGTTGGGCGTCTGCCTTCTGCTCAAGGTGTGATCCCGGAGTTGTGGGATCGAGCCCCACATCAGGCTCCACCGCTGGGAGCCTGCTTCTTCCTCTCCCACTCCCCCTGCCTGTGTTCCCTCTCTTGCTGGCTGTCTCTCTCTGTCAAATAAATAAAAATAAAATCTTTAAAAAAAAATAATTACAGATGTGTGTTTGTGGGCTCCTTGAGGAAAGGGACTGGCATTGGGAGCACAATACTTGTTCAAGGTTTGTTGAATGAACGAATGAATGAATATGATAAAGGTTAATTATAATCCACCCCTAGAGCTGGGTTTTTCAGGCTTCATCTGGGTTTAAAATAAACCCAGTCGGTTAAAAAAATCCAACTAACCAGAATTCAGCACAGATTTTTTTTGTTTTGCTTTTTACATTCAAGCCTAAGAAAAAAAATTCGAGACAACATGAAAGACCAACGACCATAAGTTCTGCTTCTACTGTAACTACAACTCTAACATTTCCACCCAGGTTAAATCAATTCCCATTCATGTCTTCACATTCTATAGTTTCCAAATCATAGGAGAGTTGACACTCCCTATTGATGATCCTAAAACATAAGCTATTTGAATAAAGGACGACAAAAATCTCTCCCAAAACATGAAATTAAAATAAAAGTAGAAAACATTTGGTAAAGGTTAAAATATTTTCTAATCCATTTTCTTGTTCTAATTCCAGAATGCCCTTATCTTGAATACTGAAATTAATTGTTCTGTACTGTGTTCCAGCCCTTACTCGTTAATCACGATCCTTCGTACTTCAGGCTAATGAATGGAAACAGTCCCTTTAAGAATACGTTAGATTTGGTGGTTGTTCCAGTGACATTTTTTTCTCAAAAAATAAAAAAGAATATATGTACGGCATACTTTACAATAGTATGTTCACAGAGGATTCTTGGAAGATTTTTCAAAAGGAGCAGCGTTTGCCCCATGTGATTTTTTTTTTTCACTCTGGAATACCAAAATTAATATGATTCCCTGGCTCTGTGTCTCCTACCCAAAGTAGCTTTAAATGAAATCCAGCCTATAGAGTCTTGTTCATAATTTCTTCATCTTTCATTTATTTCACATTTCTATGAAGGAAAAAAATATTTTAATGCTTAAGGGTCTTATTTATGAAGTAAGGGAAAAGGTAGAAATGTGTGTTGAGTTGGGGCCTAGGTCGCCCCAAGGGCATTATTGTTAATAGCTTTCCCAAAGAGAAAGTGGTGCTTAAAAGAAGTAATTCTCGATATTTCCCCCCAGACTAAAACCTTGTAATTCAGATGAACTCTGAACTGAGACTCTTTGCATCTCATTTTCTCATTAGGTTTTATTACAGCCAACAAAACTTTCAGTGGTGAATTACTTCCCCTCTCAAGGGTACACCAGACTCCCATAATGTCTGCGCAAACTAAAATAATGAAATGGTTTTTAACCAAGCCTTAGGGATTAGAAAAAAGAAAAAAAGAAAGGGCAGTAGGGCCTTCTCATCTCTATGCTAACCAAAGTGTGGTTTTTCTAGTCCTCTTTGTTGCCTATGAAAAAACAGAATTTAGAAACGGAAATGCCACTTGGCTTGAAACTCCATTTAAAATCATTTAAAGATTTCTCTCTTAAGCTCTCTTAAAATACAAGTCACTTCCACAAGAAATATGGACAAATTACTCTTAAACCCATGGCTCGGATAGGACTTAGGGCAGTAAATAAATGCTTTCAAATGTGCTCATGGTGTTAAGAAATGACTCTGCTCCACGCACCTAGGCCAGAAGCACCAACAGAAAAACAAACAACTTCCTTTTAACACAGAAGATTGAAAAGCATTTTATTTCATACTTTTACATTACGCCGTCCACCTCTAAGAACTGTTTAATATTTGCTCTGTATCAGGCATAGGACTGGTTCTTGCCCTCAAAGAACTTATAATTCGGTCAAGAAGCCAAAGCTTAACATGATTTTAAAAAGACAGGATTAGCAGAAGACAGAGCGTAATTAAGTGTTAAACAATGTGGCACAGATGCTAAGTGACCTAGGAGATCACAGCAAGAGAAAGATCCCTGAGGGCTGAGACTGTCAAGAGCGTGATTTTCAATAAACTCTTAAAATTACGCCAAATTGAAAAGTTGTTATGATTTGTTAAACAAATGCTGCTCGTTTGTAATTTTAAGTCATTTACACGATTCGCCCTTGCTTTCCAACCCGTTCGGAAGGGAAGCTGGCAGGAGACATATCTTTAGACTCTCCCTGGGTTTGCTAACGAGGGAAAAAACACACCTCCCTATTGGATGACAGACGCACGAACGAAGCAGATTTTGCATGGAGAACACGAGATTTAACGAACAGGAGTACAGAACTCTGGCTGTCATTTTTGGTATGGGTTTTTGTTTCAAACTTTGGTCTTCATGCTAAACAAGTTCAAAGTTTTGGAGCCGAGTCAGGCTTAAAAAAAATGTGTTTTTTTTTTTTTTCATTTTTTAAAAATCTATTTCCACAATCTATTTTCCTTTCTAAGAAAAGAGGGCTAAAAGTGCAATGAGAATTTTCTAATTCCTAAAAAACGATGGCGCCGGGGCTGGGGGGGGGGCGGGGCGATATTCAGCATCCTTTAAAATTGAAGCATCTATCTATATAGCAACTTATCTTTTGAAATCACAAACCTTCAGGTGTGCATTTACACTTTTGGTCTTAAAACGCTTTTTACTTTATAGCTCAGCAAAGATCCTGGTCTCCGTGTGTGTCTTTGTAATGCAGGCAGTTTGAGCTAAATTAGATTTGTTAGAAGAAGAGTTAAACTGCTAACATAGAGACATGCCTCATCTTGCGTTTTGAGTAACTTCGGGCAAGTTTGCAGAATTGTAGTAAGCATTTCTCTTTCTCCATACTTGCTGCGTTCTGGGTCTTCCCAAGAAACGTCAGTTATTCCCCCAATTCCAAAACGAGGGACTCTTTATAACAGTTGTACAACCAGGCAAAAGAGCATACTCTCATGTTTCCTTCAGGGGAGGAAACCTGCAATGAAGTGAGATATTTAAATTTAGTCTTAGCACGGTCTTCTTTGAAACGTTCTGATCAAGACTTCCAGCTTTCTGAGTGTGTGTGAGCTTTATTTTGCAATTCTTCCTGGTCCCGGTTTTGCATTCCTAATGAAAGTGAACTGGCAAAGCGTGAAAGTGGTCTAAGGAGCAAAACAAAGCCAGCAAGCATGCTTCTGGTGAGCCAAGATTAATCAATATTCCAGAAACCTCGGGTTTGCCCCCTCCTTCCCTGTGGTGTTTTCATTTTTCCCCACTCCCCCTTTCCCGGGCGCAGACTCCTCCCCTTTTCTTAAGTTGCCCTGATAGTAACTTGCAGTTTCAGAGCGCGTGCATGCGTTGCTCACAGCGTTTGTGGCTGTGCCGTACCTGCTGCGGAATTCACCTTTCATTGCCTGCTGTCCCTTCCACGCGTTACAAAATCAGAAAAGGTAAGTCTGACGTTCTGTATTCCTGCTGGGCTTCGCTCCTGGTTGCACTTCTCCACCCGTGTATTTCGTTTCGCTAGCGGAGGAGCAGCGAGAGTAGAAAGCTAGCCATTTTGGTAGATAAAGTCCACGTTAGTAATTTAATGTAACCAGCGCATGGTGTCTATTTATGCCGCGTCCGCGCTTAATTTGGAGTTGAGTCATTCGGGCTGGATTCGGGTAGATGGTGGTTCCAGAGCCAGAAAAGAATCAAGGCTCAGCTGGTCTGTTTAAAAGGGACTGGAAAGGGAACCAGAGATTAATGAAAAGGAAAAAAAAAAAAAAAAAAATCTGGTCTCTCGTGTCATCCCTCCTTCCCTTCTCCCTCAACTTCTAATCTGCTGTGAAGTCTTAAGCAAGCTGTAAGGTCGTATTATCACTGACCCCAACCTGCAATTTTATTTAAAAGTCAAAACTGTTAAGACGAGTCTTTTTTTCCACCCTTGGATTTGCCAAAAGCTTCGGAGGAGTCTTTGCTTTCCAGTTACCTCCCCCACAGCCGCACACGCTGGCTGCTTGCGTTGCCATGTACACACGTCCACAGGCACCACTCATTTTCACTGGGATTGATCACGGGAAGAATTATGGATCACAAATCTTATAAAGCAGGAGGAATCCTTTGATTTCTTCAAAACAACTGATTTCCACCGAGGAGAGATGGACTTAGATCTATTTGAATAACCTAGGAGCACTTTAAAGAAATGGAAACCACACACTGTAATGTTTGGAATGAAAATTGGATTCATCTCATCTGTTCTAGAAATCCTAAATTTTGAAATGCCCAGAAGTCGCTGATGGTTTCCTGAGAAGACTCCGATATGATTGCCACAAAGGCAGATACTACTTTCTACTTTTAACAAAAATGGAAATGAATTACCGTTTCAGATAATGTATAGTTGGCCTCGGAGATCTTTGCTTATTTCAGGGAAAAAACTAAAAAGTGACCCTGTAAAATAGTCAAATATATTTCCAAAGTCCTGGGCATGTATTCTTTTTATTGCGTTCTCTTCATGCCCATAATTACCAACTGATATTATCATGTTTTTTTTAGTGAAGAAAATCGTTACTTTATTATAGATAACAAAGCTCGGAAAGTGAAATATCAATATCTTAATTCATTTTATTGACCTGGTTATGCCTTCACCATGTACACAACATGAGCCATCAAGCAATTATTGAGCGCTTCCTGTGCATTCAGTTCAATTAGACATTATTGAGGGTGAACGTTGTGCAAAAAGCACTTGGCTAGGTTCCGGGGAGATGAGGGGGTGGGGTCTGCTCAGTCACACTCAGGGCTCTGATGAACCCTTTTATAGCCTCCTTGGAATGGGAAGGGCAAAATTTTTTTTTTAAAATAGAACACACAATTCTGCTTGTATATACATACATATTTTATTGCTCGTATTTCTGAATTTATGCACATTTCCCACAAGGGGTCCAGTAAAATATGCACATCCCAGCCTTGAAACCTGGCACTGCGGCTCTCTAGCCCCTGATTCCTACCCAGATCATGCGGTGTGCCAACAGCTTGCCCTGCTGTGGGGCCGCCCTGATTCTCACCCCTGCATTCTCAGCCCTGCAGGCTGTAACTCTTGTCCCTTCTCTCCTGGTTCTAGTTGTGTTCTCTAACACCAAAGAGGTCTGGCTTTCCGGGGGTGATTCCAAGACACTGAAGTGCAAAGAAGAGACTCCTAGAGAAGTAAAATATGACTAAAAGCAATGGAGAAGAGCCCAGGATGGGGGGCAGGATGGAGAGATTCCAGCGAGGAGTTCGGAAGCGCACACTCTTGGCCAAGAGGAAAGTGCAGAATATCACAAAGGAGGATGTTAAAAGTTACCTATTTCGGAATGCTTTTGTGCTGCTCACTGTCACTGCAGTCATTGTGGGTAAGTCATTTGATAACAACCAAGAAAAAGAAAAAAAAAAAAAAGGATCTTGTTTCTCTGGGGCATCTGGCTGCCTGAGCATATTATCAGATGGACTGATTGTAGGTATTCAAAATAATAGTCCAGGCTTTCATCTGTATTGGAAGATTTTTTTCTCCCATAAATGACAGTCTGTTGGCATGTTTGGAGCAATATATGGTAAACACATGGGAATCTGAAAGAAGCATCATTAGGCATGATGCAAATCAATTGATTGTGTGGAGAAAGGAAACAAATCAAATGTTTTCCCATCTCGTGTAAGGATGAAGGAGTGATAATTTAATCATTAGGCCTGAGCACTTAAATAACAATAAAAACAAGTAGGCGGGCTAGATTTGGACAAAATGTAATCATTATACGATGTCACTTTCACTTAAAACTAATTTATACAATTAGTACACCCAAAATGCGGTACAGGATCCTAATAGTAATTATCTTCTAGCTGGTGCTGACTTGAAGCTGAGTATCATGCCTGGAGGTAGAGGCTGAGTCTTTTGGTGTTCGCACTCCCCCATCCAGTGACTGGAAAAAGTGAATTGAGAAAAATGTTGACACCGATCTTTTTCATTTATTTCTTGCCATAAATAGCTATCTATCCCTTTTCAGCCTCTTACAAATGTAGCGTGTTAACAGCAATCTGTACTAATAAAACATTGTTTTGTTTGATACCTGAAATTATCACTTACTACTTATGGGTGGCGTGGATCCTACTTTAAAATACAGCTGAAGAAGCTACTTACTTGGAATCTTTGGCCGAACCAATACAGAAGTCCTTGGGCTGGTAAACATACAAGCCAATGCCATGTTGTAAAAACTGTCTAACGTAAATTTCTACGGTGTGGCCCAAAAGGGGGAGGGGGCATTGTGTACAGTTTTAATCTCTACCTTTGAGTTTGCCAGGATCTCCATCAAATATAAAGAGGTAATGACAATAAAAACTAAGAAAATTTTGTAGCATGTAAATATAACTAGAACTTTATCCAAAAAAATAGGATTCTTAAAGTGTAGACAAATAAGAGTACAACAGGAGAATAGTTTGTCACAAGACTTTAGATGTATTCCATTTCAACATCTTTTGTTCCTTATAGTAATTGTTGGTGATGAATGACCGTTTAACTAATTGTAGAGATGTTCAGAGAGAAAAGGTCCTGATTGACTCAGGGAAGCAGTGGCTTTCTTTAGTAGGTTCCCAGGTTTGTTGTGGTTTGCTTGGTGTTTTGTTTTGTTTTTTTTTTAAGATTTTATTTATTCATTTGAGAGGGCACAAGCAGGGGAAGGAGCAGAGGGAGAAGCAGGCTCCCCACTGAGCAGGGAGCCCAGACTCAAGGCCCTATCCCAGGACCCTGGGATCATGACCTAAGCCAAAGGCAATGAATGCTTAACCGACTGAGCCACCCAGGCGCCCCAGATTCCCGGGTTGAAATACATTCCTGGGAGAAGTAGTTCAGTGCTGTATCACTGTCTTGGAAGTTGATGTAAAATGCTTGAATGACAGCCAGCAAGCCAAACAGTAGCTGCTGAGTAATAAGAGCAAACATCATGCAGTGCTACTCCAACTACTTTCCAGGTGTTTTGCCTTTATTAGCTTACTTAATCCTCAAACAAGCCTGTGGGTGAGTGGGAAGGTATGACTAGTATGATCTTTATTTTATAGATGAGAGTAGTGAGCAAGGAGAGATCAGGCAACTTGCCCAACGTCATGCAGATAGTAAGTGCTAGAGCTAAAAGTCAGACTCGGGCTGTCCGGCCAAGAGGCTGTTCTCTTACCCACTTTGCCATCCTGCCTTCTTGCTCTGTGGACTGGTTGGTGTCTCGTGAGAGATGCCAGGAAGAGAAATGCTGCTGTGTGTCTTGGTAGAGGCCAGTTAGCAAGCAATGCTGGGTCCATTCACATAGCATTGTCATTTTACTATATGGTTTACCCAGTTAAATCAGCAGAAAACTTGTAATTCTCCGACAAATGATTCAGCCACATCCCTCTCATTCATTTAACAAATACTCATTTATTCTGCAATCCTACACCCTTAATTAGAGCTCAGTGTTACTGGCGTATGTTTGGAAAAGATGCAGAAACACGTATTCAAAACGATGTTCTAAACACAAGAAGAGTTCGATTTCTAGAACAGAAATATTTCAGTTAAAGAATAGAGGAAGGGAAAGTAATAAAACCTGCACATGGGAGTCAGATTGATGGAGAAGCAAGTTCCTAAGTGATTACAAAGACAAATCTCTAATAGAAGGAAGATAATGCCAGGATTTAATAGTCCATTTTCTCTATGAGTTCTGGGATCATTTTCTAGCCCAGTGAGGACTTTCCTAACATTTGTGAGAACTGCAATGAGTTGGCTACGCCGGGGTAGATAACTTGGCAGGATGTCCTCATGGTTGGCTTTACGAATGGAAACTGAAGAGGTAGAAATAACAAGAAGAAGGCACTAACAAAGAAACACATAAAAAGAGCTCATTGACAGTCAGAGAGACCACTGAGTCTACACCAAAGACTTGGAAAGGCAAACAGACAACTCGGTAGCAAACAGACTTAGGAAAGAATGAAGAATCCTTCCGTTATCTCTTGGTGTGTCTTCCATTGAGGGCCCAGTGGAGGCAACAAAGGCCCCATTTAGCTTGTCACTGGGTACCATGTGTACTTCAGCCCTAAAAGAATAGTAAGATGTCTGGACTTAACTTTCTAACCCGTTCGCTGCATCGTAGGAAAAAAACTGGAAAGACGCTAGCAAGGAAGAAGAAAAGTTATTTTTCCCAAAGAGGAGGTGAGAAGAACCAAATTCTTAGGTTTTAATCACTTTTAATAAAAAGAAGGCCTAATGTCTAATGTCATTTCTAAGCGATGTCAAAGTCGGAATGTGCCATGCTCTGACAAGGCCGTGTAATGGGAACCAATTCGCAACCTAAGAGAAGGCATTGCCAAGTGTTAGTCCCTTTAAGAGGGTTCATTATTAAAGCATTAGATAAAGTGTCTCCCAGGGCTGTTGCAGACATCTGTCTGACGAAAACCACACTGAGGAGAGTGGTTACTATCTTTCTCCCTCCAGGAAGCACTTTCTCGGTTCAAACTGTGGTAAGTGGGTTGAGAGTGACCTCAGACACCTCGCTGAAAGAAAGGGAAAGTCCTTTGTCGTGTTCAAATCCTAGAATGCCCATCTGTCCGTGTCCAGGGAACAAATAGCACAATAAAAATGAAATCTCCGGCTAAAAATTTTTGAAGAAATGGGTCATAAGATCAGCTGCAAGGAGAAGGAAACTAAATAGCATTGCATAGATCGGAGGGTGATTTGACTTGAGGGAACTCAGGAACCCCGCGACTAGCACCTTTCTCTACTGTTTGTCTATACACACACCTTTTATGTTTAGGTTGTCCTTTATATGGGTTTGAGAAAAATTGGTGACTTTCCAGAAAAGAAAACATACTGACTAAATGTGTAGAAAACATTTCCCATCATTCGCTAATGCTCTCCAGCAATGAATGTAAATTGCACTATAATTAGATGCAATCCCACGATATCTCTGAAGGATATACAAGGAAGTGGTCATTGTGGCTGCCTCTGGGATGGGAGCTGGGTATCTGGTAATGAGATAGAAGGTATATTACTTTCCTCTAAATAAGTTTTTGTATGGTTTGAATGCTTTTTACCACAGTCATATATTATCTACTATTCTCTATTGTCTGCTAAATAAATGTGTGGTTTTGTTTAAAGATTCAGCAATTTAACAAATGCTGAATGTTTGGGTATCTGGCCTGTGCTATGCAGTGGGGAGTCTCTTCCCCCAGGTTGTTTAGTAGGAGAAATGGATAAAATGAGATGACAGACAAATAGACACAGTTCAGAGGTAGTACCAGAGAGTTTTTAAATTATCTCTAAACAGTTTTTAAGTGAGATCATATTATCAGTACTGTTCTATATAATACATGATTTTTGTGTTGATACTTAGAGTTTCTTCTTTCTTTTTTTTTTTTTTTTTTAAGATTTTATTTATTTATTTGACAGAAAGACACCCTGTGAGAGAGGGAACACAAGCAGGGGGAGTGGGAGAGGAAGAAGCAGGCTCCCAGCAGAGGAGCCTGATGCAGGGCTTGATCCCGGGACTCCGGGATCATGCCCTGAGCCAAAGGCAGACGCTTAACGACTGAGCCCCCCAGGAGCCCCGAATTTCTACTTTCTTACTAACACCTATGTGGGGGGTGGTTGGGTGGCTCAGTCAGTTAAGTGTCTGCCTTTGGCTTGGGTCCTGGTCCCCAGGTCCTGGGATGGAGCCCCGCGTAGGGCTCCTTGCTCAGCAGGGAGCCTGCTTCTCCCTCTCCCTCTGCCCCCAACTCATGCACTCTCTCTCACCCTCTATTTCAAATAAATGAGTAAAATCTTAAAACAAAAAACCATGTGGGGAAAAAAAAGAGTGTGGCTTTTGATGAAGGACAGAGTGGATGTATATGCCAACTGTATGATTTAGTAGCTGTATGACCCTGGACGAGGCATTTAACTGCTCTGTGCCTTGGTCTCCTCATCTACCATTACACATATTATATACACTGCAAACATTTATACTGTGTGCCAAGCACTGTTGTAAGTGTTATCAACACATTAGCTTTATTTAATTCTCAGAACAAGCCAGGGAGGGAGGTGTTCTTATTCTCATTTCACAGATGAGGAAACAGCTCAGATACTTTTCCCACAGCTGAAGCATATTTGACTGGGATTCAGATCCACCATGCTGGCCCAACGTTTAGACTCTTAACCACTCTTCTGAGTGCTGGTGCCTGCCCTCGGGACCTGTCCCTTCTTGTTTTATGACATCAGTTAGCTAAGGGTGTGCACTGACCCAACGACAGGAAAGGAGGGGTGAAATTGAGACCTCAGTATGCGAGGCACTTCTGTGTCCTGACAATTGGTTGCATGTGAGCATGAGCGGAAGAGCTGGCCTGCAGGCCTTTGGGTGACTTGGGTGACTGCGGATGCTGGTGCAACCAGTAAGGGTAGACTACAGGAAGAAGGTTGGGGCAAGAATGGAAGGGGCGACTTCAGTTTCTTGGACGTGTGGATTTTGAGATGCAAATGCCACCGCAGAGATACAGTGCAAGAGGCTCACTGGACATGGAGATTTTGAGGGTGTTTTGATGTCGAAGCAGAACCAGGACAGGTTCTGTCTTGGAATGTTAAATGAACAGTGATCAGTGAATCGGGTTGTCCTCCTGAAGAAGCTACTCTGTGAGAGAGACTCTTCTCAGAGCGCTGTTAACTCTAGGGCCCTTCTCTATGCACAAAGCGAGACTCTCCCAGAAACGCCGTAGTGGGGTTCTGTGCCTTGCACACGTGCACACTACCCAGCTGAGTCAGTCAGTTCAGTCAGACAAGGTTAGTGATGTGGTTAGCCAGCGGCTGCCGTGCTCAGGTGATTGGTAACGGGACCAGAGGATCCGACGGCTTGAGTTAGTGGTGCGGCCCCCGTGCGGCCCCCATGAGGGCGGCCTCTCCACTTACCAAGAGACGGGCATCTCCACACAGTTGCACAACAGGAATCCAAAGAATGGTGAAAGATTTCCAGGCTGGGGTTCATGGTTTCTTCAACACTTCCTGGAAACAAGAAGAGAGAGAGGGAACTTCGGGAAGTTAAAAGAAAAGTTGGCTTCTGGGGTAGGCCCTCGCCTGGTGCCTTGGACCCCAGCTCCTCACAGAGACTCCTGGGGGCAGGGGCTGGGAGGGAAGGGGCTAGGCCTCAGGAGCTCAGAAGCCGTGGACTCACCATGCCCTGCTCTGGAGAAGGGACACAAAGGTAGGGTGTAGGGACTAGGGATTTTCTTCTGCTTTGTCTTCTCCCCCAGGGAGCAGAAATACAGAAAAAAATTGTCGGGGACAACGATAACACAAGTATCTGACATGTGCTCATGGCCGGCCTGGATCCTGGCCTTCAATTTCATTCTCGAACCAGGGAGCTGCCTCCTATCGTGGGGGTGTAGTCAGGACAGTACAGGGGAGTGGATCAGAGCTATGGAGTCTGGAGTCCGACACTTTGAAGTTTATGTCCCCGTTCTGGAACTGCGCCTCTGTTCCTTCATGTGTAAAATAGAATAATTCACACCTCTGCCAAGATTGATACCCCAGTTCCGCCACGTACAACCACGTAACCTTTCATAGTTTCCGTAAGGGCTTGGCAGCTAAGAGTATCCATAGGAACCGTAAACCCCTCATCTTTGGCGTGGGTCTTTGCTGGGGCACCAAGTGAAAATACATGCTGATTTGATGCTGCTTCTGCCAGAGAACTGAGAGCCAGGGCTGCGGCGAGGACAGGCCAGGAAGGGGAGTAGATGGTCACCTGGTTGAGGTCTAGAAGTGGCTTCTGTTTCCTTGGCGAGAGAAGAGAGCCAAGAAGACTTGTAGGGAGAGATTTAGTGGTTGTAAAGAGCTTCGAGAGGCCGAGATGAAAGGCTGGGAGTAAGAGATACTGTCATTATCTGTCCCTCACCCACCTGGCCTCCTGAACGGAAGCAGAAAGTAATCCCCCCAGCGCAGCCCTTATCACGGTAGACTGCTCAATGGAGGGCTTGCCTGACTGTAGATGTCTCTCTCTGGCAAAGAGAGTTGCTGAGGAGATGTGTTCAATAAATGTTGTAACCTGCTCAGTCATGCATTTTTGTTCATACCACTTGGGACCAATCTGCAAGTTCACCACCTCCCTGGTTTCTCCCTTTTCTCCAGCGTTTTGGGGTCTACTCCCTGTTACCGGCCACCTCATCAGAGTCCAGACAGGCTAGATGAGGGGTTCTGGAAACCTGGGAGGAGTGTTGCTGGTTCCTAAGAAAGTTGGTACTGGGTAGAGGGCGTGATGGTAGTTCGAAGATTATTTGTGGATTTTATTTTGCTGTTTTCTTCCTGTTTGTTCAGATAATGAGAAAGCTGAGCAGGCAACTTCAAATTTGTTTCTCTTAAGTAGGTTATCAAATAAGCAGGTGTGTTGGGAACAATTGCCTGCAGTAGCGATACCTTCCACTGTTGCGGTGTCCAGTTTCCAAAGCGTTTGCGCAGTGCTCTCTCTTGCAGTTCAAGGCCTGGGCCCAGTCCGTGTTCCTGAGCAGTAGCTGCACGTGTCTGGAATGCAGCTGAGGAAGCGCTGAGAGTCTAAAGGTCCTGGTTACAGACCCAGGTCTGCCATCAACTCCCTCACTTTATGATCAGGACAAATCTCTGGGCCTCAGGTTTCCTCGTCAGCAAATCATGTATTTGACTAACGTCTGCTTCCAGCTACAAAATTCTATCACTTAACGTCTGATTTGCCTTCCTCTAAAGCAGAATGTATGGAGTAAAGCATGACAGTGTTTTCTTTCCACCCCTTCATGCTGTACAATTGCAGGGACCTCTAGCCTATACCGTTGGTCTCCCGACCCGTTCTAGCCAGGCTCTCCCATCCATAAGCAGCCCCCTTCTCTCCCATTAAATTCTTGAGGACCACCATGTTCCTGCAGTCTGGGTGGGATAACCAGTGTTGGAGCCTGCGGGTGAGGCATGCTGAAGCCCTCTCTGCCCTGCAGCCCATCCCTCATAAATCAGAGGAGAAGAGCTGCGAGTTCTCTGTTTTTGTTATAGAGCCAGCAAGGCAGGGAAGAGCCTACAGTTTCTGGAAAAGGCCGCTGGAATTTAAGCACTGTCTTTTCCAAGTTGTGCATTCCAGGTGTTGGAGCGCTTTATATTTATGGAACACTGGGGTGCTATCATTCATCAGCTATTTGGTCTGGCAGCTGGGTGAGCTGTATCATTGCTGTGCGGTGAGGAAACACACAGAGCACTTGAGGGCATGAAGTTTAGCCATTGTGTTCACCGAGTATAAAAATGAAGAGTTTTAGGTCAAGCTTCACTGCTACCAAAGTTGCCCAGCGCTTACTCCCTAACCCAAGAATATTTCCATCACTGTGCCTGGTCAAGAGAGGTCCCCGAGTGGTTTTGAAGCCAAAAAAAGAAGAATGAAAGCCCCAAAACTAGATGAAGGAAGGTATTCCCTGGATGAATTAAGACAAGAGGGGGAAAGGCACTCCTTCTTCACTCTGCGTATCAAATCGAAAATTCAAAGGTAAATGTAGGAGCAGCGAGTTAAAAGCACCCTTAAGTTTTGAATTTCAAGACTGAGTCCCCCTCTCCAGAAAGGGCACCTCCATTCTTCTTATACCCAAAGAGACTTCTCCAGTTCTGCAACAATGATTGCAGGCCGCAGACTGGCTTCTGCTTCCCAGAGAGGAAACAATGGGCTGTTAGCGAGAGACTTTCTATTCAGAATCTTGTAAGATGAAGCTCATTTGTCCCTAATGAGAGAGGAACAACCACTGCCCTTCTCATCCTGAAAAGACGGCCCCTGCTTTTAGACACTTTGCACCCCTGGAAATTTCATCTTTAAAGCGAGTAAGGCAAGACCCCAGGGATCCATGTGTTTCCTGGTGCCTTCCAGCTTCTTGCTGAATGTGAATGATGAGTGACAATCGAGAAGGAAATCGTGAGTCTTTCAACAGACTCTTATTTCTTTCTTTCTTTCTTTCTTTCTTTCTTTCTTTCTTTCTTTCTTTCTTTCTTTCTTTCTTTCTTTCTTTCCTCTTGGATTTGTTTTAAGGCACATGAAATAGTCATATAAAAAAGCTGAGACTCCATAGACTTCCCAGGGCTTTGTCCGTGCTGCCCTTGCCATGCTTTACGCCATCTGATGGATGATGAAAGAGCCTGTTACCTTTGCCTACTGGTTGACGAGGCGACTTTGCAGCTTTGGGGCACTCATTACTCCAAGGGCTAATGAGTGGAAGCCAATGTGATCCTATCATGATTGAGTTCAAAGTTTTTTCAGATTCACTTCCTTGTCTCCAGGAAAAAAGAGAACTGTTTGGTCGGAAAGTGACCCACTCACTAGAAATCTGAGCACAGCTAGTGACTTTCTTCTCCATGGCCCAAATTAAGTAAACTCAGTGTTAAAGCAAATTAAAGCAAGATTGAGGAGAAACTAACCCAGACCCAAAGTGACTTTTTAGAAAGATCTAAGCATCTAGCAGAAATACATAGATTGGAATTCAGATTTTTTTTTTTTGCAAGTTTCGTTTTTATTTATTTAACTCATCTCTACACCCAACATGGGGTTCAAACGCATGACCGGGAGATCAAGAGTCACATTCTCTTCTGACTGAGTCAGACAGGCACCCTGAATTCAGTCAGATTTAAAAAAAAAAAGCCAATTATCTTTTTGCTTATTTATTTTGTTATTTTATTTATAAAATACATTTACGTTGCCCAAAATAAATTCAAAAGGATATAAATATCTTGTTACCAGTTTCTTGTGCGCCTTTAGAATTGTTTTATGAGTATAAAAAAATACATGTCTATCCCTTTTTTGCCTTTTGTATTCAAGTGCTGGCATAATATATATAGCCTGCTTTTATGCCTTACTTTTTTAACTGTGCAATATACCTTGGACATCGTGCCTTATTAGCACATCAAGAGCCCCCTCCTTCTCTCTTGGGGGTGCATTATGTGGGTGTACCTTCATCTATTTAAGTAATTCCCAGTTGATGGGCACTCAGATTGTTCCTAGCATTTAGATACATTTGTTAAATGGTACAATGAATATTCCTGTACAACAGTGATTTCCCCCAGGTAAAGTGTATCTGGCGGATACATCCCCAGAATTGAAACTGCATTTACAATTTCTGCTCATTCATATCACTATTTTATGTTTTACCAGAAAGGAATGCAACAGGTCCTAATGATTGGGCATTTAAAAGACCTGTAGGTGTGGTGATGGGCACTGGGTGTTACACACAACTAATGAATCGTTGAACACTACATCAAAAACGGATGATGTATTATATATCAGCTAATTGAACAAAATAAATAAATAAATAAATAAATAAATAAATAAATAAATAAATAAAAATTAAAAAAAAAATAAACTAAAAGACCTGTAGGATTATTTGCAAATTTAATCGCCATTTCACATAGCCTGCGTTAGTGCAGTTTTAGGAAGAAAGCACCAGGCTTTTCAGAACTCCTAGGGCTCTTCTGACAGAGTTGTCTTCTCCGAGTTGCTTGCCGAGTGGACTTGTCTGCATCAGTCCCCAGGGCTGGTTCCTCTGGGCGGCACTGGTAGAACAAGGCTGGATCAGGTATTTCCCACCTCCAGCAACAGGAAATACCAAAGGACAAAAGAATGAGCCAAGCCAGGGCCCAAATCTCTGAAGGATGTGGGAACAGAGGAGTGGGGGAGGGTTGAAAGGTTGCCTCCCACAGAGTAGCTTCTCTCCAGGAAATGCCTGGAAGTTTGGGGTGGAACCAAAGACCTGGAGCAGCAGACCCCTTGGGCAGGTAAACTCACCATTACGCCCTTGCCCTTCTTGTAAAAATAAACTACTGGAACTTCATGCACACCGGCTTCATCAGGCTTGCATGAGACGGACTTAAAAGACTTCTCCAGCCTGGGCTACAAGCTAGCCAAGTTCTAAAATAGAAACTTCTATTTGATCTCTCAAATAATTTATTGCCTACCTGCCATAATAACTGTAATGGCCAAGGTGACAAAGCATTTTCTGACGTATTAAAAAATGCTTTCCTATGCCTTCTCAAGGACTTGAGAATTCATGAGAAGAAACAAGATACATTCAGAGTAAGGCAGCTAAGATGTATAATGCTTTCAGCTTAAACTCAGAACCTTTCGCCGAGAACATTAAAGTTCAAGAGGATTTTAGATACTGCCTGTTCTGATCTATCCGTACCATTTTGTGGACAAAAAAAAAAAAAAAGAGAGAGGTCCAAAGAGGTGTCATGATTTGAAGACGTGGGCTGTGGAAATGGGCAGACCTCCGTTTGCAACCCCATTCTGTCACTGGTCCTGTCGCCCAGAACCAGCAGCTTCCTCTTTCAAGGGTTCAGTCTCCTCATTCGTAAGAGGGTAATAATTAAATGCTGCAGGTTTGATAGGAAGATTCAATCTTTAAAATACCCACCAGCATCATTTGCTGGCAGCCTCAGGCCCAGAACCTCATCTCTGAAATCTCAGTCCATGACCTTTCTGTAGCCTCACACCCGCTCTCCTTCATACTCAAAAAAATCAAGCCTTGTGGGAGAAACAGGAATCGGGAACTATCCCTCCTCGTTTGTGATTCTAAAAACCTAAGCCCTATGAGAAATCGTGGTTCAGTTGCGATCCAGTTTCACAGATCACAAGAGAGAAATGACGGTTTGGAAGAAGGGCTGTTCCTGAGGGTAAGCTACTGAGCTCACAGAACACGGTGGGGAAGCGCACAGCACAGCGATTCCTCCAGATCCCTCCATCGGGTACACGTGTGCGCCGGCGGCTGGGCACGGCTGGGCGCGGGTCTTCTGAAAGAGAGCTAAGCCATGCGGTTCGTTCGTTCATTCAGCAACGTACTGAGCACCTGGTATGTGTGAGGAACTGTTTCAGGGGCTTAGTATATATCGCTGAACAAAAACAAATACTCAGGAAAGAAAAATCTGGATCCCTTGGAGCTTATATTCGAGGACGCAGAGACCACAATAAACAGCAAGCACAGGAAATGAGAAAATTATATCGTGTTTTGGAAGGTGGTAAGAGCTCCTGAAACAAAGCCAGCCGAGGGAGAAGAAAGTTCAGGGTAGGTTGCAGTAAGAAGGTGACACTGGAAGTAAACCTGGGAACCTCTGCGAAGGGTGTCCCAGGCAGGAAGCAGAGCCAGCACCAGCCCCCAGGGCAGGATCATGTCTGATGGTGGAACAACAACGGGGGGGGGGGGGGTGAGTTCTGAATCTGGCTTAGCTGGGGAAGCAGGCCAGATGCCGCCATCACATGGCTTTGGCTTTGGCTTTTACCCCATGTGACGTGGGGAGCCGTGAGGGGACAGAGAGGAACAACACTCTGACTTGGGTTTTGAAAGTGCCCCTCTGGGTAGTATTTCGGGGGGGGGAGGGTGCTTGCTGTAGGATGGCAAAGTGGAAGCAGGGAGACCAGTTGGAAAGCTGTGCAATAGGCCCCGGCAAGAAGGAGGGTGATGTTTGAATCTTGGAGCATTCTTCCTTTATAAATTAGGGGAAAAAATGAGGCCTAGGAAAGGTCACATGAAGAGTTAAAGGCAGGCCTAGGACTACCATCCCAACATCATTCATTCGCCAAACATCTATGGAGCATCTTGTCTCTGCATGTGTCTACACCACACGAGGAGCAGCTGGATAAAGGGGCCGAAAGACCTTTGCTTGTGAGTCAGCCCCTAACTGTCCAGGGCCGCTTACTGGTTGAGTGTGGGTGGGACCCGGGACTTGCTTCTAACCAGTAGAATGTAGCAGAGATGGTGGGTTCATTCCTGCTTTTGTTCCTCATACATTGACCATTGTCGCCTTGGGACAGGATAGTGCTGGTCTTTTGTTGTTACTGTTCCTACATAAATGAAAAGCTCCCAGCTGGGGGATAGTAGTATTTTGTCACATAAAACCAGTGTGTGCGATCAGCACAAATTGTGAAATTGTCATTTTCCTTGAGCCATCTTGCATACAAGTGGATGGCAAGGGACCCTTTCTGGCTACAGATCTGCAGGCCAAGCTTATTCTGGTAGGAGTTCGAATGTCCGCTGCCTGGTTTGCAGTGTCAGTGTTAGAAGAGCTAGTTGGCTCATCCTGGGTGGACATTTGGTAGTTTTCATACTGTGGCCTCAAAACAGAAAGTCTTCCCCTCAAGATCAGTGCAACTATGACTTTTAGATTTCCTTTTGGTATCTGAGCCCTTTGGGGGGCATCCTGTCTTTTTCTGGAGAATTTTGTATGGTGAGCAATTATTCTAGAAAGCTGTGGTCTGCCAATCTGTTCATGACAGTTTGGAAATAGGGCAGGGGAACTTGAATAAAATTTTACTATTTCAAACTCCAACATTTATCAAAAGTTAGAAGTTGAATCGGTCCAAATTTTACTTCAAATTGTGCCTCATTTTTCTACTCTTAAATATTTTCTGACTTCTTAATATTTTCAGTAATTTTATCTGATTAAATATGGGCCAAATTCTTAAAAGATGTCTTTAGCTTTTAACTTGCTGTACGTGTTGGGCTTTCAAAAGGAAGCGTGTGGTGATGTGTTCTTTCTGAGGCTCTAGTGTCCACGTTGTGTCTTGGTTTAGGAAAGCGAAGTGATATTTAATCTACCAAAGAAGTGTTTGTTGTGTCAACTCTCTAGGGGAGACAGCGAACCCCCCTGAAGGACTCACTTCTTGAGCTTTTTGTATTAGGAGAACATCTTGAAACAGAAATGTGTCTTTGTTCATCGCATTCAACCAGCACAGTTCATTTTCATCACCTTCAGCGTTCCAGTTAAGATACTGACTAGATTCCAAACATCCGGTAAAATACCAAAACAGGAATGATAGAAGAAGACTGTTGACTGAGAATGTGCAATCCGAATTGAATTGTGACATCTGTCTTTTTTTTTTTTTTTTAAAGATTTTATTTATTTATTTGACAGAGATAGAGACAGCCAGCGAGAGAGGGAACACAAGCAGGGAGAGTGGGAGAGGAAGAAGCAGGCTCCTAGCAGAGGAGCCTGATGTGGGGCTCGATCCCAGCACGCCGGGATCACGCCCTGAGCCGAAGGCAGACGCTTAACCGTTGTGCCACCCAGGCGCCCCATTGTGACATGTGTCTTATATAATGTCACCAAGGTGCACACTACAAAGGTTACTTCAGCTGTAACAGATCCCATGGGGAGGTTATTCGGATTTGTATCGTTGTTTTTGCAGAGTAATCAATAATAAAGGATCTGTTCTTTCGCACTAAAGACCTGGTGGCCATCAAGGTTTTTATTAGCTCTGCGAACCTCAATCGATGTGCTTCAAGGACGTGCAGAGTCCTCAGCTCCTCAGAGGCTGTGAGTGAGCCGCTGACCACAGTGAAGAAGGCCACCCCGCCCTGCTGCCTCTGGTTGGTCGGAAGGGCAGAGAGTGGAGGGCTCTGAGAAGTCTGTGAGGATGTTTCGGGGAAGACTTGTCTCATCACTGGGCTGTGTAATCAGAAACCTGAACTGCTTACCCCAAAAAAGCAGTCTTCGCATTCAGAGCATTCTCCTCTTGATTGGACGCTGGTAGCTGTCTGACCTTCCCGCCCTGGCCTCCCCTCTAATGCTGCCTGGCAGAGCAACAGCCAAAAAAATAATGTCTTTTGTTTATTCATTCAACAAATGAAGGGAAAAAAGCTGGATGTTGACTTCATTAAGGAACACCAACAAAACCTTTGCCCAACTCGGTCTCCATATGAGTTAAACTAATTTGAAATGGAACAAAAAGGCAGGCGAAATATTGTGTCCTAAAGGCTCTTTAAATTAGCTAGGAGTACAGCACAGTAGGTGAGAGTCCGGGCCCTGGAGCTGGACAGCCTGCTTGTGAAGCCCACCTCAGCCACTCACCTGGCATTGGGGAAGCAGCTGGACCCCTCTCTGCATTGACCATGGCCCAACTTGTACCAGCTGTGAGGTTTTGGCAGTTTACCTACCCTCTCAATGACTCCCGTTCTTCATCTGTGAAGTGTAGGTAATATGAATCCTGGCCTCCATGGTTCCGTGAGGCAATGTGCTCATGAGGACACAGCGTCTTGCCTGTACTTGATGACTGCTAGCCCTTGTCCTCAAACATGGGCGCCTGAAGCATGTTTTCACTCAATGTCCTTTCCAGCTTTGTTACTGATGGTTTCCAAGGATTACAATGTGTGAAGTGGGGTGAAGAGGCAAGCTATTTTAATTTATAAGTTTTATGTAAGTTTAATTAAATCATTCCATTGAAAGGAATTGAGTGGAACCATTTTAAACAGTGACTTAGTACTGTTGACCGTAGTCATGGTCAGCATGACTTTGTACATGTGATGACCGTATTGTGAGATCCTCAACAAATAAAGGGACCTCTGATGGGTTTCAGCATGTGCTGGGTGCCTCTGGGACATCTCTAGCAGATCCAAGATTATTACTCAAGTGCCAGAGTTCAGGGTTGGAAGTGCTGAAGACCCAGGAGCCAGGCTCCTTTGAGAACTGTCCTCAGGCCCAGGCTACAAGGATATGTCTGTGTTTGAGAGGCATTAGAGTGTAGTAGAAAGCGCTCTGGGTTTTCTTTAAAATTCCCAAGTCAAGCCCTTACTAATTCGGTAGCCTTGAGCAAGTTAACTAGCTTCTGAGCATCAATCGATGTATTTATTTTTAAAAAATAGATGTGACACTATCTACCTCATAAAGTTGTGATGAGGATCAGGCCACCATTGCTCCCATTAAGGGCTCAATAAATACTCCCCTTCCCAACATCATCTCCTCTGTCCTAGGAGTAGAAATGGCTCACTTGGTAAACCCAGAGATAGTAGACAGACCAAAGCTTAGTCAGGGGCAAAACTGATTCAAAGAGTATTGGCAATGTGCTGTCACTCTAAACAACTCTTCTCTTCAAAGCTTTTGACCTGAAACTGTCCCTTATGAAGAAATAAATGGTGACTCCTATCTGCTATCCCTGCTATAAAGAAGAGCTTTAAGAAAATCGGGGTTCCATATCGGAGAATGTAAAGAAACTGAGACGTTCTAGACTAGCTGATGCCAGGACTACGCTTCCAAGCAAGAAGCCTGTTGACTGGAAGAACAGAAGAAAAATATCATCACCTCTTGAGACTTTGCCCCCTGGCTGTATTTCTGCTGCTCTGTTAGATATCTACCTGGTGGACTGGGGTTAAGAGACATGATTTACCCACTGCCTGGGACTCAGTGAGCTAGCCTACTTTCCCGCTTTGCACCTAGATGAAGATTGGTGGCACTGGATAAATGTGGTATTTGATGGGGGGGAGAGGAGAGAGAGTACATAGAGCTCCCAGGGAGAGAGAGTCTGGATACAGCTGGTGTGGCTGTAGAGAGAAGAATACAGTCAGTGTTGGCAAGAGTCAGACCTTGGGAAATGGGCTCTGATGCACCTAGTATTTAGAAAGATTAATCCCTTCCTTCATCGACATTGACTTGTCTCTTGCTCCTAGAACCTGTATCATTGGCTGAGCAGCTGTTCTACCATTTTCTTCTAAATGATAACTTAACTCATTCAAATTTCTTAACTTCAATTTAATAACTAACTTCTAGACTAGCCAGGATCCTACCCATTCTTGGAAACAGTGTGTTGTATTTGAAAAAATACATTTCTAATAACAAACAGCCAACTTAGAAATGAACTTATAAAACCAAGACTGGTCTTTAATTATTATTTGGGAGATACCTGAAATTCCTAATATTTTGACATGGTCAAATTCCAGATGACCAAAATGAGTTTCTAGAGTTTATTGTGCACATTTTATAATTAAATGACAAGTGTTTAAATGCAGTTAAATAAAGTTCTGAAAACAATCAATTCCAGTGAAATTGATTGGAAGTAAAGTAAGGTTTATAAATATTTATTTACTTACTTATTATAAGATTAAGCAGTTATTTCAGTGTGACTTGGTCTTATTTGAACAGGCAGGAAAGAGCTAGATATTACCAGTGCCTTTTATAATTCCTGTGTGCTGTTGATGATGCTGTGTGGAATAATGCGCACTGAAAATTAGAATTCAGTGCCTTACCCCAAACCAAGTTCCGGGAAGATTAAAACTTCAAAATTTTAAAACAAAGCCAGCAAACAATGAAAGCAGGAAAAATGAATTAAAGATTTATCAAACTTGGGAGGAGAGAAATTAAAGTGTATAACTCTTGAAGAAATCACCTAATAAAAAAGGTGTGCAGACCTTATTTTATAAAAATGCAAAACACCTTTGTATTTTAGAATAATAATAAATGGCCAGCAAATCAGAAAAATAGAGCAAATATTTTACACATAGGCAAAGGGTAATTATCTTTATTATGCAAGGAATTTATAACCAAATACATAGCACACACACATAAACTCCTCAACTATTAGGATTTAGTAAATGCTTGGAGAATATACAATTAGGAGAAATGGTTGACCTCAATACATGTTAAGTAAATTGAAAAGAAATAAAAAATACGTACAATTTACTCATCACATTCACAAATTGTTTAAACAATTTTTATGAAAATTCTCTCAGCTGCTAGAGGTAGAGATAATACTAAAGCCTTCTCACTCACTAACAAAGCATTAAACTGAGGGGCCAACCCACTGGGAAAACAATTGATAACGTCAATCAAAGTCATCATGGTCTTCAATGCACGGGTTTCCTTTCTCTAAACTGCACTAAAAAAATACTCCTAGTTACAAAACGGGTGCATTCATCGTGGTGTTCTTCATAACAGTGAAAAAATGCCAACCAACCTAACTGTTCAACGACAAAGGAAGTATTAAGTAAATTTGGTTCAATCATTGGATTCGATATCATGAGGCTAAAAGCGATGCTTATGGTGACTGTATATGGAAAAGGATATTCTGTGTGATTTCCCTATATTTAGCTCTATGAGAACATTCTGAAAAGAAACTCACAGACACACTAACAGTGGTTGTTTGGCTCTACGGGAGAGGTAGGAAGTCGGTGAGGGGGTCAAGAGTGTCAGCTCTGAGTCCAAGTGCCTGGGTTTCAATCCTAGCTCCGTCACTTGAGTCGCTTTGTGACTTGGGTATTGAGTAGCTGTTGGAATCTGGCAAGTTCGAAGTTCCCCGTGATTAGATTTCTCCATCTGTACATTGGTGGTGAAGAAGGACCTACTTCCAGGGGTTTTTGTGAGGACTAAATATACCAACACAAGTAAAGGACTGACAGCGCTTGGCGTCTGGCAGAAGCTCGGTGAGCGTTAGCGATATGCTGTTTAGTGGTAGAACCAACACGGGCAGGCTTTTGCCTCTCTCTCCTGTGTTTTCCAGATCACCTTTTCTCGCTTGAACGTAGGATCATTGCATTGGGAAAATGCGATAAATATTTTCCTGAAGGCCCTGCAAACTGGATCAGCCAGATTTTCTAGTCACACAGATTGAGACTCTTACTTGGAATATCACGTATATAATCAGAGCATGGATACTTCGTGGTTGCTGAGACCCAAGAAATGAAATTGGAGTTGCTGTGACAACTGAAATGAACTTTGTGCCTCATTTCCTAAGAGAAGAAGCCCATTTCATAAGAAGTTAGGATGATTCGGTTTCCTTAAAGAACTGTTTGCTTCCCTTAGAAAAACTTACATCTACCCAGTATTCTCTCCCCGTCCCCAACCTCTAGCTTCTAGATAACTCAGTATTTCTCTATAACTCACATGTTTTAGTAATAGCAGGACAGAATTTTTGAAAATACTTACAATACTGGAATAAGTAAGTTTTCTTGGGCAAGGAAAGTAAATTAGGGAAAGGGGGGAGGGAGTACATTTATTCAATGTGTCTGTTGATTTCCGAGCACTTCAGAAGCTATCGTGCATAATTTAATTTACAGATAAAGTTATTTTTTATTTTTATTTTATTTTATTTTTTTTTTTAAGATTTTATTTATTTATTCATTAGAGACAGAGACAGCCAGCGAGAGAGGGAACACAAGCAGGGGGAGTGGGAGAGGAAGAAGCAGGCTCATAGCGGAGGAGCCTGATGTGGGGCTCGATCCCAGAACGCCGGGATCACGCCCTGAGCCGAAGGCAGACGCTTAACCGCTGTGCCACCCAGGCGCCCCTAAAGTTATTTTTTAAAATATATTTTAAAGTTCCAGGAGCAGAAGGAAAATTAAGGGGAAAATTGCATTCTCCTTCTCTTACTCCTCCCTAAGTTTTCAGGGAAAATTTTTGGAAAAAAGTCTCTGCTCATTTTGGAGCCTTCTTTTGCCAGCAACTAACAAGGCCGTACAATACAGTTGCCAAGGTAATATCAAGACCATGTAGACAGAAAGCATGGTGTGTAGACAGAAAGCATGGTGTGCAGACAGGGAGATGATGCAAATGGATTAACAGTGTGAACAAGAGGAATTTTTTTAATTGGAAAAAAATAAAATGACACTACCCTTTGTAAGTGGTTATGTTAGCAGTCCTAACATCTGTTGTTACAAAGGAAATTCATCATAAGGGCTTTTTTTCCCCCCTATATGCCTTATTCATGGATACACGATTTGTCTCCTAGTTATGCCCCTATCTTTGTAACTCTGTACTAAGCCGTGTCAAAATGGGTTCTACTGCATTCAAGTTAGACAAAGAAATTTTTCATTTGCTGAAGCCAGTAACATTTTTTCTCTAAGTCCTACTGAAAGCCCTGGATTCAGCCAGACCCTTCCAGACTACAACCGAAGAGACAGGCATACCCCTAGCTCCTAAAGCAGCACAAATATTTACTGCTTAAATAAATGTACACTTGTCTGACAGGAGTGACCACCAGCCAAATAGTTCCTCATTTCCCTAGGACTGTGACTTCGGTTTTTAAAAAAACTTAGCTTTTCTCCTTTTTCCCCCCTCCAGGTACAATCCTTGGGTTTACCCTCCGACCGTACAAAATGAGCTACCGGGAAGTCAAGTATTTCTCTTTTCCTGGGGAGCTTCTGATGAGGATGCTGCAGATGCTGGTGTTACCGCTGATCATCTCCAGTCTTGTTACAGGTACCATACGCGGTTTGTGTTTTTTTTAAGTGTGCTTATTGCAAAAGATCGCTTAGAAAAGCAAACGCTTTAGGTTTCTGCTGGATGCATGCTCTGTTCTAGAAAAAAAAAAAAAAGTCCCTTCAGAATGATGGAAAGGAGGCTTTAGTAATGCATGAATGATTATAACTCTCGTATTTTACCAATCACAAGAGGAAACGGATTTAAACCACCACGTAATCTGGTCTGCCTCACTACGAAAGAGGCACCCCGCTAAACACTACACACCCAGCCTTCTCTGACCACAGCGATGCAGTTGACAACAGCGTACAACAGGTCTGTTTTCTCACCCTCTTATCCCACCCAGATAACATCTGGTTGGACAGCCTATTAGCTATTGATGCAAGAATGCTTGTTCTCAGAGCCGCCAGGACTTGAGCGGGAGCCTTCTTGGAAGCCTCATCGAGAGGTAATGCCCACAACACACTCACCAACTCTGCTGCCACCAACACTTGATCTTTTCCTGGTGAACCCGCATGATTTCGTTTCCTTCTCCAGTTGTCCCCCACCCCCGTTAACCTTTTACGCTGGTGGGAGAATGGGGAGGGGGCGGGAGATTTCCCCATCTGGCTGTTTTGTCCATCGACACTTGGATTTGCAGCGAGCGGGGGCTCTGCAGGGTAGGATCTGTTCTCTGTGACTCTCCGCTGGCAGTTGACGCCTGCACGGGAGATGCTTCAAGAGTCGTTTGTACGTGTGACTGGTGAATTCCAACAGAGCCAAGAAGTTGCAAAAAAAAAAAAAAAAGAAGTTATTATACATTCGTTCCTGCCCACTCTTCTCTTTCCCCACAGCACATCTCTGACATGAAGAAAGAATGTCCATAGACACTGTCCCAGCAGGATGGTTTCTGGGTTTGTAGCTAAAACCCAGAACTCAGGTACTATTGACCTTGTTCTCTTTTCCACCCTTGGCTCACTGTCCCTCCTTGGGCACATCAGTCCACCTCTGTGTGAGCTGGCTCTGAGCATCTTCTCCCCTCCCAGGGATTCTCAAGGATATTTATAATCTCTGTTCAAGATCTATGTGTAGTAAGAACTTCATAGCACGACTCGAAAGTCATGGGGCAAGATTCTGAGGACTGCATGCCTGGGAGGGCTAGCCTTACTTGGACAGGAACTGTGTCAGCTTTCCCCGGTGCCTCGCGGATCTCTGCTGGCTTCCACTTGTTCAGGTCTTTAAACAAGTGATTGCCTGTACAGGAGTCTCCCATTGGAGGAGGAAGTGCCCATAAAACAATCATGTAGGCAGGATGATTGAGGTGCTTGTTTCTGAAGTGACCTGGCCCATTGCTGACCAGGGGTAATCTTAGCAGCCCCAGCTCTTAACTCAGAAGCTAGATGAATGCTGATGTGAGCTGACATTCTCATTTTATTATCCATGTATTGACATTTTTCTGGGAAGCAAGTTCTTGCAGTGGCACCGAGAGGGCAGAACGCACGCACATGTGTCATTTTACGTAGTGGAGCAGGGCATCCCTCTTCCCCATCCCTACTGGCTGGCATCTGACTTGTGTCGCTGTGGTCTTCCTGGATGGAAACTTAAGGGGTTCTGGATTCCTTTATACTGTCTCTCCAAGGGTGGGACCAGGGTTTAGAGGTTTCTGCTTTCTGGTAATTGTGCTAAAACCCACTGTGTCACTCATTCTAAGAAGAAAGCCCTCATTCGGTACAACTAGAGAAAATATTACTTCCCCTTAGTAGCAATCCTACTTAACAGTTACCTCAAAGTGGATTTTCGTGATGTTTTCTAATACTTAGCACAGCAACTTTATTGAAGGAATACGAGCTTTCACTGAGTAATTTTACAGGAAAAAAAACCCCACACCATGATGCAATCCCTTCACATGGTTGAAAAGAAATTTGTGGGTAAACCGTGGAAGAACTAGCAACATTTATAATATTGAAAGGAATTATAAGCTGCAAGCAACCAATATTAAATGAACTTTTAAAATGTAACCTAATTGCAAGTTGGGGGATGCTGCCACTTGGGACCATGGAAAGAGTCTCAGCCCTTTTCTGGGAATGTGTTAAGACAAGGGACATAATTTAGTTTGCTAAAGATCTTCTTAAGGTGTTAACCTCATAGCAGTAATTTCCAAGCTGTGTAGTATTTTGGATACTTATGATCAATTACGATGAATGATTGATTGAATAAGACTTTCCTTCAGGGTTTTAAATACAGTGATTCCAAACCGAAAAGGGGGCCAGGCTGTATGACCCAATGGGAATGGGGAGGGGGATCTTCTGCAAATTGCATGCATCCCTGGAGGACCCCCCGTGTGTGTTGGGAGACGCTAGAGAATGTGGATAAAGTGTCGGAGAATGTGTTGCCTAGGGAGGGAACAAAGTCAGGGCCATTATTTTAGAATGGAAAAGCAAACTCAAATGCCTCCCGTGGCCAAGCAGGTGATGATTATGTATGAAGCTGCCCTTTCAGGCTACCTTTGTTTTCTTACTTTGATAGAGCCATGGATACACAGAAATAGTTTTCTTTGACAGAAGTAACAGGGACAAGCGTGATGATAAGTTGGAAAGTGATCCAGCTGCAGAATAGTGTAGACAAGACGAAATTTTTGCCATGTGTCAACCGAGACCCAAATGTGATTTTTTCAAGAGCCCAAAAATCTAAAAAATTGTAAGAACCTCCAGATTGTTCAGTGTTGATAAAATTAACAGAACAGAACACTGCAAGGCAAACAAAGCTCGTCTGCAGGCCAAACCAACTCCTGAGCTGCCAGTACAGGAACTCGGGTTTGAACGTCAGTGCTCATTGTAAGATGCACTGCTAAGGGTGCGCCATAGAGCAGTCACTGGGTTTCCCTTACGGCCGCCTTCAACTGTTGACGGTCCCTTGCCAAAACTCCACTCGCCATGGTATTACTGAACATTTATCGCCACCTAAACAAATAGCGATTGGAAGACTTCTCCTGCCCATCTTCTGGGTATAACCACGTTGTGTCAGATCTGTGCTGAACTTCCCTGCACCCGACAGGAATACCAGAATCAAAACTCGGGTCTCATGCTCCCCTAGAAATATTTCCCGGCGGGAAAATATTTGACAGGCTCAATGCTTCCACGTCAAAAGTCCCAGAGTTTCTACACACATTGAAATGCACGAAGCCCTTATTGCATTTGTTGGATTAGGTGCTCTGTTTTAAAAGTTTATGTACATTTAATTGTGTTAAATCCTATTTAAACTCAGAAATCTAAGTTAGGTTTTCATACTTGAAACATCCATGTTTGTGAATTGGGGCTCTAAAGCGCCAGTAAGCCATTTTCTCCTCTTCCCAAATTTGAAATTCCAATCTTGCCGAATACCCTTGGTGTGTATTAGCATTCCAGAGCTGCCAGAGAGAAGCTGGGAGCAAGTCTAACGGCTGGATTTGTACTCAAGTACCTGTGTTTTTGAACAAGAAGAGTAAGTCTGTGCCAACACACCACACAATAAAATAGAGGTTTGGCGCCAATTTCTATTGACTTGGTCAGCATAGGCAGACCAACTAGGTGTTTCATGCCAGAAATATGAGTTGGTTTGGCTGGCTTAGCCTGATTAAATTTGCTAGATAATAATTAAACTCCATTTCAGGTTGTGCTTTGTAGACATAACTATCACCTCCTCCTCCATCTTTTCAGAAAACTAGTACTTTCTTCTTTTCTCATCTATATGTGCATTCCTCTGTGATCTCTTCCCTCAAACTGTGTCTCCAGCTTGCTTGAAGTGGGGAGCAACACTTGACCAACGATCTCTGTGAAGTTGGGTATAGTGTAAGTAAAAGGGGAGTTGGGGGGGAATGCCAACAGCAATAAAGTGGGAGCTGTGTCTGGGGCCCATGGTAGGGCACTCTGGAATTGAGGTTATAAGATGGATGAAGTTTATCTTTTAACATTCACTCATTCATTAACAGCTATTTTCTGAGCTCTTACTATGTCAGACACTGAGCTAGGCACAAGAGATATATGAACACAAAGATATGGTCCCCAAGAGGATGTATGTTGGGTGGAAAGGGAGAGCTACCCTGCATCTCTGAAATCACACAATATTTTAAGCAAATCCTGATTCCAGCTACGAGGGAGTAAGGCTGGTCCTCTGTTAGGTGACCTGTGTTAGGTGACCACAGGCTGAACTCCTCTGAGCTACTGGTTTGTTGCAGCTGATACAACAGCTGGCCCAAACCAAGCCAGTATGAGCAGAGGGTTGGGTCCAGGTCGGTGTCCCAATCCCGGCATGTGACATCTGGAGCACTAGGTTCAGTTCTGGGAGTGAGGTACAGGGAGGGCAACCAGGGCAACAAGAAAGACATTTAATTGATTTTAGGAACATGATCCTAAATCTGACTTTCTGAGTCATGGCATCTCTATCCCAAAGGTATGTGGCTACCATCCCTATTCTCATTTACTTAAAGTGTTCTTGAAATCAACATACTTTTCTTCCAATGCTTTAAATCATTACAGAACATTCCTGTTACTTGTCTTGTGAAATTACAACGTAATAAAATTCCAGATTGCTACTATTGCCTGCCAAAGGTTTTGAGAGCCTGAGATCTGTGCTCTCATTGTTTAAAAAGGTGCCTGGTGGGGGAAGGGGGTGGCGTTAATGAGGTGTTAAATGCATTTAGTACCATAGTAAGACTTGTCTTTTCTGTAATACAAGGACTGAAAGAGAATTGAAAAGAATGACTTTCTCACTGTGGGAGTTAATGTTAATTAAGGAGGGGTTTCTGTCCCACCAGAATAGATGTATGCCACTGTATTTACTCCGCTGTGGAAGCACTACTCTGGTCCAGCCAGCCTCCGGTATCTCCTCCGAGTCACTGTCCAGCTTCTGCCTAAACAGTCCCCAGGACAAAAGATCTTTAGAACCCATTTGCCCTTAGAAATCTAAGAATTCTATTTATATCCAAAATCAAACAAGTATTTTTAAATCCAGAAAAACAGACTGTACTTCCTCCTCCATGTGACAAGCTCTGTGACACGTCACATACTCCTTGGGCAACCTCCTCCCCAATCTATTGACCAATGCAGTTGGTGGAACATAGAATTTAACCATCTTTAAGGCCAATAAGGGCTCTTTTGCCAGAGGAAAAAAAAGTACAATAAATGTTGTACCTCAAAGTCTATCCCTCTGGCTTCGGAAAAACGGCAGTTACAATAAGAATAACCTAAAGGTTTGTCATTTCTTTTAACATGAGAGGGCAAACAGTGAGCTAGACAATTCCTAATCGATTACTTGGACGTATAAAGGGCTTATTAAGGGCTTGCAAAAATGAAAGCCAAAATCACTTAAGAAAAATTTAATAGCTTAAACTATTGATTGTCATGGCTCTGGGGTATAGCTAAAGCCTACTTGAAATACTCCAGGCATTTATGTATGAGAAAAGGGACTGTAGATTTCTGTTTTCCCCATGCATACATTTTACAGAAGAAACAAAAGTGTCTGTCTTAGGTGGGGAGGAGATTCTTTGGGCCTCCCTTTCATTCTCTGTAACAGGAAAGTGATAACAGTACCTGGGTCTTGGGTACCTAAATTGTGAGGATTTATGCCTGGCACGTAGCATGTGCTCAGTTAGTGGAAGCTTTTGGCCATCACAGTAACATCAGTAGGAGCTGTCCTGGTGGTCCGCTTTGTATAAAGGCAAGTTCTAGAGCGAGAGGACGCCGCTTCCGTTGAGAGGCATGGCACGAAGCGTCCAGACTGCACATGTCTCTTGTGTGTGATCCTCGCCACGATCACTTTCCCATTGAAGGTAAATTTAAGAAACCATGAAGTTAATCGAGTAACAAGGGAGCCAGAGAGAATTCCTTCCTCACCACTGGATGGGATTGGTTTCTGCCCTCCAGCATGGGAAGTGATTACCTTATCCCAGCTGCACAATTCTAAATATTTTCATTGGTTATACAACAGTCTTTCCTGAGAAACTCAGGCCCAGTGTGTGGCACCCCAGAATCCACAGGGCCCCGGGTTCCCCATGCTGTGAGCAGAGCCTTCCCCGCAAACCAAAACTTGAGACAAACTGAGTCTCTGTCTCAACACGCATACAGTCTTTGTGGTGCCCTGGAAACAAGCCAGCCAGAAAGAAGCTTCAGCCCAGCTCATTTAAGGCCAACAGGCTGGTCCTGCTTTATTTTCTCTCTAGAGCTGCTCAGAAACGTGGAAGGGGAGGCAGGGAATGTCCATTTAGAGAAGGAGGGGGTAGGATATAATGGGAAGACCCATCTGTGGGGTAGAGATCATCTGGCTTTTTTTTTTTTTTCTTTTCTGCATCATACTGAAAGGAAATCTGGGTAATTATTTTTTAATTTTTATTTTTAAAAATTTTAGTGATTTCGGGGTTTTGTTGAAATGTAGACAAAATCATTTAAGTCTAGCTATCTCAGAAGAAGTCTACCTTTCTGTTACAGACAACTTCATTCAGTAAACATGTGTAGAGACTTTAAACATGCCAGCCACTTTCCTAGCATCTGAGGATACCACAACGAGGAAGACAAGGTCCCTGACCTCAAGGAGTTCCAAGTCGGGTTGGGAGACAGGCCTGAGATGGCAGTATGACAGGGAGTGGTGACCCAGGCAGGATGAGCCCAGGGGGAAACAAAGGACACAAGGAGCAATGCGACCATCCCTCTTCCGGACTCTCCAGTGTTCAGGAAACTAGTGCTCCCTAGCAGGAAACAACTCTGTTAGCGGGAGAGAAGGAGCATCTCTTGGGGTTGTTCTCATTGTTTTCCTCACACCTGACTCTTCCTCATTAAATGTAGTAAGAGCCAGGGGTGGGGCCCTGCGAGTTTCCCAGCAGAAATCACCCCCTCGCCCCGCCCCCCAGGAATATGGCCTCACGAATGTTAAGTCTGAGAGGAGAGTCTCCTGACAGGGTTTCGACCACAGAAACTTCCCTTTCAGGAGGGGAGCCAGGAGACTTGAGGCTCTCCTAGCTGGAAGGCACGCTGAGGTGATACAGTGCAGCCTGGCACCAGCTGGAATCCCTCCACACCCCTGGAAGGTGGCTGTCAGTGGCCGCCTGAACATTCCACTCTCAGATGCTCCAAACTGTTGAGAAGTCCGTCTCCTGTAAGGTCCTCCCAGTGGTCCTAATTGTGCCATATGGAGCAGTGAAGGATGACAGTTTTTCGAGTGATGCAAAGGCCACCTAAACACAAGCTGAGTGTCCCAGGGCCCTTCACCACCCTGGTTTCCCTCCCCTGTACTCCACTCCCAGAATTGAACCCAGTGCTCCAGATGTCACATGACGGGGTAGGGACACTGACCTGGACCCAACCCTCTGCTCACACGGGCTGGGTTTGGGCCAGCTGTCGTATCAGCTGCAACAAACTATTGGCCGAGATGAGTCCAGCCTGTGGTCACCTACCCCTCAGAACTGAATGTTTCTGGAAACATGTTTGTGGTAAAAATGGAACAGTTCTTGAGTTGGAAGATCAGAGGCCACAGGTTCAAGGCTCTTTGTCAGAAGCAACTTTCCAGAAAGTTGCAGGCTTGGGCCTGCGTGAGTTGGGAACTCTTATCTGTAAATTGCAGAAGCTTCAAGTTAGCCTGTGGTTTCGATCAGTTCTGGTTGGTAGGAAGTTTTTGAAAGCTTCCTTAAAAAAATTAAAAAGAAATTTTAAAAGCTTCCTGTAAAATTAAATCACTCTCTAAGAAAAAGAAATTCTCCCCCTTACATTACCAATTTGATAATTTCCTTCAAACCACTGTAGGACTATAGGTCTGTTGGGGGGTGTTGGGAATAGATGTTTTTCTTCTGTTGATGCCATGATGGCTTCCTGGAGAGTAAGTTACCTGAGGAATTCTGACTGGAGATTTATGCTCAAGGACTGGAAGTGGTGGGTGAGGGCTGGGGATGGGGTGCTTCTATAGTTAGACAGCATCTTCCGTACCACTCATTTCTGGAGTTCACATTCTCAGAGTCTATACTGTCCCATTCAGGTTAATTACACTACATGGGACGTAGTGCCCACGCATCACCCCTCCCCCGCAAATTCTTCACTTAATTGGTCTGAAATGCGGCTTGGGAATTGATGTTTCTCTCTAGCTCTCCAGATGATTTTACTGTGCACCAGGGTTAAGGACTACCACTTTATAGTTTTTCTAGACTCGTTCTTTGGGAGTATGACCACTCAGGTCAGGTTCTTATGAGTTCAGATACCCGGTCTTCCAGGAAGCTTTCTCTGGCTTTTCTCTAGCCCCTACTAATACATGCTCCCAAAGGCACAGCATTATTCATTTCATAGGATTTTAGTTAAAATCATTTAAATAAAATGAGTGCTTACCATTTGTATGAGCAAAACATATAGAAATACATAGAGCAAACCATGAAAGTACTCCCAAACACAGAGATGCTCAGTCTCTTGATTCTGATTTGAATGGACTTTTGCTAGGAGAACTACTTACCCTGAAAACGTTTGGCTACCTCTGTCCGTTATAAAACACTTGTCTGGGGACGCCTGGGGACACCTGGGTGGCTCAGTTTGTTAGGCGTCCGACTCTTGACTTAAGCTCAGGTCATGATCTCAGGCGTGGAGTCTACTTGTCCCTCTCCCTCTGCTCCTCCCCTCGCTCTCACTCGCTCTCTTTCACTCTTTCTCTCTCTTGCAAATAAATAAAAATCTTTTAAATAAATAAGTAAATAGACTTGTCTGTGTCCCAGAAAGCCAAGAGAAAAGATGCCAGAGTGTCTACCAACAGAAAGACACATACGCATGCATGAATGCACATACCCAGAGAGTGAGAGAGAGAGAGAGAGAGTTTGTATAGCCAGACAAGGCTTTCTGTGACAGTGTCATGGATTGTACGTCTCCAGGCATGTTAAGTACCCCGTCATCCCTTTGTTCCGTGTTTAGAGAACATCTCATAAGAAGCAGAAATAAGATTTTGGGGTGGTATTACTTTCTGCTGGAGGATTGATCTGCTGGTGGATGGTTCTGCTGGAATAATCCAGCCAGTTTTGAATCTGGGTAGAATCTGGATTTTAGGTTTTAAGCTTCTTTTTAGCTTCCTCAGGAAGATGATGTTTGCCTGATTATGGCAGATCCCCAGGCTGTAAGCCAGTGCACAGTGTAAGAGTGTTTTCAAATGTTCCTTCCTGAACTTCCTCATGTGGGGAAAGAGGTTTTGCCATCTGTGTATTTATTTATTTATTTATTTATTTTCAACAATTGCTTGAGTTTCTACCCGAGTTGTCTTCAGAGGAATGAAAATTCCCCTAAATTACTAAGGGGGTTTCCTTTCACAGGGTGTTGGAGGAAAGTGGCCAGTTTCTGAGTTTTTTGATTCAGGAGACAAGCAAACAAGTCAGGAGGAGCTGTTGGCTAATGTTTCAGAAAGTGTTCCATAAGATCCACATGACTATTGGTCTCCTAGATCCAGCCTGCTAAAACAACATCCATATTACTAGAACTTACCAGTACTTTCTGGCAAAAATATCTGTATGTATACATACACAGTCTTGTTTCATCTGTAGTATCCCTGGGACTCCTCCCCGACCTACACTCTGTCCCACTACTGGATGATTTTGAAGCAAATGCCAGATATTTCATTACAGAAAAACAAAGGGAACATAAGATAGGCATAATATTTTAAGATGATTTTAACATGTTTAATGTTTCTTTAATGTCCTACGCCTCCCAACAACACATACACACATACCCCAAGAGCTGTCAATCACTTGAAGAAAGTTTTGTCAACCAAGCACTTTACTTTCTTTCCATTTAGGGTACAAACTCCTGTACCAGTGCTTTACATTGATTACCGAACTCTTCTGCAGCCAGAGCAGGTCTTTAGTAGGGGATGATGCAATAGGTGTTTATGCTATGAAATTTGGGGGCACAATGTTCATTACAGCAAGGGTGTGTATATGTGCACACATAGCTTTGTATATTCGTTCTTTTTTCCAAGGTCCTTCTAACTCAAGAAAGTCTGTCAGTGCCTCAACTGTTGGTAACTCTTTTAATTTACAACTTCCAGAATTTGTTCCTGTACTAGATTATTTCTAGGTAAGCTATAATACGAATGCAATGTTCTCAAGGGTGTGTGTGCTAAGAGGTGAAGTTTCATTATTTTAAAGCTATCTACCAAAAAGCATGTCACAAAAGATTCCCAAATTTAAGGAAAAAAAATCCTTAATATCAGTACACCTGACCTACACACTAAGTATTTAAGAAAAAATGGAAACATTAGTGCTTCTATACTGGAACCTTGCCATGTTTTTTTAATTTTATAATTGAGTTTGGGAGTCTTATCTTGGGATGTATGCTTAATGACATATCTGCAAGCATTCCTTTTTGGCAAGGATCCCAAGCACAGTTTTAGAGCCAGGCAATGTAGTAGTTCTTAATCATATTTAGAAATAACAAACTGAAAATGCATAACACTTTTATGGGTACGTTAAAATGTTTACATATTAAATTCCGTGTGATATAGGAGCACATTGACTGTAAGACAGTATGGCTCTCATGCAATGTAAGGGCAAAACTGTAAACATATTTCCATGTATAAGCTATTAACCTAAGCATGATTGGCAATTTTAACTTCTCTAATACCATTTAGGTATAGTATTTCATAGTTTTCAAGCCCTTTTATCTGCTAGCATTCAGATCAGTAGAAGTCAAGAAAGCCTTAAGAAAAATTTATGGTGGGGGCGCCTGAGTGCCTTAGTTAATTAAGTTCCAGCTCTTGATTTCAGCTCAGGCCATGATCTCAGGATCATGAGATCGATCCCCAGGTGGGACTCTACGCTGGGCATGAAGCCTGCTTAAGATTCTCTCTCCCTCTCCCTCTGCCCTTCCCCAAATCTGCGCGCACTCCCTCTCTTTCTAAAGAAAAGAAAAGAAAAAAATTCATGGTGGACAAATTTTAAACTGAGAGAATTCGATCTATTGACTTTATTCATCACTTTTCCCTCTGAATTGAGTACCCAGTATCCTTTGATTTTAGCCGAAAACATTTGGGTTTAGCTTAACAGAACACAGATGTTCAATGGGAACATGGCTTGAAAGTCTCCATAACTTCCTATTAAATAAACATCTGAACAGTAACTTAACAACTACCAAGTGAGGTCAAGTGCCTGATACATCACATAAGTATGCTTTCCTTATGTGAAACAGTTACATAACAACATGTATCAGACTTTGAACTGCTAGAGACTGTTGCATTAAAACCTTTGCCATTCACCATTAACCTCCCTTGTTCCTGAGAATGATAGAAGCCAGGGGCGCCTGGCTGGCTCGGTTGGAGGAGTGTGAGACTCTTGGTCTTGGGGTCATGAGTTTGAGGCCCATGTTGGGTGTAGGGATTCATGGCTGGCTGGCTGGCTGGCTGGCTGAATAGATAGATAGATAGATAGATAGATAGATAGATAGATAGATAGATAGATAGATAGATAGAGATAGACAAAATGATAGAAGCCCTTTTACCATAGAGGGGGAGATTCTTTATCTCTATGAAGCCTCTAAAATTATTCATTGGTATTGATAGATTTAGGCTTATCTTATTTCAAGATAGTACCTTTTTTTTTTAAGATTTTATTTTTAAGGAATTTGTACACCCAGCGTGGAGCTCAGACTCACAATCCCAAGATCAACAGTCACATGCTTTACTGACTGAGCCAGCCAGGCTCCCCCTAAATATGGTTTGTTTGGATTTACTGGTTTCTTTTTGTTTTTGTTTTTAAGTGAACTCTATACCTAATGGGAGGTTTGAACTCATGATTCCAAGATCAAGAGTCGCAGGCTCTACCAACTGAGCCAGCCAGGCACCCCCTTCAAGAAGGCACTTATTTTTTAATAGTTTTATTGAGATATAATTCACATGCATGCAGTTTACCCAAATAATGTGCAAAATTCAGCGGCTTTTAGTGCATTCAGAGTTGGGCATCCATCACCACAATCCATTTTAGAACATTTCATCACCCCAGAAAGAAACCCCACACTTCATAGCCATCATTCCCTAATTACCCCATTTCCCCAGCCTCAGGAAACACCAATCTATTTTCTTTCTCTATAGATCTGTCTATTCAAGACGTTTCATCTACCTGGAATTTTACAATACACGGTCCTTTGTGATGGGCTTCTCCACTTGGCATGTGTTCAAGGTTCATCCATGTTGTCACACATCTTAGTATTTCATTCCCTTTTATGGCCACATAATATTCCATTGTGTGGACGTACCACCTTGTATTTATCCATTTATTAGTTGGTGGACATTTGGGTGGTTCACTTTTTTTTTTTGGCTATAGTGAATAATTTTCCTGTGAACGTTTATGGGCATATGTTTTTATTTCTCTTGGGTATATCCTTGAAGCAGAATTGCTGAATCATATGGTAACTCTGGCACTCTTTTGAAGAACTACCAGACTTATTTCCGAAGTTGCACTATTTTACATCCCCACCAGCAGTATATGGGGCTTCAAGTTATTCCACATTCTTGTCAGCACTTGCTAATTTTTTTTCTTTTGCTTTTGCCTGTAAAAATCTATGTTTTTACTTTTGAAGTCATAAGATATGTAGTCTGAGCATTATAATTGTGCATTTTCATTTCAAAAATAGTAAAATTCAAGTGCGAAGTCTTTAGCTATATTAAAATATTATTGAAATCCTTTAGAATATATGTAGACTAATCAATTGTAACTTTTTACATTAAAATATAATATGCTCATTTCTTGAGTTATAGTGAATAAAAATAAAGCTAATTCAAAAAATAAGCCAGGTGACATGACAGTGTAAATATACTTCACACTACCGAACTGTACATTTTAAAAGAATTAAGATAGTAAATTTTATGTCATATGATTTTAACACAATTTTTAAAAAATTTTTTGATTAAGGGAGGTGTAACATTTTAATGTCAATTTTTTGGAAGGGGCACTCTGAACGGTTGTTTGCTCATCGTTCTAACCTACCGTGGTCACAGTTTTTACACAAAGCTTTCAACATACATCACACACTGTTTGAGCCGTAGAGCTGTCTCCCTGTGCCTGGATTTCACTTCTGGAAATGCGTAATACAGGCACTCGGGTTAGCCAGAATGTAAGTTCTCGAGGGCCATGATCAGATAATCTCTCTAACTTACATTTCCTCAGCCACCCCTGTAGTTGCCTTGAAGAGGTGCTTGGGGGTGAGGTTGGGGAGGACACAGACTGAAACAAGAGAACCTCTGGATGACATAGCCAAGCCCCTGACTCAAGGAACGTGGATGCCAAGACTGGAGTGCTGAGACTGGAGTGGGAAGTAGATTTTAGGAGCTGTCTCAGCAGCCTGGTACGTCTCCATTTATGGAGTGGCCCCATGCCCCGCTGGTGAAAATTCTGTTCAGATCTTTTGCAGTACTATCGGATTACATATTTCCTATCCCAGGTCAGTAATTTTCAATCCAGAAAGTAAATGTTTGCTTTCCCTAGGTGTCTGCATTTGGGTGATTACAAGAGCCCCTCAAGTTATGTTTTTAGGACACTTCCTTTTTTAGGACACCTCAGATCCAAATCTTAACTCGGCATCTTTGAAGAGTAACTTCTACTGCCCTTTAACCATCAGTGAGAGCCAAGGTGATGTTTGCCAACTGACCATTCTCAGTTAATTTGAGGATTGTTACATTCAGCTTCCATCTTATTTCTTGAATTCCCAGTGGTGAATTCTACTTTTACTTGATGAGCTAATTTGTCATGATCCTTATTATTGCTAATTTTTATGCCTGAACAGGGCTATGGCCCAAGCAACTTCTTGTGTTGATATGGACATCCTTTTACAGGGATAGACATAACGTATGGACTAATTAGAAGTCATTCCTTTGTGTTCATTGAAGGAAACCCCCAAAGACTCTTTGGTATAAGCTAAATTTAAGCCAGTGAACACTTCTTAAAAACAAAACAAAACAAACCAACAAAACCACGCTATATTATTAAGGGAAAACTAAAGCTGGTTGGGTCTTTTGAAGTTGCTATCAAGGAAGGCAGCATTGGTTCTGCTGCCAGACACAGGATGGGTTTTTGGTTTAACCAAGGGAACTCTGGAATTTAAAGAACCGATAGAGTATGACATGAACTATCCTTGATAACAAGGGCTGGATTTTTTCACTAACAATTGGTTTCCTCTGTTTATTTTGCTGTTTCAGACTATCCTTTCTGTGTTGAAATCCACACAAGGGGCATAAGATTAAAACCCTCAAAAAAATAAACAAAATATCCCAAGCTTTTTGGAAATCTAAATGTTAGCTGTTGTTGGGTGATGTCTGCCCCCTGTGGTTGGACAGAACCACACTCTGGTATGTGCGTCGGCTTTATTCTTCAGCCCTGTGAGTTGCTTCAGTGGCTCGGGGCCGGAGTGCCCTCTCCAGACGCAGGCTGCACGAAGGCAGACCGGGGGCTCCGCTCTGGGTCAGCTCTGTACTCGAGGTCCTCAGGAGGGGCCCCCAGCACCGTGCTGTGCAGCGGTTTGCCCTTGTTGACGATGACAATGTCCCCTCCCTGCCGCGACAGGGGAATTGGATGGTAGAAGAAAAATGATTTGTGGCATCCTACTTGCGGTCTCTTTAAGGAGAAGATTCCACTGAGTGGTTCCTAAGTCTTTGAAAACTTTGTATCTCAATATTTCTTCTTGCGAGAAATCGAAATTACATTACCCATAAATAATGCTCGAAGAGGAATTTTTGAGGGAGGAAAGAAAAGTTCCTTGAAACTTTGCAGGTACTAGTAATTCCTGTGGGGTACAATTTCATGTCTGGGGGCGAATCAGAGATCCCATGTTCATTGTGCTTTTGGGGGTATAAGAGTTAGGGATAGAATTGGTCCCCGGGGATGTTTCTTACTGAAATGATCTCTGTCCACAGCCCAAAATGTATCTGTTCTAATAAAATACACATCCCACACGACACCACGTTCTAGACTACATGTTGGTGAGAGTTGTGATAGAGTTAGACTCTCCCTACATCAGACTCACGTGGGAGATGCAAAGAAAGCTTCATGATTCTGCACTGCTAAGCTTTAATTTTCATTTGTCGTCTTCGATTACCCTATTGGAAATGTGTAGTTCTGACTTGGTCGTTTCAAGAATCTGATTTGATCATTTTCCTCTTAAAATATTTTATGAGTCTTGTGAGTACTCAGCAAGCACTCACTGTTAACCAATTTCTATTTTCAGCCACATGCCGATCATCATGCAACTTATTAAGAGGACTCGAATGAAATAATTTAATGGTTTTTAATGTACAAAAGGCAAAATTGGCTGCCATGAATTACTCTGGAGCAAAGCATACGCGATCCTTCCAAATAAATGTTTTCATTTTCGACATTCAGTCAAGATGCACTCAAATTCAAATGTATCTTTGTTAAGTAAACATTTTCTTTGGCATTCAGAAGTCCCAGCTTTGCTCAGGAAAGGGTAGGAGAGAGAACAGAGATCAAATACATTAGAGCGAATTTAATCAATTTTACTTTGGTACATTTTTCCTGCCAGTCTACCCCTTGGTCTACTTAACACGAAAGAGTACCTATAAAAGTTAAGATTAAATCAACGACTTTTTCATGGAAAGAGATTTTTGTCAGCAGCAGGAAAAGGCAGATTGTGGTCAAATTTTGACCGAAAGGCTATTTTCTTAACAAACATCCAGACTCCAATCACCCATTTTATTTTATTTTTACAACTGAAATCAGTTTTTGAGAAAAGGCAGCAGTGACAACCATTACTGTGTTTTAAAAGAGAGGAGTTTCTTTTTTTTATCACAATTTATCACTGTAATTTCATGCCTTTTTTGTTTCTTGTTTTTGATTTATCCCAGCCCTTAACGTGGAGGAGGCTAAACGGGGCCCTGAGGGCTGTGAGTTTGTAGTGAGCATTTCGAATCCTGTTACTTGAATGACTATTATTTTCTTTAGCTTTATAGAATTAGGATTAATGTAAACTGTTCTGCATTTCTGTGTGATCACTTAGAATTTTCTTTTAATTAGGGATTAATCAGCTTCAAACCTACCAATTGGTTTATATTTATCCTTTTTTATTTTGAGGACCAAACACATAGATGTGCAAGAAATAGTACTTTATTCTCTAAATACCTTCCCATTATTAAGCTTTTAAAAATTACTGCACTGTCTCCATGTTGAGATGAAAATGGAAAAGATTTGTATGTTTGATTTTTTTTTTTTTTTTTTACCTACACGTAGGACGATACCACTCTGAGCAACAAATTTAAGTTTCAAAAATTTAGCTTAGAGACTTTTCAAGGAATTTGAGGTTTGTGTCAATAAGATGTTTTTACTGATGACTAATATAATTTAGAACACAGTCCTTAAATCAGTTTGAGGCTGCAAAATCTACCATTTTTGTCCCCATAATTAATCAGCTCTTCGAACATCCTCCAGATGTTCTCCGTACCGTGTATTTCATACTGTCTCCGCCTCTGCGCAGTCTGAGAGTTTGACTTCTACAAACTTTGGTTACCCTTGGAGGTATTTATCGTTTCTAGGGGCTTTGTCCCCAATCACCATGTTCTTGTAGGATAAACCCTTTGTCCTTCTTATGACAGGGAGCTACGGATACCAGCTTCCCACATGTAAGGTCGTTGAAATCCACATTCAAAAATGCTGCCTCGTCAGGAAAGGGGCTTGAAAAGTTCTTTAAGCCTGAGTAGGCCCAGCGTGTTACTGGTCTTTACGGATGGCGATTCTCTCTCTTTTTCTTTTCAACCTCATACATTGTCGAAAGGCTCAATGTCAAAAGTGCAGGATTTCATCTCTCAAGACTCTAACTGCATAAATGACCTGTGGTTCAAACGCTACTAAGATTTCAGTAGAAGAAAAAAATACGAAAACAAAAACCCCCTCAAAAGAAACATTGCGGGGCGCCTGGGTGGCACAGTCATGAAGCGTCTGCCTTCGGCTCAGGGCGTGATCCCAGCGTTCTGGGATCGAGCCCCACATCAGGCTCCTCCGCTGTGAGCCTGCTTCTTCCTCTTCCACTCCCCCTGCGTGTGTTCCCTCTCTCGCTGACTGTCTCGCTCTGTCAAATAAATAAAATCTTTAAAGAAAAAAAAGAAACATTGCAAATACACACTTTTGTGCTACGTATAATGAACAGCCCTAATTGTACAGTTAGTTATTGTAGTCTTAATATGTAGGTTTAATTATAAAAGTCACCACGTCAATCCTAACTGAATGAGTTTATCTGATTAGCTCATGGGTAAAGGATGTTCTGTATTTTGTTATCTCTATCATGAAAAAATGGACAATTGGCTTAAATTCCTATTTCGGGGATTCTCAAAGAAAACAGTCCTCTCTCTCCTGTTGGTTCATAAGATCAAGATCAAAAGTGACATAAAGAGCAGGGCTCTTGTCTTAACGTAGCTCGTTTTGTTAAAAAGAAAGATATTCCTCTCTCAGGAACGTCATTCCAACAAATTTGTTCTAAAACAATTTCTGACTGTTGAAAGATCAAGGTATAGTTCACCTTGAGAAAATATCCTAAAGGAAGGTCCAGATCAAAGGTTCTCAAAATTTTTCCAGTCCCAACATACTTGAGGGATAAGAATCACTCTTCTTAGTAATTAATAGTAGCTAATACAATCTCTGTGTTTGGTTTTTTTGGTTGTGTGTGTGTGTGTGTGTGTGTGTGTGTTTTGTTTTGTTTTGTTTTGTTTTGTTTTGTTTTTGGTGTGGGGAGAGCAGAAGGAGCTATGTAAACTTGTGTAGTTTAAAAGGACCCTAAGGATTTTTCTGATACCCTGATACTCATCCTCCCCGCCCCCCAACCCGGCCCCGAATCCCAACTCTTGGTAAAGAGGTGCCTTTCCAACTGAGAATAACTGTGCATTTTCCAAAACCAACAAATTATAAAATGCTCCAGTGTGGATTGCTTTAGTGCATTTAAAATTTGACTCAAACTTTTAGGATCATTGATTTCGCCTTCAGCTTCTAATAAACTGCTGGGCAAACGTGAAAGTCTGGGAACATCAGTCTACCTTTCTGTTTTTGTCTGGGGCATCGCAACTCTTAGTGCAGAAGCAGGTGGGGAAATAAGATTAAATGTGAGATGAACTTGTTCACTCTTCCTACCTCGACGTCTGGCTCTGGGGTGAGAGTGAAAGCCTCTCTCCTCGATACAGGATCAGGACTTTCTGTAGTGTGAGGGGAAGTCTGGTTTCTGTTGAAGTCATTTACGTCGAAAAAGAGAATTCTTCTCCCTAAACATAGCCATAAGGCCCATTATCATTTGTTTAAAAATTAACAGTAATCTCTTAATAGTATCATCCAGTTGGTTTTCAAATATCCCCACTTCTTTTCTCCCTCTCTTTTTATAGTTTGTTGGTTTGAACCAAGCCATATCTTTAGGTTGGATTTGTTTTGTACTTGTAAATCTCTTAATCTATAGGATTTCTCTCTCTCTCTCTCTCTCTTTCTCTCTGTCCCATCCTTTTCTTTTGCAATTTGATTGTCATTTTGCAATTTGATTGTCATGTAAAATTAGCTTTCCACAATCTGAATTTTGCTGATAATAACCTCTCTAGTGTTGTGTGACATCTTTCTCTATCCCTCAGACCATGGTTTCAGGCCAAGAGATTCACAAACAGATAACCAGCCCTAGAAGTCTGTAACAGAAAGAGGCCTTGAAGGGCCTTAGTGACCACAGCTTCTAGGAGCTGATAAAACTCAACTGGCCAGAGAATATCAAGTTAGGCAGGGCTGCCCTTTGAGGATGCGATTCTTTCATTCCTCTCAAAACAGGCAAGAACTAGAGAATGAGTCACCAGGTATACGCATAACTAGAACTGTATGCAAAATAAGCTTAAAGGCCCAGTAAAGACTTCATAATTCTAAACTCTCCTCCTGGCTTTAAAGGGGCCCACTGGTCCTTTCCAAGTTACTAAGGTTGTGTGTGTGTGTGTGTGTGTGTGTGTGAGAGAGAGAGAGAGAGAGAGCGAGAGCACGGTGGGGGGGGGTGCTGGCAAAGGGAGAGGGAGAGAGAGAATCCCAAGCAGGTTCCATGCCCAGCACAGAGCCCAATGCAGGGCTTGATCCCACAGCCCCGACATCATGAACTAAGTGGAAATGAAGTGTCGGACTCTCAACTGACTGAGCCACCCACGCATCCCAAGTTACTAAGATTTTAAAGAGCTGGTTATTATTATAAAAATAGTGAGTTCATATAAATAAATTTATTCCTGGTGAAAAAATATAAATACAGAGGGGTAATTAAGCAGTTTTCAATCTAGAAAGAAAGAGCAGGAAAACTATTAAAAAGGGTTGTTGTTGTTATTGTTGTTTTATCCAAATGAAATGTAGAAACCAGAAGCTCAACCAGAAACTCAGTCTCCTCCTCCGGCCCCTCCCCCACCCCCAGGCTTGTCGATTCTTCCTCCTTAACTCTGACCTCTGACCAAGGCCTCCGTCCCCACCCTCGTCCAACAGAGTCTCAGTCCTAATTTGTAACAATTCCCCTGCTTTGTCCCCCTGCCTACTTTTTTACATGAAGACTGTACAGTGTAACTAAAACTCAGCTCTGCCCTTACCCTCACGTTGCTTTTGGGATAAAGGTCAGACTTGTGAGCGGGTCCTACTTATCCATTTCTGTCTGATTTTTCACAGCCTGTGCCTGCATTGACTCTTCTCCAGCCTCTTCACCTGAACACCCCCCCCCCCTTACCCTCACTTCGTACCTAGGATGTCACTTCCTCCAGGAAACCCTTCCTACCCTTGCAGTGTAACCAGGTGGCCCCATCGTCATTCCCCACTTCCTCCACCCAGCTGTAAGTTTGTTGAAAGCAAGGAACCATTTTATTTGGTACTGGAACCCCAGGGGCTGGCAACACTCATTTTCTGAGATCCCAGAGTGTTTTCACTTATTTTAGAAAGTCTCAGGGACGCCTCCATTCTCATGTAAAACAGGGTTATACACTGCATAACATTTTTTGGAGATTTGAACATAGGCGGGAAGAAGGGTCAAAATTCCAAGGTGACTTAGCTGTTCCTGAAACTTATTACATGGCTTATTTGAGTGGTGTCAGAATAGGAAAGCCAACATTTGGACTCTTGACAGAGAAATATTACACCTCCTGCCAATTTATGCAGTTGGCTTTTTTCTTGCTTGCTTGCTTTTGAAACAGGCAGAGTGCTTCGCCACGCTATTCCTGGAAAGATTCACTGATTCAGTCTTCAGTTCACATGTAGTAGAGTGCCGGCTGAAGGCATGGCAGGCAGGCAGTTCTGCCCCAGGACATGAGAGTGGGCGTCGGTTAGAACAGTGAGCAGTACATGAGCGGTTTCTGGGTGCCAGCTAGTTCGCTTCCCTGATAGGCATTTCCGGATGTGAGGAAAGATGTATTTTGGCACCCCCAGCTCCAGCGGTGTGCACACACATGCTTACACACACACACACACACACACACACACGCACACTGCATATTCTCTCCCTTGGTACTTAAGATCATCTGTCTTGAAAGTTGGGAAGTTACGTTTCACTATAACAGAAGAGCTGCCTCTTGGTAACTTTCAAGGGGAGAAAGGGCATCTTTCCCTCCCCTGGAACGGAGTACAACGGCTTAAAAATAGAACAATGTGTGTTTGGTGTTTTCTTTTCATCCCCTGCATCAATAACAGGTGTACAGTTACAAACACAAAGAGCTGGATTCACGTCTCCTGCACGCCTCTGGAGAATTCCCAGAGTCACCCAGGGAGCAAAACTGGGCCTAAAATGTTCAGTAAAAAGAAAGTAACCCAATATAGCTACGTGTTACTGACACTGCTGTGTCACATGGCTTTATTATTCTCCTCCCACAGTGACTCTGTGAGTAAACGCCCGGTGGAAGAAAATGTCACCGAAAATAAGTCTTAGGAACCCGCCAACAAAACGCTTAAACGGGCTGAGGGCTGAATTAGAGAAACTGACACAGCTTCTGTAAATTACAGGCTTTGCAATGAATAGGGCGAGGGTCCTGAGAATTGCAGTGCCTCCACTGCAGAGATTAGGCTCCGCTTCATAAACCAAGTGTGACGAGTCAGGCCCGTGTGCTAGTTTGCTTTTTAGTGTGTTTCCCAAGAGGAACTTCTTGAATTGTTCTATGACCTCTTGGAAGCATTGACCTCACATGTGCTTCGTGACGAATGCGTCGTCCGTTTTGCGGCGTGTCCGTGGTCAGTGGTATTACTTAATGAATAAGGTCACATGTAAATGTAGGCATCCCCTGCAAGCACACTTCCTGGCAGCTGCTTGCAATTCTTTCACATTCCCTCCCTGAGGAAATGGTTCCTAATAGATTTTAACAGATGCTAGGTGTTTGGGAGCATTCTGAGGGGTCCTAGTTTTCAAAATTCGGGTTATTTCATGTCTCATAGTTAGACTTTGAACAGCCTGTATGCCTTCGATGTGTTCCAGTGTTCACATAAATACCTAACCTCTGACTCCACGTTTACCCCTCAGCAGTTCTCCTAACCCGTTTATTGGTTCTGACAACATCACTACTAAATCCTTGGCTCTCAAAGTCCAATCTGGTAAACGTGCAGGGGCAGATCTAATTTGGCACTAAAATTGCTCCTTCTCTCTAAGTGTGCTTTTCAAGTTCTCCCTGACAGCAAAGTTAAGTGTTGCCAGAACTCCGGCGGGTAGGTTATTACCGCTCCCCAAATCCCCTTCTCCAGGGCCCCTCTCTTCTGCCACACTCCCATCCCTTCTTTCAGCACCCCCCTCCCCCGTCTGAGGCTCCCCCCCCCCCCCCCCACTGCCCTGCCTGCCCTGTGAGCGCTGAGAGCAAGCACGAGGTTGTATTTCCATCTGTAGTTCTGAGCCTGGCATACAATAAGGGCTCAATAAATTTATCTCAAGTGAGCCAAGAGAAAGGAAAATAGTTCATATTTTATTATCAGTCTGCTTTAAGGTCAGCCTCCACCTCTGAGGGGGTTCGGATGCCCCTGCAGGGGCCACTAGGGAGCATACAGGTAATCGTCGGTGCATACAGAAAATCCACAGTGGGTCGGAGGAGCCCGTGGACGTGTCCTCACGCTTCAGAACACTCAGTGGTGGATCAAGGGGCGTGTCTGCGTCTTCGGGCCCTGCTCCCCCGTGGGCGGTGCAGAGTTTGTCTCCCTACCTGAAATAGTTTACCTGTCTACTCACGGGAGAGTTACTCCGCAGGTATTCGGGAGGCAGGCACCTGTGTGGGGGGGGGGGGCCGCAGAGTGCGCGCTGTCCTTTGTTTCCGTCGTCAGGCCTCGAATAGCGCTGCGGTCTCGCTGCGTGCACGCGAAGTAGTCCCTACGCATCTGCCGTCTGTTTTCCCGCGTGGTTCCCTTCCTTGTCCTGCTGGCGACTGTGCTCTGCGTCGCGCACAGCAGCTCTTGTCTGGTCGAGGCGAATAATCCGTTCAGGACCGAGCTGCTCCGTGGGCTGTGCTCGGTGCCGAGGAAGGAAGCCGAGAGCCTGGCTCTCCTCCTCTGCAGAGATGCAGTGTTTACGCTGAGAAGTTGGCGAGGAGGCTCGCTCGGGTTCTGTGTATGTGTGCTGATCCCTGTTTGGTTCTTAAGAACACAAGCTTCAGAGCTACCGGACTAGTTTCTAAACGCGTCGCTGGTACTGACGAGCCGTGACGGGGAAGCCGCTTTGGCATCCAGGGCTCATTTATGGAGTGGAAAGAGTGGTGGTGATAGTAATCGATACGTTGGCTGTCCATGCCACACGGGGGACCCCGAGGGGAGCTCAGTTGAGATGGGGGCTGTGAGCATGCTTCACGTGAATTGTAGGCACTCGGCTAACGTTGGTGAATACTGCCTCTCAGATTCTGCTTCGATACTGTGAACATCAACTTGAAAGTCCCGTCTGGCTTCCTTGGTGGTGAGTGCCAGGTTCAAGGCGCTTCCTTGCTTGTGCGTGCGGGGTCTGCCCAGAGAGAATCATTTCCTCACGGTCGGCCCAGGCCATGTGAGGCATCCTCATCAACACCAGCTTGCCTTTGTCACTGAGTGGTAGCCAGTTTCAGAGCTCCTGTCGCATGTAACCTCACCTCCTTTCAGCTGACTTGCTGCTTCCTATAACATGCCCACTGGTACTTCTCCGCATTTGTGAATGAGAGAACTGCTTGTGGGTGAGCCTGAGTAAGCAGCTGAAATCACTGTATTATCTACATTAGAATAAAAAACCCGCTTGCCAGGAAGTTCCCAACCTTCCCAGACTGGGAAAATGTGATTTGTTAATAAACTTCGTCTCAAGCTGGTGTGCTATCGCAAAGCTTTAAACTGTATTGCGTTAGGCAAAGGCCTGGTGAAGCTTTCATTCCGCTTTTGCCTCACCACTAACCAGTGGTATCATTTTGTACATCACATGGACAAATCTTGGTTTCTTGGCCTCACTCTCCAAACCTGGAGGTCCTCAGCCATGACTTAGCCCCAGTTTCAGGCATTTAATTTTGGCTTTTTGATAATAGACTTGGTTCCCAAGGTGGTCCGCAGATTCCCTGTGGGATTGTGTTCTCTGCAATCAAGTTTCCATAGCATTAAGATGTGTGCAAATTAGAGCCAATGCTCCATGGTTTACTCAGCCCGGGACAGAGCCTGGCACATGGTAACTCCTCAGTCATTAGCTCAATAATGTGTGGTTTACATCTGAAGCTGAAAAATGTGTGAGGTCATTGGCATCATCATTCAGATCGTGCTCTCACCTTGAAGTGATAAAATGATCATCTGGATTGCAGATTGATTTATTCTTTGATTGGACAGTGACATTTGTATTTCACCTGCCATAAGGCTGGCTAGCAGTTATTGAGTATAAAAGACATGCCAGGCGTTGAACACACATACGTGTTACCCCTTCTGCAAAATCGTAATATTCCTGTCTCCATTTTCCAGCCGAGGAAACGTCCCCAGGGTTTCCCTGCTGGCAAGGAGCTGAAACTGTGTTCAAACTCAGATCCGTTTGTCACTCAGGCCCCCTCTCTGTAGTGCCATGCAGCCCCTAATGTACTGCGGCTTCTAGATTGTGCTGGATCAGTTTATAATGCTAAAGCGCATCTTTTGTCTTAATTTTACTGCGTATGGTAGAGTCTTCTCTCCACATGAACTAAATATTTTCCACAATTTTCCCATTCTTGTGCCCTTAACTTTTTGTCATCTGTGGTTTAACGTTTGATTATTTGGTGAGACTATGACTTGTCTTCTCAACAAGAGATCTCCTTGGGAGTAGGAGCTCCTGTTTGTACATCTGCATCCCGGCTCTGGTTGCAGCAGTGAGCTTGTGTTGTGTAGATGTTAACGTCAATAACTCATTGAGTTGTGGGTTGACTACATTTGCTTAGTCTCACCTGCTGAATTTGCAGACTAGGTCAGTCATCATGCATTCAACGAGTATCTGTTGAGTCGCTACTGCGAGAGCCACTGGGCATATAACAGTAAATATGGGCCATTGTGTATGTTTATAACTGAAGGCCTATAACCTGGAAAATCACAAGCTGATGTGTTACCGTGGAAGGAGTAAAAGCAAAGATGAATTAAAGGCGTATAATCAAATACGGAACTTTTCTATGATCAGGAGAGTACATCCAGAATTGTTTTCATTGAACTAGCCGGTAAACTTTCCTGAAGCTTAAAATAATTGTTATTTCTTTCTCCTATGAATAACTTATGTTTGTATTAATTCTTGATATGTTTATATCTTTATTCAAATGATACTGCATTCCCATTTAGTAGAAAAAGATACTTATCAGTATGTACCTTTCTAGATTGATGCCACAGATGCTTTTAGGAAAAGAGAATTGTTTCCTAAAGTTACAAAGTGGGGCCTACTGCATTCCCACAAAACAGCTTGTCCCAGGCACTACAAGGACTCTTTATATTGTGAAAATACTCCCTTTAGCTGTGGGATTCCTGTTACTATTTGTTTGGGTCATTCTCAAAAGTTTTGAGTCTTCTGTGATACTTTTGATAATAAAATAGGACCTAATAAAATAGGACCTAATAAAATAGCGAAGTGGATTTTAAATCGGCTGAACGTTTACACCTGAGGAGTGTTTAAGGCCCTGTATCAAGCTGGAAAGACACCTAGTGAAGTACGCTGTTGAACTTTTTAAAAGCTGTGTCCTGTTCATATTTTTATCAAAAACTTAAAGACCTAGGAGGCACCTACATTGGGTTTTCAGATGACATAAGCCCCAAAAGAATGGCTCTACCACATATGCCTAAGATCATGATTCAAAATGACTTCAATTGGCTGCAGTGCTGGATGGAAACCAACAAAATGAAGTTGAGCGGGGGATAAATGTATATTTCTGCTTTTAGATTCAAAAGGCACTTGCGCAATTACAGGATGGGGAAAGACTGAGCTTGGCACAAGTTCATGTGACTAAAAGCTTAATATGAACCAGCAATAGGATGTGGTGGCTGAAAAAGAATGAATCTAGTCAGTTAAAATTATTAATAGTTCATCGTACTCTGCACTGGTCACACTACATCGGGAGTGATTTGTTAATTCTGAGCACACTCAAGAGTGACTTTGACAAAGCAAAGTAGCAACTAAGAGGGTGTCGAATCCAATCCAAGACGCGTGTATTGGGCTCCTGTTTTGGGCAGGCAGCATGCTAACCGATGTGGGAAATAAAGATACGAAGAGACGTTGCCAGTCTATAGCCTCAAGGAGTTGAAAAAGTAAATGGAGAGCCGGACAGGTACGCACATGACTGTTGAAACAAAGCCGACTAGGAAGCCAAGAAGCACAAAGAAAGGGCTGTGGGAATTCAGGGGCTGGACCAAGGGTAGGATTTCCACGGCAAATGAGGACGAGGGCAGAGGAAGCCTTAAAAGCAAAGATGGAGAGACAGGAACACTCAAGGCTCAGCTAGGGAATACTGAGTATGCGAAGTTGCTGGAAGAATGGGGTAGGTCTCAGCAGGCAATAAAGCTGGGCAAAGAAGGTTTGGACTGGAGCGTGAGGGCACTGACTGGTAGGCAGTGGGAGCGATTACAGGTTGGCGAACATCTGGAAGTCATGATACACGAGGATCAGTTGGAGAAATGTTGAGTCTTTAGTCTGGAGAAAAGACCAAGGTCCCTCTGGTAAATGTGAACCAGACTCACTTGATATTCTTCCAGAAGGAAAATTTTATCTCAGGAGAAAAGGGTTATAAGGAATCAGATTTTACATCTTTCTGAGCTGCTTTCTGTTGTAAAATTCAAAGCTACCCAACAATGAAGAGCTGGCCAAGGAGATGGTGAGCGCCATTGTGGTTAGGCTCAGAGAGAGTTTAATAACAGATACTCTAAAGGAAATGGGGGGGGGTGTAGGGGGAATGCTGCAGCTTCACCAAGAGACATGGGAGTTCTAGGAATTACCCAAGGCTTTTGTAGTGTGGAATTATCCGTGGTTGAGTGTTCTTTCTTTCTTTCTTTGATTTAAGATCTCCAGTAGTGTATCAACTTCTGAATAAAGTCTGCATGTTAGAACTCCCCAGTTCAGTAAGATGTCAGACTAATTCTAATGCAGGCTGCTCAGTGCTTTGACAGTAGCCACTCATCATCAGTGCTTTATTTTTCAACATGGGCACCATTGTTTTTAGCTGGGATGTATAGCATCCTTTCAAATCCGAATTTGACAGGTTTTTGTCAGAAGTCCCCATTAGGTGAATCAAATGCAAGTCAACAATTGATGTAAGTCCAGTGCAAAGGAGACTTTATTTTACAAAGAATCCCTGTCCAGGGCTGTCGATGAAGGGATTAAACAGGAGCTCTGGGGGCAGAAAGACTTGAGTTCATATGCCAGCAATGCCACTTACTACCTGTGTGATCCTGGGCAAGTGACTTAACCTCCCTGTTCCCTAATCTGTGACCATTGTTATCCCAACCTTGTAGGTTGCCTGGGAGATTTCATGAGATAAAACCTTAGTGAGTGTGCCTAGCAGGGTGGAGTTTATGGACTGAGTTTTCACATTTTATAGTCGTGTTCCAAGGACCCCTTCAGAGTTAAAAATATTTTTATAAATATTTTTATAAAATATTTATAAAACAAACACATCATCATCATCGTGGCTAACTTATATGTACCAGTTATTATACTAAGGCATCACACGTTGAACTCATTTAATCCTCAGAACGACCCTATGAAGTAAACCATTATTATCCCTCATTTACTGAGACACTGAGAGGTTACGTATCTTAACCTGTCCCAAGCTAATAAGTGAGGGAGCCAGGATTCAAACAAAGCACATTCTAGAGTTTATTACAGCTACTTCCTTCCAATACGGACCAACACAGTTCCCCGTTTTCCTCCCAATTCCATTCCAAATCACTCTGCTGGATAATTTTATGCATTTTATTTGTTCAGGGCTGTTTCACAAAAATATATTTTGAAATCTTACTATACTAAATATGTGAGGGCCCTATCAATCATGTCTTTGGCCAGAGCGTGGAGAAGTTCCTTCATAAAAGTTGAATGAATGCATGAATAAGTGAAACAATTTTAATTGTAGAAGCCACTTTTAAAAGAAACAAGTTACCCTTAATATAACTTCACTACCCTGCTGCCTCTTTCCATGGTTTGTGATGGGGCTGTGGTGCCTGTTTGAATTATTCATTTGAAATCATTCATTTGAAGGGCTCCTGGGTGGCTCAGTCAGTTAAGCATCTGCCTTCAGCTCAAGGTCGTGATCCCAGAGTCCTGAGATCGAGCCCCACATCGGGCTCCCTGCTCAGCAGGGAGTCTGCTTCTCCCTCTCCCACTCCCCCTGCTTGCGCGCTCTCTCTCTCTCTGTAAAATAAATAAATAAATCTTTTAAAAAGAAATCATTCCTTTGAATTCAGTTTTGCATCCTCCTTTCATTTACCTTATTTATAAATCTTTGTCTCATATCTTTTTAGCAACAATGTCCACAGTTCACTCCCCCCCCTTTTTTTGTGTTTTGGGTTTGTTTTGTTTTGTTTTTTTGCCATCGAATGTTACCAGGTTTTACTCAAGACCCATCCAGTAGTTGTGTTTTTTCCAAGCACTGGCGACTGCATCGTTACCCACCCTATCCCCATTTTCCAAGTTAAAGAATAACTTTTACAATCCAGTCCACGCAACATCAGTCTCGATTCAACCAAACACCACTTCCACTTCCTGTCTCTGCCACCTTCCTGGATCCCTGAAGACTACTCAGGATAAGTGGAGTTGGATAGAAGGGGCTGTCCATAGTTCTCTTTGGAGCACTTATGGGAATTTCTAAATACCCCTTGAAAAAATCAAACTATGAAACTGAGAAGCACATAGAAACTACTTCCATAGGTGTTAGAAGACTGAGGTAGAAGAGGCCGAACCAGCTCCCTTCGGGGGAAGGGAAAAGCTGCGGCAGTCTGGTGCCGGTCCGGGTGGACTGTATCAGGATTAACTCAGTTCTAGGTCGCCCTTGGCCCAGGGGGCAAAAATGCAGCTTTTCCTGTTTCAAGGAGAGAATGTTCTCTTGCTACACTTCAGGCAGAGGTAAGGGAAGCCGACCAAGACCAGAGTTTGGACAGTCTTTTTCGCTCAGTGAAGTGATACTGCTTTATTGTTCGGGTCAGGTAGCTGCGAGCATAATCTCCCCCTCCCTGGGTGCGACTATTCCTTTATAGATTAGATAAGAACAACTGATGAAGTTTTAAATGCTGAGAAAATTAATCAGAACTGAAAAGGGGTGTGTTGGCCAGAGGCCAAGAAATATGCTGACTGAGATAAAAGCACCCACGGAACTTTTTCTCCATTCCACGCTTCTCTGCTGGGTAGTCTGCCTTCCCTGTCTTTCCCTCTTCTCTCTCCTCCTGTCATTGTCTCAACCCCAGCTCTGTCTCCAGACTTCCTCGGCACGCTCTCTGAACTGGCCAGAATGTGGAGTAAAATTTTTTAAAAATTGTTCTTGTATATCATATATAAGATCCTATGTCCTGGAGTTAATTTAGAGAATAGCTGAAGGGAATGCATTTTATTTTCTATCATTTCTTTTTTAATATAAGAAACACATCTTTTTAAAATATGTGAATTTCAGTTTCAAGCCACAAACTTAACCTCAGTCCATTTCCAAGTTCTCAGATTGGCTTATGGTTCCAGAATCTTTTGATGGCAAGGAGTGGGGTGGATGTTGGGTTGCAACCGTGGGTATGGCTCCTTTGGGCCCAGGAATCTCTGCTGCTTCCCAGCCTCATTTCAGGACGTGGAGACACAGTCCTGTCTCAACTGTTCTGGGAATCGGGGCCAGGTCGAATTGGTTTTTAATGTCTATGTGTTGCTTTCAGTTTCTGTGAGGCTTTCAATTCCTTTTCTCCTGTGAGGGACAGGCCTTCCATGGGAAGAAAGGGAACCCCTTGAGTCTGACATGCTCTGCAGTCAGCTTGAAATGCCTTTGGATTAACTTTGGACAAGTCTGGCCCAGTTGTGGAATTCAGTCCCTCTCAGCATTCTGCCAGCTGGGAAACGTGCTATCTTGACCATCATCTTCCTAAGAAAGTCGCGTGGGACCCAGAACGTAGAGGTCTTTTCCACAGCAAGTAATTCAAACCAAAGAGAGCTGCTTTGGGAACTGCAAACTACTCATTGAGTGGTTGGTTGTAAATCATGATTCTTTGGGGAAAAGGGCAGAGGGGGCTGGAGCTCTGGCCCTCAAAGAACTTCCTCTCATTAAACTGAAGCAGTTTTGCTGCTCTCCACACACTTGTTCTCCTGTGAGTGAAGTTGCCTACTTTCTTCCCCAGTCACATCGGTGGTCCTGGCGGGGGCTGGGCGATGGCTGACTGCGTGTTGGCACATCTTTGCACACGATGGAGGTCTGTTTTCAAAGCCAGGCTTCACAGGTATAACCGAGAGCTGGTCCGATCAGCCCCTGGTCTCCATGGCCCAGCCCACGCTTTTTCTTTGAGCCGCTATTTTCTGTGGTCCTGGGTTTCTAAATCTTGGCGAGAGGACAGTCATTCCTTTGTGCTCGGCTGTTACAATGAGGTAACCAAAGAAAGGGTCTTGGTCTGAGGCTGTCAGCTGTTACTAATCACTACTCCCCAGCTCATCGTGGGTCCCGCTCGCCTCTCCCTCTTGCTCTGCTTAGCACACATAAAGAAGATGAATTACTCCCTGGTTCCTCTTCAGAAAAGCATATGGTGCAGCACATTCCAATGCCGTGAGCGAAGGATGGGCTAATGAGAAGGGTAAATGGGTATCGAAATCACGTCCCGGTGGGTCTTGCGCCGGCAGCTGTGTGCCTGTGAGAAGTGAATCTCAGAGCTGGCTCTTCAGAGGTTTTCTTGAGACCTTGCAGAGACAGAGACAGGAAGTCCCCACGGTGGGTTCCCTGGCAGATCGCGGCACTGGAACGACTGCAGGGCTGAGCGAGGCTGTAATGAGCGTCTGTTGCAGGGTTAAGACTAGTGTAGAGAAAAAGCAAACTTGACCACTCAGAGGACCTTGCCGGCTGGTAACTCAGGAGAAGCGTTCTCCACCCCAAAGGTCAAGGAGGCCACTGGATGCTCTTTGATATTGGAGGTAGCAGCAGTTAAAGTTGGGCCTCAGTTTCCCCTGACTGCTTCCCGGGTGAAAGTTCATTTTCAGGGGACAACAATAGCCAGAGAAAAGGGATTGCCTGCTGAGGATAAAGGGTGATTTATGTGAATTTTTATGCCACTAATTATGTTGTCTGCTCCCCTGGGATTTTTCTGTTTAACAATCTTTCAAAATAGAATGTTTCCCTTTTGCCTTTCCACACTTCATTTTACTAGTGAACAGTGGAACTTGAAGAAAGACTTTTGTTGACAGTTTTAAGGGTCAAATTAAAAAATCAATTTGCCCGGCAAATTATATGCTATCACAAGCAATAAATTCATAGAGAAGCTTCCTTGTCATTCTTTCGCAATATAACCTCATAAAACTAAGTGATATTGTAGGTGAACGAAATATCAAGTTTTGTGACATTATAAACAGCTATATGGGAGGGAAATTTTGGCCAGGGTGAAAACCCCTGTGAAGGTACTTGTGATTTAATTGTGAATTCCGTGAAATTGTTCTTAGCTGCTTATGGAGATGGTTTAACTCTTCTTCACTGAGAATCACTGATTAAAGTAAATGCCTCTTTGCTCAAAATTGCGTGAAGCGAATCTATTTGCAAACTTTCCCCCTTGTTACAACGTCTCCAGAATTTCTGTTCAACTCAACTGACCAGTTACTAGACATCGGCATCCGTACTTCCTTGGTCTCCACTAGCTAGGTGAAATAAATTCTTGGGTGCTGTGGGCAGCCCGAAGTCATAGCAAGCAAGGACGACAGGAAGGAGAGACCACAGCTCATGGTTCCTTTTTAAAGCCTCTACTTTAACTGAATGTGGTATCTACCAGTGTTTGCAAACTACTTTTTTTTTTTTTTTTACTAGAACCTACAAATGTATTCATATCTGGGTGCCCCCTCCAAAAAAAGGAAAAAACCCCCACACCCACAAATATAGTTTACATTGTGACCCATCACACACAATACATACACACAGCTGAAAAAAGTTTCACAAAATAATACTTACCTTTACCACAGGGGATACCCTTCAGTATTTTCTGTTCTGTTCTCTTTCATCAATGGGAAAAGGACTTCAGCGGTTACTTACATAGGCTCATCTGCGGGAGGGCATCATGGTGGTGGAAGAGGGAAGATAACACAGGAGTGGGAGAGAGAGAAGGAAGAGAAAGAGGGAGGGTGCTCCCGGTGGTGAGTAGTGGAGGCGGGCCAGCCCTCTGCCTTCCTGACCATCCCGGGGACAGCTTGCTGTGAGTGACACCCCCCCCCCATCCCAGCTGTGGAAATGAAGCTCCAGGTGATTCCGAGTCACTCTTACCCACCAGAGCTGTCTCTCATTCTTCAAGATAGAATGAACCTCACTATTTTGGTGTAACTGGGGGAAGAGCAACTAAAATTGGTGAATCCGAATTTCAGAGTATTTTCAACAAAAGCAACTCTAGTACTTGTAATTCACAGTAACCTCACCTAAATGTTTAAAAAAAAAAGTGTGTGGCCTCTCCCCAGGATAACAACGACGATGGTGATAAGAATGACCGTTGAACCAGTATTTATTGGGGGCCTTCCTGCGCAGGCGCCGTTCTAGCCACTGAGGCTACATTAGTGACTAAAACATGTGGTTCTGCTCTCTTGGAACTAAACGTCTAGTAGAGGGAGACACATACAGTGATGGTAACTAGCATTTATCAAGAACCTGCTTTATCTAGATTCTTTGTGTAAGTTTTCCCTAAGCTTGCAGTATAAATATTACTAGCTTCTTGCCTAGGTGAAGTGGAGACTTAGAGAAGGCAAATAATACTTAGTGAATAGCTTGTTTATTACTTTTCTGCTTACTTAATAACAGCTACCATTTGTTGAGTCCTTACTATGTGCCAAGCACTATGCAAAGTGCTGCTTTTTTTTTTTTTAAGATTTTATTTATTTATCTGAAAGAGACAGCAAGAGAGGGAACATAAGCAAGGGGAGTGTGAGAGGGAGAAGCAGGCTTCCCGCCGAGCAGGGAGCCCAGTGTGGGTCTCGATCCCAAGACCCTGGGATCATGACCTGAGCCGAAGGCAGATGCTTAAGGGCTGAGGCACCCAGGTGCCCCGATGCGAAGTGCTTTCTGAATGGAAGTCCCATTAATGCCAGTGAAAAGCCAGTGAAGGAGCCGTCATTACGCCCATACTACAGATGAGGAAACAGAGGCTTACAGAGGTCATATGGTACCAGAGCCAGAAGTGGAATCCAGGTATTCTTAACCTCAGAGCCTAAACTCTTAATCGCTGAGCTATAATTTAAAAAAAAAAAGAAAAAGGAAAAGAGAAAAAAGAATATGCTTCCAAAAGTGCGTGAGGTTGGCCTTTAGTCTGAACTATTGTCTTTTAGATTAAGTTCTGAGGCTATATCCTGCTTCTAATTGTGATTCAAAATTGTGATACAATCATTAGCAACCGTTTCCAACCTAACAGAACCCATAGAATCATAGACCTTCACTTTTTTTACAATCTAGTCTATAAAGGGACAAGAAGAAAATATTTTAGTGAAGAAAAACATAATATAGTTTTAGAACGATTTAAAATGATTTATTTTATGCTCGCTCCCTCCACCCCTTCATCCCTGCCCCTCTCTCCCCCCCTCTGAGCTTTTTGACCCTCTTGCTCGCTCTCCTTTTTGAGGGTTCCAGTGTGCCCTTGCTCCAGCAGTGGGCAGTTGCTTTAGGACACAAGAGCTCATTTTTCAATCTGTAAACAGGAAGTACATTGTATTTTTTGAATTTAACTTTACTTTAAAAAAAATCATCACCTTATAGTCAAATGAATATGGTATAGGCTGGAGCTCATCCTCGATTTCCTTGTTGTAAGTTTGCCCATCTTGAAACTCTAGGAGGATGGAGAACAGGCGGCTTTCATTACATGAGTATTTGAGCCCATTGTGGAAAAGGAGTGCCTCTAAAGTAAAACAAAAACCGAAACAGACAACATTCTTGAGTCAGCAGTTGCCATCCCCCCTTTTCTGTTCTTTCTGGGCCTGGTCCAGTTCCTGGAAGAACAATGAAACACCATGAGAATGAGTAGAGAGACAATTCATCACAGAAGGCTTCTTCCTTAAATTTTTTTTCAAAACCAGAGACAGGAATTATTGGGGAAAGTAAAGTAAGACACATGAATGGATAAGACATGGAGTTTTAGCAGATGGGTGAATAAAATCCATGCAAATAATAGAGCGTTGAGAACTTGACATTATTTATATATTATCCTTCTAAACTCGGCTGAATACATATTTCATTTATCCAAGAAGTCATACGAAATATTATACCAAAAGAGATCTGACTTACAATACAGACTTACAGAGTTCCGCGTACGTATTTATGAGACCCTCCCTCCCTACTCCATCCGTGCAAAAGCCCACGAATGTGGTGCATATTTGTTAATTACCAAAAGACTCCTTTTATAAATAAAGAAGTAAATGCATATTTACCTATTTGCATTAAGAAACTCTCTTCTCTTCCTTCCTCTCTTCAAAGTGACTGCTGCCTAAAATACCAGGTTTCTGAAGCAAAGTCTTAATCTTTTACATTCTAAAAAATGTCTGTTTACTCCCTTTTAGATGCTTAACTCATCAGTGAACATGTAATAGGTTTGCAGAAATGATCGATGGATTGCTTTCTTGATGACTGGTTCTTGATGGGTTGGTTTTTAGAAAGGAAAATGAGATTCCTGTACCCACAGCCAGCAAGTATCCGTGATCCTCCACTCTCCATTAGAACATGCTCGTGGCTGTTTCTCTGGAAATGATGAGAGATCCGTACTAACCGATCAGTACTCTAGCTAACTCTAGCTAGTCCTTCTGGTGACCAGTGTAACGCACTTCCGCTGAAGGTAGGGAATGCTGAGTAATGTGCTAGAGTTTTCCAGTTACCTACCGCCATGGAATTTTCCTCCAGCCCATCCATTAAAAGAGAGGTGTAGGGGAAAGGGTGATTCCTTGGCAGTGCGGTTTGGAATTCTGCCACTGCCGTTCGCTAGCTGTGCAACATTGGATAACGTATTTTACTTCTCTATCTTGGGTATCTTCACCTTTAAAATGATATCAGTGACATCTACAACCTCCAGTTGTGATGAAATTAGATGAACATGTGCCATTGGTTGGGGGTGGGATTTTGCGAGTGAGTTAGGGAACTAGCACACAAGTTAACTCAAAATACAGAAAGCCTATAAAGAGAACAAACACGTCATCATAATTGGAAGACCAGTCACGGTACTTGTAGCAGTTGTGCATTATAGTATTTCTTGGGTTTCAAGAGGGTCTCAGTTCTGATGGCAGATTGTTTTCGTAATAAAGATGTCAAGATGTCTTGAATGGGTCTGGTTTGGCTAAACCCAGATCAAATGAAGAAAAGGAGACCAGCTGAGACCCTTATCTTTACTACTGGCTCTGGAATGTGTTTCTCAAATGTATGTTTAGACAAACGCATAGTTGTAACACACTCCCGTCAGTACCTACACACCCAAGTGACCTCCTGTCTGCCTTGCCCTGGTGCTCTTTTCTTCCTTTTCTTCCACGTATTTTGAAGTGACAAGACTCAATTAAAATTTTCCCTTCCCAAACATTTAGGGCACTTCCTGCCAAAGTTCCCTTTTCTACAAAGTGATTTAGTACTTTCCCTTGCCCCCAGACCCTCGAACATTTGTGTGTAGTCTCTGGTGTAGAGCTTTGTCTTGGATTTCATGAGGCTGGGGATCAGAGATGGTCACTGGGTTTGAGTAAGAGAGAGGAAGAGAGACACCGCTCACATTAGGTTTTGTCTTCCGGAGCTTATCCTCCATTTTCCTGGTTCCACCGGTATCAGGACCATTCTCTTTCAGGCCCTGTGTCTGGCAGATTGTCCACATCCATCCTGCTCTTGTGCTCACGACACCTTGTTCATGGTGGTACCTTTAGTTTTAAGAGCCCGTGTCAGAGAAAAGGGGAGTGGTCAGAGTTGGCAGGTGGTGAAGAGGGGTGGAGGACCAGGGGCAGAGAGAGGCAAGCAGCCTGTGTGGGACACCAGGGCCCCCTCTCAGGAAAGGACCTACTTGGAGAATTGGTTCATGAAGCTCTTCTGCCCTACCCCACACACCCCTCCTTCCTTGGCTGAAATCACAGCAGCTGTTGCTCTGTTCTCTAGCAAACGAAAAGGGTCAATATGTAGAGGTTGGTGAGCCTCTCGTTTGACTGTCGCTTCTCCTTCTGGGCTCACTGCTGAAAACATGGCTTGGTGGTTGTCTTCAGCTATTTCAGAATTCACAAGTATGGAGAAAACACTCTCATATTGGTTTTCATTTTTTAAATTAAAAAAAAAAATCCTATAAATAAGAATCTTCGTTTCTTCCCATTGATAGCCGTATAGCTGTGGACTCTGGGATAACTCCCCCCATCCCTAGCCCTGCAGTGGGAGGGAGGGAGATTTAAGCCTCCTCCTTTGTTTGCCACTTTGGTTTCCAGTGCTCTGCCGTGACCACTTAGCGCTCTCTCTGAATAGCTATAGGTCGGGAGTAGTGGGCAGGAGCGTCAGAGAAGAGTTGGCGTGAGAACGGAACAGCACCACAGAATAGAAGGCGAGAGGGAAAGAAAGCATCTCGGAGGAAGAAAATACTGCTGCCTGGTACCCCCTAGCAGAGATATCCGGCCTATTGTGCCCACACCACTCGCCGCCGAGGAATTTCAGGCTTCAGTGGTGACAAGCTCAGGCAATAATGGGAAAGAGAGTGGGCCCCTTCTGAGAAATTATTGCAAGCACGGGAAGCCAAGATATTTGAGATGTGATTCAGACCTGAGGATGAAAATGGGGGGAGGGGACATTGGACTGAAAACAGATTAGCCCATTTTTAAGGTTGACAAAGTATTGAAGTGGCTCCATCCCAGTAAATGGAAACCCAGGGCAAGGGTAAGAGAAGCTAAGTTCATGCATTAAAGCCAAATTGGTCTCCTTGTTTGTGGGAGCTGCAGCTGTCTCCTCAGGAGCAGAAAGTATATGAAAATTAGTGACATAAGAGCAAAGTTAAGTTCCCACTCCGTTTTACTTGGTGTTGACTAAGACCTTAGACAGTCACTTAAGTGTTTTTTAATCTGCATTATGGGTTGTTAAAAGTAAGAACATATCAGGTATAAGTAAGTGCTTATTATGAAAATTATAAATGATATTCAAATACAAATGAAATGATAAACTGAAAGCCCTGGCTTCAGTTCTCATGGGAATTACCATTATATCACATTTTGGGGCAAACTCAGCCCAGTCATGGATACTATTTTTTTCAATACTTTACCTTACTCTAAATATGTTGGTATGAACAGGGTCACTACCTAAGATTAAATCTCTATTAGAATCTGATACTGATCATTGGAGTACAGTATAACCTTTTAATACATTTATAAAAATGCAATTTTAAATAGTAAAGAAAATAGTCCCATTTGTTATGATTGGATTATACTATAATTGGATTTTCGTGTTTTCATGAGATTAGGGAGGGGAAAGAAAGAAGAAAAGTGAAGAAATAGCTAATGAAACAGAAGAGCCCATATTATTATAATCTAATCTTTTGAGGGCTTTGTGTCATTTCCAATTTTTTACCATCCCAAGAGACACTAAGATCTTTTCGTTTGCTAGAGCAGGAAGGGAAATCTTGAAAGTCACACCTCCTTTTTTATCTAGGGTAACACCTCACCTGAGGTAGACTTTGCAGATGTCCTGAAAACGAGGGGGCGAAGATGTTTAACATGGGATGAGGTACTCCATGCCCAGGGGAGAAGGTGGAAACAGGAGAAGAACCCCACCAAAAAAGAGAATTTTTTAAAAATTTTGATGAGATGAGAAAACCACCGAGAAACTATTTGAGAACTTTGGTTTTATAACCCAATGTCTAATTTAACTGCAAATTGACAATAAATTGTTAGGTGATCAGAATAATGGCTTATATTTTGCATAAAAACATCAAAAAAAAAAAGACTCCCAAGTACACATATAAAATAATAAGTCTTTTAAAAGAATTTAATGCCAGTTTATCTGTGTGAGTCACCACAGTGACTTGAGATATGCTCAGGTTATACTGCCAGAAATTTTTTTGAGTATTTCTTCATCTACAGAGACACACACACTACTCACTATTTACACTCATAGCTTCCCCAACCAGTAATCACCTGGGAAAGAATTTGATTGCCCTTTTAAATCAGTAGAGAGCCATGTGAAATCAGCTCTTGAGACAGGAAACGGGTGATCAGGTGTTTGCTGACACAGCTGATGACTGGCCGTTCTTTGGCTTTTTTCCTTCACCTTTTATGATGCCCTGATGAAATCTGATGCCAAGTTCTCATAACTTGTGTAAGATCCCATTGCTGGGTGGAATGAGGGTAAGGGGGTGTAGAAGGAATTACTGTCCCCGTTACCTTCCTCTGGAGAATTCTCTGGACTGACTTCCTGAAAATCTCCTTCTGTTTGCCTTCACCAGGAATGGCGGCCCTAGATAGTAAGGCATCAGGGAAGATGGGAATGCGAGCCGTAGTCTATTACATGACTACGACCATCATTGCCGTGGTGATTGGCATAATCATTGTCATCATCATCCATCCCGGGAAGGGCACAAAGGAAAACATGCACAGAGAAGGCAAAATTGTACAAGTGACAGCTGCAGACGCCTTCCTGGATTTGATCAGGTACGTCCTTGCAAGCCCGCCCCTTTGGGTGTGTTTTGACCACTGCAGCCCTTCTTTTTGGGGAGCTAGTCAGACTGCAGAACAGGTGTCTAACGGAACCAACCTCGCTAGGCTTGTAATGAAAGTCACATCTTTACTTCTGCCTAACAGAATTAAAGGTTTTATTTTCTGATCTAATGGGAAAGAGGTGAGGAGCAGAGAGGGGATACAGATTTTGAGTGTCTTGCTTTTAGGGTTCAGAATCTGATCACTCAGTTCTCCTCTCAGCTGTGCAGCTTACCTTGGAATGTTAATAAGTCTTACCCTACTGCCTTGCTGTTGGAGGCTAGTTTTTACTCAACTATAGCCTGTTGGTGGGACTCTTCTAATGTAGAATTTGTCATCTGTATCATCATCTGTTCTGCACAACAGTTTCTGTCCAGAAAGGACTTTAAGGGTCATCTGGTCATACCTGTTCTAAGGTCTTCCTTTTATACTATTCATGAAGAAAGGATTTGGCAGACCAGCATTGAAAGATGGCTTCCTTAGCATTGTTCTGTGTAAAAACCATACACCGATTGCAAATGAGTCTTACCCAGTACTTGAAACAGACTTGATGGTAGAGTCATCTCACACAGAACAGTGAAGTAAACCAGTGTTTGATCCTCGCACCTTCCTGCTTGCTCTCTCTCCACACCTGCCCTTGCATCAGTCAGATCCTGGCAGGAAGCATAGTGCATATTCAAAAGGATCAGTGAAAGGGGCTCAGAAAGGTACAGGCAGGGTTAAGGAACTTACAAGGGATGGCGAGGCGCCACCAGCGACAGGAAGCTGTTTTGTTATCAACCCCAGCTCTGAGGGGCAAAGGAAGGGATGTGGGAAGAGCTGTGGTCTTGGAAAAGGGCCCTATGATAAGAACAGGAGTGCTAATTAGGATGGAGGGAGCTGCTGCCAACCTGTCAGAGAGCTGAAGAATATATCCGTCCACTTCTCTCTCCTCCTACCCTGTGATCTGTCAGCACATCCCACTGCACAAACCCAAAAAGGAAGCCAGAAGGCAAGAGAGCCCACATGCTACAACCTGAGGGGTCAGCCTTCTAGGGCACAGAGCAGGATAGAGAGTGGATCTAGAAGGGCAAATGGAAGGTACCCCAGCACAAGCCTCTAGATTTCTCACCTGCTCAGCATTCCTCCACCATGTAGCCTTCTCAGCCTGTCCTCCCGAAACCAAGCGCTCTCCTCCTTTCTGTACGACTTCCTTACAGAGTGACTTGTTGGCCAATCCTAGATGCCTACTCTAAAGGGTCCCTCACTGATCATCTGAAAGAAACTCCTCCTAGGGACTTGATACCACATGCCATCTCAAGGGTTGGGTCTTTGACAGGTAGATTCAAGAGAGATTTGAGCAACAAAGGCTCCCTTCAGCAGCACTTCTGTTTCTACCATGAATGACTTTGTCCCATCTGTATATAAGCACAACCCAGCCCCTTAGAGCCTCTTCTTGAAAGCCCTTTGTAGGGAATTAATCACAATTATCTGAAGGTAAGAAGCCAAGAAGCCACCCTATAACATTATTTCATATCAACTTGTCACCTGATGCTATGATTTTATGTAGTTCATAAAATTAATTACAGCTTTTCACCATTTCTTCCATGAGCTTTACCATCAGGTAGGTTAGGTTAGGAGTATTTAATTATATTCTCTTTCTGTATAATTTCCACTCCTTGTTTGAAGAACTGGGATCTTGTCATTCCAAGTCTGGTTGATCCATCGGAGTGCTGTGTGTTTCTGCCTCTCCTTGCCCCAGTGGTAGGTGTATGAGTAGCCTATCCCCACCAGTCACTTGGCTCAAGCATTTTTCCTGAAATCTCCTGAACTCACATTTCTCTCAAGATTTATATAAACAGATCCATAGAGCATGGATAGGAAGGAAAAGGAAACAGGATTGTCTAGGCAGTAAGAAGAAAGGGAGAAGAGTTGATGACCTTAAAACATGACTTTGATAGCACACAACTGCTAGAATCTCAGGCTTTGCAAGTTCCTGGGCCATGTCTCCTCGTCCCACAGTCTTCAACCTTGGAGCCCTAACAATAGTTTATTCCAATCTCCTCTTTAACAGATAAATCAGCAGAGATCTAAATGGGTGTAGTGACTTGGCCAAGTTCACGCAGCCGGTTAGAGACTCCCCAGGTAGATTATGGCCCCTTGAACTCCACCATGAACTCAAACACTGCTCTGAGAAAGTGACAAGCCTTGCCACATGGACCACAAGTTTAAATTTCGTGAGCCGTCTCCCCATTGGTCACCAAAGAGCCTCAAAAGCGCCAGCAATTCAGGGTCAGTATGCCATCCCCCAGCTGGCCTTTGGAAGGACTTTGTGGGGAACAAAATGCCAGTCTGACCATGACATTTGATTCAGAACATTTGGTCCCTGGACACATGGCATAAAATCAAAATGGCTGCTATTAAATAATACCTCAGTTAACCAGAATGTTTATAACCAAAGGTGTTTCCGTTCTCACTTTGGTTCTTCCTGGGAGCAGGATTTGATGAGATAATTACCAAATTTAAAAATCCCATTGTTTGACAAAAGGACAGATGAGTTGAATTTGAGACTTCCCTGAAAAATACGAACTACATGGGCCCCACATAGGGATGACAGTATGTCCCACTTCAAGTCATAAAAGCCACCAAAACCTTTCTTTTTATCCATTTGCTGCTTAGTTCAATACATCTTTACCTTAGACCCAATGAGAAAGTATTTAAGAAGCAAACTTACTATTCGAGACATTTTTCAAATGACCATTATTTTCTTTGCAGGAATATGTTCCCTCCAAATCTGGTGGAAGCCTGCTTTAAACAGGTAAACACTCTATAGCCACTAATTCACTTTTGAAATTCCTCTTTGGCATACCACACAGTTGGGACCCTCTTGTTTATTTTATTTTATTTTTTCCGTTTCTCCACAGTAAGAACACTCTTGCCAACCAGATAGAAAGCACCCGGGTTTTCTGGGGAATTTGCAAGGGGTGGGGAGGTCTTACCTTGTATTGAAGGCTTACTAGTTGCCAGATACTCTAAATCTTGCATACAAATAACTGATTGAGTCTCTGTTAATTATTAAGAAGGCCAATCAGAACACTCCCACATTCCACAAATGAAAGCCCACCAAGCAAACAAACTCCAGTATAAACACATCTACAACTTGCTTTAAAGATTAGGGAGATTATTCAAGTTTCTGGGTTTAATTTTAAAAACCAATGGGTTGTTTTTTAGAAGTCTACTAAGGGCCTTATAGATTCTAAAGGAGGAACCGTATCATTTCTTGAATGCCTGCAATGTGCCAAGCACTAATGTTGTATTTGGTCCTCACATGAATGGAATGGGTATCATTGTCTTCATTTCATTGATGAGGCAACTCATCTATGCTAATTCAGAAGGATTATTTAAAAGGCACAAGATCTCACAAGTAATAAATGGTAGATCCAGAATTCAAATTCATCACGTTGACTGCAAATTCTGCCCTCTTCCTGCTCCTGCATTCTGCTTCCTGGAGAGGGAAGAGACACCCGCCTGGAAGCTGTAGTGAGGTCCAGTTCCTTTTAGCCCATATCTACTCGATTCTCCGCTCTCGGTGTTACGGATACAAATACATTTTACTGTTGGGGGTAAAGTTCGTTGTAACTTCACCTGAATAAAAAAGCTTTGTTGCCCAAAATATTAAAAGGAAAACAATTAGACATTCTGGGTTAAGTAATAGTTCCCCAGCATTTCTCCAGGTGGTGTCACTTCATCCTAGTTGTAATCCCCTAACCCTTCTCCTTAGGATCTCTAAAGCAAAAAAAGAAAACCCCTACTTTATGGAGGACTAACTTTTATACATTCAAGTCACGCTTTGGTTCCCTCCCCCCTTTTTAAAATTTTTATTGACTATTTTTAATAGGTAATGAATGCACACACTGCAAAATTCAAACAGAATCCTTTCTTTTAAAAAAAGAGAGTCTAAGAAGCCAGAATCAAATTTTCTTTATTCAAAACCTGCAATAACCATAAATAATAAACCCCTTTCAATCCAACCAGCCAACCCCAGCACCATGGGGCTGACTATTCTAGTTAGTTAGCTGGCACTGGGCAACATCAAAAGTGCTGATTTCTAGCAGCACTAGGAAAAGTGCTGACTCGAGCAGATTAATTGTATTTGGTTTTGGATTGCATTTACAAGATTTTGAAAGGGAAGCAAATGTATCTTCCCAGATCTATTTGTCTTAGACCAGAATGCAAATGAGGTTGCAATTTCTGTACGCTACAAACTGTGTCTGAGGGGAAAGAGTTGGAGCCATAGGAAAGGCTAATCAGGATAGGAAATCTACCTAGACAATCCATAAAATGCATAAGCATCCCAATGAAATAGAGATTTGAGAGTTGCCTGGAACAGGAGACTAAAACGGGCCAGTTTCTTTGTTACTTAGAATTACCAGCAGTATCAATGATTGTTCAGGGATGTGTCCATAGTATTGACAGCTGGCTATGTCCTTGTTGGAGAGTAGTGGTTCCCCACTGGACAAAAAAGTCTCCCATTCACTCTTTTTTTTTTAAAGATTTTATTTATTTATTCGACAGAGATAGAGACAGCCAGCGAGAGAGGGAACACAAGCAGGGGGAGTGGGAGAGGAAGAAGCAGGCTCATAGCGGAGGAGCCTGATGTGGGGCTCGATCCCGTAACGCCGGGATCACGCCCTGAGCCGAAGGCAGACGCTTAACCGCTGTGCCACCCAGGGGCCCCTCCCATTCGCTCTTGGTAGAGAAATGGCCCAGCACTTCATGTACAGCTGTGTGTTCTTCCCCTGGACTGTAGACCCAGTCAACATCCGTATATCATTACTCTCTGATCCTTTACTACCGTTAACATAAAGGTTGGGGATTCTACTCTCATTAAAATCATAGATAGATGGATGGGCTTGATTGTTTTATACGGTCACAATCATCGACTCTGCATCTTCTGTCTGGCCCATCTATGCAGAAGCTGTTGGGAAAAGACTAACTTGAGTAGGAAGAGAAATTCCTTTATAGACTTGAGAATTGGGTTGTCACCCTCAGCTATTAATCAAGCATCTATTGATAGTATCAGAAATGCCTTGATTCTATCAGAAATGCCTTGAAGACGGTTGTTTTGGGATTTTTAAATTTTTTTTTAATTTCACTAAGTTTTGTTTTAATTCTACAATTCTAGTATAGTTAACATACAGTGTTATGTTAATTTCAGGTATACCATAGAGTGGTTCAACAGTTCTATACATTTATCACGATAAGTGTACTCTTTAATTCCCATCACCTATTGCCCCCCTCTCCTATCCCCCGCACCCCCTCCTCTGATAACCATCGGTTTGTTCTCTATAGCTAAGAGTCTGTTTCTTGGTTTGTCTGTCTCTTTTTTTGGTTTTTGTTTCTTAAGTATCTGTCTTTCTCTGACTGACTTCGCTCAGCATTACACTCTCTCGATCCATCCATGTTGTTGCAAATGGCAAGATTTCATTCTTTTTATGGCTGAATAATAGTCCATGTGGTAAATGTATACACCACATCTTCTTCATGCACTCACCTATTGATGGACACTTGGCTGCTTCCATAATTTGGCTGCTGTAGATAATGCTGCTATAAACGTAGAGGTGCATAGGGGATTTTTAAATTTTTAATGTTCGCTGAAATCTCCAGCTAAGTCTGGTCCCCAAAGGGCTTTGTTACTGAGCCCCATTAGCCAACCTTAGTGTCGTACTTTAAAACTTACAAGGCATTCTCACATATTCTGCTTAATTCGATCAACAGCCCTGTGAGATAGAACCACTGTGGTTATTTCTGTTTCACAGATGTAAGTAAGACCAAAATGATGATTGGAGATTTGTTCATGATCCCATAGCATGATCCTATAGATAGTAAAGGGACGATGTGAATATTTGGATTTACGGGTTTTTTTAAAGCCCATTTTGGCTATTTTTTTAGGGTTTCAGAAGAAGGCAAAAGCACATGTATATGTTTAGTCCAGACTCTTCAACCAGATACCTCTTTCCTGTTACGATTGTCTTGCATTGGGGGTGTGTGTCCGTGCTGAGGAAGTAGTAGAGGTTTGTCACAGGTCAGATGCGAGATACCTTCTATAGCCGTAGTCTCCGAATGCGAGGTAACGTATATCATTAGAGAAAATTTGGAGAATAAGAAAGTAAAAAGAAAAATCACCTCTAACCCCTGTTGTGCCTTTTCTTTTTTAAGTTTAAAACCAACTATGAGAAGAGAAGCTTTAAAGTGCCCATCCAGTCCAATGAAACGCTCGTGGGTGCCGTGATAAACAATGTGTCAGAGGCCATGGAGACTCTTACAAGGATCAGAGAGGAGTTGGTCCCGGTTCCAGGGTCTGTGAATGGGGTCAATGCCCTGGGACTGGTTGTCTTCTCCATGTGCTTTGGATTTGTGATTGGCAACATGAAAGAGCAGGGGCAAGCCCTGAGAGAGTTCTTTGATTCTCTTAATGAAGCCATCATGAGATTGGTAGCAGTGATAATGTGGTACGTATTTCCATTTGCTATATACGCTGTCTACAGGTGCTCATTGCCATCAGCATGGGTTCTATGCTGAGGAAGATGCCGCCAGGCAGGATAGCCAGTTGCAACAATCTCACCGGGGTAAGCACAAGAAATCCAGTGATTGTCGGGGCCTGTAGTGGTCTTGGATCCTGTCTGTAAGCCGCTCTTAACAAGTTTGCTTTCTCGTTTTTGAAAGGTGTCTACTTCTTTACTCCAGGGCTAGTGGGATGCCATTCCTCGTTCCTTCATTTTATATCTATTTAGTTATTCGTTCAGTATATATTTATTGTCTACTATATACCAAGCATACAATGCCACACACTCTGAACATAGCAGTGAAGAAAACAGACAAGGATGTCCCAGAACTTACAGTCTTTTAAGGGATATAGAAAAATAAATCAACCGAATGCTTTAGTAACAAGTGCTGTGAAAAAATAAAACAGCAGATTTTATTTTATGTGATGTGATAAAAAGTGACTGGGGAGGAAGCACAAAATTTGCCTTGGATTTTGGCCTCTGAGGAGGTGACTTTTTTGCTAAGATCTGAATGACTCAGAGAAACTAGCCACACAATGTGCCAAGAGAAGAGCATTCACAGTAGAGGGCAAAGCACACGTAGAGGCCCCTTGACTGTCAGAAAAAGTGAGATCTCCTCTCCTCCATTTTTAGCTCTCGGAAAGAAATGTAAAATCATGGCAGTCCTGCTGCCTGCCCAAAGGACTCATGGGAAGTGTTAGAGAATGCCAATCCACAATTCATAATAAAACTTTCTTCAAGTAAAGTTGAGAGTAGGACACAAAGGAAAAGACTAAATCCGCAGAGGAACATTGACCTTGGAAAGTAAATTCTCCCCAGCTGGGAGAGAACCCTTTGATTGGTTTAGGCCTCATGTGGGGGTTGCTTTCCCTTTATCCTTTTTTTCTAATCCAGACTCCTTCTTGGCACTGGTAGGAGGAAGGCATCCATTTCTAAGAAAAGTACTCACCAACATGATTAAAAATACCCTTTGTCTTTATGGCCACCAAGGCCCAGAGAAATCCATTTTTCAGGAGCTTGTACGAGGTGGATATGAACTTGGGCACGAAGGCTGATCAGAATGTGATCTCTACAGGAGCCCTCGGTTGAAATCCTGGGGCCCCTCCTTTGAAATCCTGGCAGAGCTGAAAGTGGACATTTATCTTCATATTATTAAAATGCCTCCACCTTTCACCTCTTTCATGAAAGAAACCCATTCAAGGCTGCTGAACGAACCTCACATGTAGCTTTTCAAGCTGTACATTTGCCTGCGCGTTCAACATTGAGTTATTACTTTTCTGAAAACAGGTACTCTTATAATTTCCTGGCCTGTGTTTTGAAAGGACTTTTAAAAGAAGCATTGTATTTTCAACTTGAAATAAGACCTCCACAGTTCCCAGCAGACCCTTCTCAAGGGTGATTGGCCCCTCTGTTTTTGGTAACGTGAGTTTGGTTGCAGTTTACTGTGCCCATCAGACAAAGGGAGTTGAAAGCGGGGCAGAGGGACCTTTATGCAACAAAGGTGGTTCTACGTACAAGTTATTTTGTGTCTCAGTTGTTCCTTCTTGCCGGTCTGCAGGGGGAAGATGACAAATGTCAGTAGCAGCCTGTGGGTGATAATTACTTAATTAGAACACCTATAACCTGATCGTGGTAATACATACATGCACATTATTAATTTTAGTAGCTTTGCATTTATTATATAGTTGCCTTCAGTTTGCGGCAAATGGTACTAGTTTTCCATTCCCACTATAGCATAAAACTTACTCTCAGAGTAAATTTAAGAGTTGATTTGAGGACCAATACTAAGTAATATTGTAAGTGGCGTGTTACGTGGGAAAAGAAAGACTTTTAAGAGAGATGATTGCAAATCTAAAACACTGAAATGGTATTGTGTGCATCTTGCTTTAACTTGGAAATCAGGCTCTGATGTGGGAAATGCTCCCAAAAGTCTGGATATTGGGTCAGTGGATTCTGGCTGTTCAGAGTACTTAGAAGGAGAACAGAAGGCAGGGGGAGTTGGGTGGCATCTGAGGACCGCAAAAGTAACCCAGGTGGGGTGAAAGGAGAGTGATCTAGAAAAAAGAAGTGAGTTTAAAAACCTCTGTACCTGTCTTTTTTTCATAGGCTCAGGAGAAAAGAAAAAAAATTGTGACCTAGAGAAATTCTAGTGAGCAGAAGGCCTTATTATGCGTTATTTATATTAAAAAAAAAAAAAAAACTTAACGATTCCTGCGAGTTCTCATAGTATCCTGGGCACAGAAAGTTCGGCTATCAGCTCTCTGTCGCGTTTTCTTGTCACTTGGTCGTTTCTGTGGAATAGCTGGTTAGCTCGTCAGAAACCAGACTTCCAACCGTGCCTGTGTTGCTTCTGCATAGGTACGCCCCTCTGGGCATCCTCTTCCTGATTGCAGGGAAAATTGTTGAGATGGAAGACATGGGAGTGATTGGGGGGCAGCTTGCCATGTACACGGTGACCGTCATCGTCGGCCTGCTCATTCACGCCGTCATTGTCTTGCCCCTCCTCTACTTCCTGGTAACGCGGAAGAACCCTTGGGTTTTTATCGGAGGGTTGCTGCAAGCACTCATCACGGCTCTCGGAACCTCCTCCAGGTGCGTACATACGTGTGTCTTCACTCCTATCAGAAAATGTATCTCAAACTTAACTTTGATCCAGAATCCTGGTAGTGGTGGCGGTGGGGTGGGGGGGCGGTTCTGGGTTTTAAACTTCCGGGTATATGAATTGGCATTTTCACGCAGGTGCTAATCAGACCTAGTTGGGATTCAGGGAATGGTTGGCTGTATACCCTTTGGGGAGACATATGGAAATCAGCTATTCCTTTCCTGCCCACCGTCCTCTCTCTCTTCCAGCTGACCTGTGCCTGAGGGAAAGATGGCAGTCACTCAGCACAGGTGTGGGGAGAGGGGAATAATCACAAGTATGCCTCACAGAAGAACCCAGGAGTGGGAGAGCTGCCACATAACCCAGGGAGGCGACCCACACTGTTCTAACCCTGTTCCCCTATTTATACAAGTGCTGACTTAGTTCCCTTTAAATTAGGGCATGGGAGAGGAAGGAACTCTGTCCAAAATACCAAACATACAGTCGTGGTCTAAAAGATCTGGAGGGTCAGCTGACACGCCCTTTTTTTTTTTTTACCATTCTCAGTTCTGCTACCCTACCCATCACCTTCAAGTGCTTGGAAGAGAACAACGGTGTGGACAAACGTGTCACCAGATTCGTGCTCCCAGTGGGGGCCACCATCAACATGGATGGGACCGCCCTCTATGAGGCTTTGGCTGCCATTTTCATCGCTCAAGTTAACAACTTCGAGCTGAACTTTGGACAGATCATTACAATCAGGTATGAGGAAAATTCTACACAGCATTTTCTTAAGAATGCCTTTATATGATGAGAAGATGATCAGGATTGGATGAAGAAACTGGTTGGAAAGGGGATCGAACATAAACAGGAGGTTGGGGTTTGTGGCAGTAGATTTACTTTTGATATTTAGATATTTTTACTCATTTTTTTAAAAAAGTACAGATGTACACATTTATTAATAATGAAGTTCTAATGATACAGAAATGTAGAAGTTGTGCTCACTTTGGCAGCACATATACTAAAACAGAAATGTAGAAGTTAAAAAAATGGAACTTTCCTGCCACCATCACCCCCCATCTTTCTGTAGGTCACCACTATTAATGTTTGCGGTATAAAGACCTTTTCCTACACCTAGACACACATACACTCTTTGTATAATTAATAGAATCATGCCATGCATACTGCTTGTCCCTGGATTGATTTATCAGTGTACCGTCGATAAAACATCTAGCTCTTTTAAAATCTACAGAATACATAGTATGGATATTTCTTTTTTAAAAATGTTAGATTATTCTTCAGTTTTAAAAGGCATTAAAATATGTTGGCTTTTATTGCCAGTATTAAAAAACTAAAATACACTTGAAAAACTGGATTAGCATTTTCTCTTGGGTTAATTTTTAGGCAGTATAAAATAGGTGAGAGACCCCATTGACAAACAGGTTGAGAATTTTATTTCTATGGACTGCTTTTTTAACTATTATATTTGAGGTGTCTAGTGAAAGGTAATGTTCCTTTCCATACCTTCCCCTGATTTTTCAATTTCCTTCTCCAGAGGCAGCCACTGTTGCTTGCTAATTTCTTTTATGTTCTTCTGGAGATAGCCCACGCATATGCATGTGTATATGTGATTATAACCCCCTGTTTTTGCTTACTGAGTGTCCGTTCTGCACAACAGACCAATAAGTAAGTGTAAGGGAGACGTTAAGCCTCACAAGCCAGATCAGACTCTACTGTTCATTGTGTGTGTTCTAATAATTATTAGCAATTTATTTTGGATATCAAAATAAGTCAGATTTTTTTTACAACTCTTTATTATAAAAATTATCTTACAAACGGAAAGTTGAAATAATATTACAACAAACATCTACCAAGATCCAAGAATTGTTAACATTTTACCATTTTTGCTTCTTTCTTTCTCTGCCTTCTTTATATTTTACATATACATAGTCCAACATGCATCTCCTGAGAATAAGAATCATTTTTTATAAAACCACAATAGTAAGATTCTTTAAAATACTTGAAGAATATCCAGTCTACATCCAAATTTCCCCAGTTGCCCCAAAAATGTCTTTTATAACTTTTTCCCCTAGACCAGGATAAAGTCCAGATTTATGGCTTGCATTTGGTTTTCATGTCACTTCAGTCTAGTTTTAATCTCTGTCAGTTCCCCCACTGTGAGTGTGTGTGTGTGTGTACATATATGTTTATCTAGAAATAAGTTATGTTAGACTCTGTATATATGTTTTGAGTTACTAGAAAACAATAATAGCTTATAAAAAAAAAAGAGGCTGGTCACAGCCAGACGTGACTGGCCTGGGCGTTCTGGGAGCCCTGAGCACAGTCTAGCTACACTGGGGTTAGGAGATGAATATCGCAGCTCACCATAACCCATTCGTGGGCATACCTTGGCAAACTGGTTGAAAAGCCCTGAGTTATAAAAAAGGCTCAGTTGCATGTGACAGAGTAAAACATTATAATAACACTAAGAGTGACTTACTTTCTCCATTACTCCACAAAGCCCTCAAGGCTGGTAAGTGTTTTATGCGGTGTAATATGCGGGGTAAGGGACCCAGGCTTTGATTCCATCATCCGTGAGGTAGCACCCTCGTCCAAACGGTCCGGATAGCTTTTCACCACCTTCGAATCCTAGCCCCTGTGAAGCGGAGGAGGACACAGCCTGCAAGGTGTGTGATCACTTCACCCGTATCTCATTGACCAGAACTTAGTCTAAGCTCCAGCCTCTAGTCTTCACGCTGGGCAGCCGTAGACCAGGTAAAGCTTCTAGTACCATAGAAGAGCAACAATATAAGGGAACACGATAGTCTCTTCTACAGACTGACTTTTATTAATTCCACTTTATATCAAGGTAGTATTTTACTCTTTATAAAACATTTTCACCTTCTCACATCAGCCTATATCAAATAGATATTTAACAGAGTCCCAAACAAGGTTGTGTGCCTTACAAGTCAGGTCTGTACCACCTCCATAAAAAATACTTATAGTGGTACAGAAATTTGTTCATGAATCATTTTGCTTTTGAATTAATACATTTGATTTTTTTTCTGACCACATTAACCGTACAAGTTCAGTATCTTTACAATCCTCTACTTGCATAGACGAGTTAACAGGAAACAAATTGTTATTGTAACTCTACAGTATTTTTGACCTTAAATATTTTCAGGTATGTGAAAAAGTCTGTTGGCACCAATGCATTCATTTAAAAATGGCTATAATAATAGGACCGACTTCCTAAGGGTTGTTGTGAGGCTCAAATGAGATAAGCCATGCTTAGCGTATCTGATGGCACCTAATAAGCCCTTGATAAATATTAGTTAATATTATTGTTAGCTCAGTGGCTTTTTTTTTTTTACAGTCTCCTTAAGTTTTTCTAAAGCATATCCTGCTCTGTTAACTTGGCAAGGCAGACACTGCTGCCCCCGGCGTGGTCTGCAGGACACACTCTCTGTTTGGGGGGAGGTGTGCAAATGTTTTATGTTTTGGAACTTCTTTTCACAGCATCACAGCCACGGCTGCCAGTATCGGGGCAGCTGGGATTCCTCAGGCGGGCCTGGTCACCATGGTCATTGTGCTGACGTCTGTGGGCCTGCCCACCGACGACATCACGCTCATCATCGCCGTGGACTGGTTCCTGTGAGTATGCTTGGACGGCCGTCCAGCGTGCTGTGGCAAGGCCCCCTCTGTTACTCCAGGGCACCAGGCAGCTTGGCCTACCTGCCAGAAGGGCTCCACCAAGAGGGGCAGCGTGCCTGTGATTAAATTGCCGTCACTGCTTAGTCCCTGCCCTTATCTGGAGACCCAGCCCCTACGCCAAGTGTGCTTACGCCCTTATCAGCCCGTGGGGCACAGCCGGCAAGTACACTTCTCACTCCATAAAGCCATTCAGCGATTGGGAAACTGGCCGTCTGCGAAGCCAACATAAATCAGCAAGGCATTTTCCGAATTGCGCAACACATCCCCACGGTGGCCAGAGCAGAACGACAGGCCTCACACGCTGGCTCAGGCCCTCCTCCTTGTGCTTCCCGTTCCAATGGCGTAATGCAGCGCAGATGTTCCCGTCTGAACCCAGCAGGGAGAGGGGCGGTCATGCAGTGGGAAGAGCACTAGCGTCATTAAGTAGAATTGACTGTGGCTCTGGGGAAAGTTCCAAGAAAGGTACCCTCCATCCCCTCAGACCCTAATCTCGGGGGGCCTATCCCTCTTCCATGTTCCCCATGCCCTTCTAGCTGACATCTTTTGTCTCATAAATTCCCTTTCACTTGGAAAAAAGACTTTCCACAGGATGCCCAAAGTGAAGGCCTAGAAGGATACAGTAGGTGTTGGAGTCTCCTGTGTGTTGCCTTCGCTGGAAGGACTATGAAGAGCTGACGGGTGTGCTGAAGGCACGATAAGTGGGAGGAGGGTAATCAGTTGAGAGCATGAGTCCCACAGTCGCTTGGATCTGCGTTTGCATCCCAGCCCTGTGTGACGTTGGGCAGGTTCCCAGCTGTCCTGGTTTCCTCCTCTGTACATGGAGATGATAATGCCACCCACCTCCCCATGGTGCTTAAGGATTTCGGGCAGTGATGCCTGGCATTCCGCCCACTGTTGGGCCCAGTCAGCACTCAACTGCCATGAGGACTTCTACAGTATAGAGCTGTGGTTCTCAAAGCTTTTAGCCTCAGGACCCCTTTACACTTAAAAATTATCGAGGACCCAAAAAGCTTTTATCTGTGTGGGTTTTAGCTATCAACACTTATCATATTAGGAAAACAGAATGTTTTAAATGTTAAATTCATGTAAAGTTTACAATAATAAATGCATTACATCTTAACATAAATAACGTTTTTGCAAAAAAAAAACATCATTTACCAAACCAAAAATTTAGGGAAAAGAACGATACCATTTTACATTTTTGGTATCTCCTTAGCGTCTGGCTTAATACAAGACAGCCGGGGTCTCCTAACTGCTTCTGCGCTCAGTCTGTTGTGGTACCTTTAGTGTTGTGCTGTAGTTCTTGCAAAACCCCACCCAGGCATTCATCGGGAAAGGAGAATGAAAAGGGCCAAAACCATCTCAGCATTGTTGTGACAATAGTTTTGACCTCGGGGGCCATCAGGGCTCTCTGGATCACCCTTTGAAGACGACTGGTATAAAGGAGGGTGAATTGTAGGAAAGACAGGCAAAGAGAACTTTTAAATAGGAGAAAGGGAGAGGCCATGCCCCACTGTTGGTACTGTAGTAATTGACCTTGGTCATCTATGTGTTCTTACAACTTTGAGTGACTACTGTTACAAACAGACGTGTCTATTATGTAATGTTGCCGTTGATGTTTGCAGCATTTTAAAAGATGCCTCAATAGATTTAGCAGCTGGTTCAAAATATGAGCTGAAATCACGTGATGTTCACAGGAGCCCCGTTTTTTCTGCCCCCCACCCCCCACCTCAGGGACCGCCTCCGCACCACCACTAACGTGCTGGGAGACTCCCTTGGAGCCGGCATTGTGGAGCACTTGTCACGGCACGAGCTGAAGAACCGAGACGTCGAAATGGGTAATTCCGTCATCGAAGAGAACGAAATGAAGAAACCGTATCAGCTGATTGCCCAGGAAAGCGAGACTGAGAAACCCATTGACAGTGAAACCAAGATGTAGACTAACACAAAAAAATGTTTTCTTGAGCAGCAGGTGTTTGCAAACCATTGTAAAATGTTTCCATCTGTTACAACTCATTCTCTCCAGGAGGCCCCCTTACCTCCCTTTTCCTGGTACTCTGATAGGATTGGGAAGTATTCATCCAAAAACAAGGGAGGATTTCGCGAGTCAGATCAGATCTTACACGTTTATGTGGCACACAAAACTGTAAATGTGATTTTTTTATAAGCTAAAGAGTCAAATAGTGGGCTAAAACATGCTTTTAAATCAACTTTCAAAAGTTAAAAATCCTTCAGAATACAATTCAGTTTTAGTATTAAAACAACTTGATAAACTGTAATCGGTTATCAGTGGGAGAGTAGAAGGGTTTTTTTTCCCTTTCTCTTCTGATTTGTGTCCTGATTTTATTAACAGCAGGGCAGTATGAATACACAGCTAGCACAGCTGTGAGGACTCACATAGAGTGAAATTTCCATGTGGCCATGGGCAGGTTACATCTCATCTCCAGGCCTCAGTGTTCTCATCTGTAAAATGAGTGAGTTCTCCGGACGCCTAGATGGTCTCTTCTAGCCCAAACATCCCGTGACGTCATGGAAGAGTCTGCCTTCTGTTCCTCCTTGGAACATCATGTAGCAAGTACCATTCCATGGAGCATGGGACTTTCAGAAAGGACACTTACTAGGAAGGAACCTTTCTAAATAGGGGAGGGATGGCTGTATGGTTTACCGGGTCCTGTGTCCAAAATGTCAGTTACACAAGTCACCAGGCTGGAGGCCATTCCAGGAGTGGAATAATCCATGAAACTCTGCTCAGTTCTTCCCAACAGGGGAAGGATTCCCTTCTTTCCTACTCTTCCCAAACGGAAGGGACTGCTCTGGGATGGATGCCTCCCACCACTCCTCAACTGACTACAGACTTTTAAAAAGTAAAATGTAAGACTAGCAGCCAGCAAGGGTGCCCACGGTCTTACTATAGAACACTAAAGAGCCAGGTAGGAAAGAACGGAGCATGACTGACACTAGAGAGAGGATTTTAAAACCCCAAGATCATACACCATCTTTAAAGAAGAATTTAAAATGGAGAGGTTCATTTTTTTTTTTAACCTGAAATACTTCTCTTCAGTTCAAAATCATCCCCCAAGGAAGTTTGCCTATCAACATAGGCACGTCTATATTTTTTAAAGAAGTCAGATGAATGAGCTCTCTCTGTAATAGAGTTCCGTGAGCTGGGTGGGTGGTCTCTGATTTGAAAAGGTTTTGACTATAAGCAAAAGTTCCTAGAATGAGAGAAACAAGATATCTTTGTGTTGGAATTCCACTTAGCAAATCGTTCAAAACCTTCGGCTGGAGTGGGGTTTGGTTTTATTTTGTTTGTGTCCCTGAGAGAAATGGTAGAAGACGAATCAGTATAAAGACACCGCCAATGTGGTTCTAAGAAAAAGCCAGCAGGGGCATCAGTCGCAGGCGAGGCGGCTCCCAGCTTTGGAGGAGATTAATTTTTTACCCCCTGAGGAGTATTCATTCAAAGACATGGAGTGGGAGCTCACAGACAATACCAGCTGTGTTTGAGTTTCCGACCGAAAATGGTAAAGAATGGACTTAATTATGCTAACAGACTGAAAATCTAGACATACACCCCCCGATATACAATTAGATTTTTTATATAGATCGTGAGCGTTACATGTGTACAAAGGTTAACGTTAGGCTGTGGTGGAGTAACTATTTAATGCCGAGGCTCTATTTGGGAAATACACTACAAAAGTTAATATCCATGGCTATCATCTCGTGACACCAGTAGAGCAAAAAATTAATCATGTCAAATTAATTCTGTTACACAGTGTGATCTTTTTTTATACTAACCATTTCTTACGGAAAGCAAGTCCTCTAGGATGATCCTCTGGCCAGCCCATCACAGGCTCTGCATCGGCATGCACCCCGTGGGGACTGAGAAGCATTACTTTGTAGATGTATTTTCAATAAAGAAAAAATTAGTTTTACATTATGACCTTGTATGTTGTTGTTATTCCTCTCCCCGAAGGAAAATCTGTGTCCCATCCATGGAAGTACTGTAGTGAGCTCAGGGCAATGCTGGGAAGGGATACCATGCAGATTTTTTTTAGGTGATACTAGGTAACGTTGTGGAAGGACTGGCTGGGGGAGCCAGTCCCAAGGAAATAAGGAAGGACACGTTCTCTCCCTGCCCAGCTCCTGGAACTGGAGCTGAAAGGAGCTGATGAGGGAAGCACTTCACTGTTTTGGCCTGCACTTACTTGTCCACATAAATTTCTCAGATAAATTGAATCATTTCCATGTGGGGATTAGAAAAGTGTAATGCCACCATTTGCTCTTCCAAAAAAGTAATTTCCTGTCTGGCCTTCAAATTAGGTAGATTTATCTGTGTGATTACTACTGCCATTTATGAAAAGAGCTAAATAAGATCTCAAGGGATGTTTCAGAAGCAGCCCCTGTGGTAGCGAACCCCTTCTATTCATAAAGAACAACTTTTGGACTACTGCTTTGTCCTCTCAGGCTTTTTAATAAAGAATTGGCAGATGATAATATGGAATGCCCAGGTTGAAGTTACGTCTGGAGACTGACCCTCCCTCTACCCGTAGGTAACAGAGAGGCTCTTTAAGTAGGGTCTGTAAACCCTTAGGTTATCCATGTGAAGACTTAAATGAGTTTTCATTGCCCTTGAAATTGTAGGGAAAGTTCTGTGTATTTGCTTTTTTCTGGGGTAGACATTTTAATTTCCATCCGTTCTCTGAAGGATTTCTTTTTTTACTGAAAAAAATACATAAAACTTTATTGCAAGACTGAGAGAGACCTAAATGAATGGACAGATATGCAATATTCTTGGATAGAAAGATTTAACACCATAATGAAGTTAATGCTCACCAAAATGATCTTTAGTTTCACTTATATACTTTTCAGATTCCCAAAATATTGTTCAGAGAAACACGCAAAAGGAAAAAAACTAGGAAGAGGAAAGTTAACACAAATGTCAGGGTAGTCAGAAGGATCTTTTGACCAAAAAATTTACAAATCACTGTTTGATCAGTACATCCTAGTTTTTTTCAAGGCATCTGTGATCTTCAAATAGTTGATTGGGGAAGTGGAAGGAGACTGCTGACAGCCTGAGGGAACCAAACCAGCCGTGGCCACCTTGAGGGGACCCATATGTGTACACCTGTAGGACATTCTGGACACAAAAGCATTCAGGGAAGCGCTTCCTCCAGCAGTCACCAGCCTTTTTCTGACTTCTGCAGCTTAAACTGGATTTTGCACCCCCTCCCCCTCAAGTACAAATCTGACAAGCTGGTCATCAACCTGTGGGAGGTCTGCGGAGACGGCATTATGATTGAGGGGTATATCCGCTCTGTCAAGGTGTGACTGTATGGCCTGGTGGGGCGGGGCGGGGGGGGGTGCGGTGCAGAAGATGATGGGGAAGGAAACAGATCTGTTCACCAACTTAACTGAAAATTTTCAGGTTAACTTTTTAAGAAAATGTTTCTGGTAAGTAAATACATTTCTAACAAAATTTTTTAATCCTACGCTTTGAGAAGTTGGGGGTCTGTGTGTTCCTTTTCTCATATTTATCCCTTCAGCACCACTGTCTCACCCCCAGCAGGATTCCCTTTCCCAAGTTAAATAGTTTCACTCTCCAAGTAAAACCCTTTTTTGTAAGACTTTATTCATACACACCATGTTGAAAACAGAGATTTTAGTGCTGTTAATTGCCCGGGTCTGAAGGGAGCTTAGAGGAGAGGCTCGGTTCCCGCCGCGTGGGAGCCGAGTGAAGAGCATCCTGCGGCGGAGGGGGCGCGGCGGGGGGGCGCAGGGAGCCCTCTTTCCGGGCGGCCGCTGGGCACTTGACCCGAGGCTGCTGTCAATCATCCAGCCTCCGCAGCGGCGCGCAGCCTCTGCTCCCACCCGGGTGGTCCCCGAACTGGGGCAACAATGACCAGCTCTGTGTGGCCTGTTCCCGGGGGCCAGGACTGTTGGGAGGTGTCACACCGAAGGCAGGCTCGGAATGAATAAACCGACGGAAAAATAGCAAGGCCGCAAGAGCGAAGGAAGCTGATGGGCAGCTTCTGAGAAGGAAAGTGGGAGATAAGGAATCTCCGGGATAAATGAGGCAGGGGCTGGGGGGGACGATACCCAAGATACCCACCAGGGGGAGCCCGGAGCCCTTTGCGGAGCGGCGGGGCTTGGGGGGCAAGGACTGAACTTCTTAGAACTCGCTTGATAAACACGTGAGAAATTCCAAGCTCTGCAGAGCAGAGAAAGCCATCAGTCTGTTTAAAAAGTTTTCAGTGCTCCCATTTCCCTCTTCTCTCTGGTCATCCTCCTTCTCCAATCGTCTCTCCCAGGAACCCCTTTCCTTCCAGGTATTATTCTCTGTTTTGTCTCCTTGTGCCCGGCCTCTCTTCCCGACCAACGCCTTCTTTGGCATCCTGTTCTGAATTCTCATCTTCCCATTCCATCACTTATGTTTCCCAGGCACAGACAGAAACTCAGAAAGCGGGAGGGTAACATTTTCCAGCTGATATTCCCTCGTCACGACCACAAAACTCTTATCTCAATCTTCAGTTTGGAAAGTCACATTTTACTGAATCTGCAGTAAAGTAGGGTGGTGGGATAAAATTCAAGACATCCAGTTAAATTTTGAGTCTCAGGCGGGGCGCCTGGGTGGCACAGCGTTAAGCGTCTGCCTTCGGCTCAGGGCGTGATCCCAGCATTCTGGGATCGAGCCCCACATCAGGCTCTTCCGCTAGGAGCCTGCTTCTTCCTCTCCCACTCCCCCTGCTTGTGTTCCCTCTCTCGCTGGCTGTCTCTATCTCTGTCGAATAAATAAAATCTTAAAAAAAATTTTTTTTTGAATCTCAGAGAAATAACTGTTTTAGGATAAGTAGTAAATAGCGATGTTTTAGTGTAAGTTCATTCTGAACTACTGCATGGGGCAACCTGTATTTTTGTTAATCTAACAACCCTACACAAGCGAAATGAATTCAAGACAATTTATGTTTGCCCCAATGAAGTGATGCTGTAGATAAATGTTGGTGTGATCTTATTAAAAATAATCATCATAACTTTTAATTTCTCTCTACAAACAAAAACACTGCTTTAAAAGGCAGTCCAGATCTGGGACATTTCCCACTGTTTATTTGCTCAGGGGACGTTATCACTCATTTTGTGCTTGTAAGTCTTGTAGCTCCAGACTTCACAGACCAGTCTTGGGGCATCAGGGTGGCTCAGTTGGTTAAGGGTCCGAGTCTTGATTTCAGTTCAGGTCATGATCTCAGGGTCATAGATCAAGCCCCTTATCAGGCTCCCCAATCAACAGGGAGTCTGCTTGGGATTCTTTCCCTCTGCCCCTGCCTCTCCCACCCTACAATCTCTCTCTCTCAAAAAAAAAAAAAGACTTCATGAACAGTCTTAAATAAATTAAACAACATTTCAGATATCTACACTTGAGATATTTTAAGATTCATATGTTTTTCTTTTCTTCTCATTCCTTTTTCTTTTTCTCACTCCTTCCTCCTGACCACCGCCCCCAATCCAACATAAAATATTTTCTGTAATCCATTACAGGGCTGAAAATTTTTTTCCAGTGGTGAACACATTTTTTTCATTTGGGGTGCCCCTTTTAGGCAAGTGCCCATATTTTTTTCATATTGAGTTATTCAAAGACCACCACTTTCCAGTCATTGTAAAGTTGGAAATGAGGCATTTTTCAAAGCTGCTTCAGGCAACTCCAGCCTCCAAGGATGGGCATCATTCCCACAAAAGCCCCTTCTTTAAACCACAGGCTGAAGCCTATGAAAAGCAGGGCCCCACAGATACTGCAAAAGGACAAAACATGCCCCTAAAAACCATAAACTCTTTCCCAATCATCACATATGCGCATGTTAAAGATAGCACTGAGTCTCCTGGAAGCTGGTGTCAGATGACAACTTGCGAATTTCTTTTTCAACTCTGTAGGTTCAGGGGATCATAAAAGGCCTGAAGGCAGCCAGCCAGGAGCCAGGCAGACATGGCAGGAGAAAATAAAGACCATCCCGGGATCAGCTAAGCCATGAAAGGAACTGATGATGGGTCTGCCCTGGGGGGAACTCAGCACTCACAGATTCTGTCAGCAACGCCAGTCTGAAAAGTTTCACCAAATTCCACTGCCTTGGCACTGTGGGGCCTCTGTGAAGCATTGTGTGATTTAAGTTGATGGTAAGCTATTAGCCAAAGAAGTAGAAAACAAACTCGAGAAAGCCCACGTGAGTTAGAAAAGTAACACGACTAGACTCAAAATAGCTTCATGCGGCCTAAAACCTAGAGGCCTTGCGCCTCAGAGCGGTGGTTGCATCCGAACTTGTACGGGGCGCTGGGCTGAATCCGCACTTGCTGTACCTGAGCCCCTGAGCGCTTTCACAGGGGCCCTGGATCGTCCCCACTAACCCTGGAACAGAATCTGTTGACTTCGCGGTAATGGTAATTGTAGAACAGCTTCACCCGACTGGTGGAGTGGAGAGCAGACTTAGACAAGAGAAAGGAGTTTTAGTCTCTCACTTGCTTTCAACCAGCTGTGGGACCTTGACCTGATCTTCCAGTGCCCTCGGCTGTGTATGACGGGGGCATATGAATCCCGCAACCTTCAAAGCGATGTTGCCATCAAGCTTCCCTATATTGGCAGAGCTGTCATAATGGGGTTCTGTGGTCAACTAAGCTTGACAAACGGTAGATTAAACTTCAACTTCCTCATCGTAAATGAATATAATGCCACCTTCTTCAGGAGGATGTAATGAGAATTAAACAGATGATAATAGAACACCGCCAGCGCTGTGTCTGGCACTTAGAGATTCTTAAGACGTTTAGAACAAAACTGGCTCGGTGAAGGAGGAAGAGGGTGGGGGTGACGCTGGAGAAGGGGAGAGTGTTTTCTGACCCCATCTGGGCCCACTGTGAGCAGGACGGAACTCCCCGAGGAGGCCAAGAGGCCAGGAGGCCGCAGACCTACATCTTGGCTGGGGGGTGGGGGCGTGTGAGGCCCGTCACCCCTGGAAACTGGCACCAGGAGAAACCCGCAGGCCTCCTCACGGAGGGGCCTGGGCCTCTGCGCCGGGGCGGACCCGCAGGCCTGCCAGTCTCCTCTGCGGGCTTTTGTTAGGCCTGGCTCTCCCAGCAGCACCACACTGCATGGTGGTTTTGTGAAGGGCACAATTCGACACTCTGAGGAGACCACCCAGCTTCCTCCTGAGTCTCCCAGAGAACAAAACTGCCCCTCTGTGTGCCAATGACCTCCCCTTCTGCCAGGCCTCCTTCCAGCCTCCGCCTCCCTGCCAAGGGGAAATGGAGAGGCGGTCAGGCCCTTGCTCTGTGGGAACCCAGGGGATGGCGTGCTAATGAGCTGTCCCTGGCCGGAACAAACACTGTACCTGGGGTGCTGCTGCCACCCTGTGGCAAAGGTCTTTCTCTGAGCTCCTCGTGGCCACTCCCGACCAGACCACATGGAAACAGCATGGACCTGAAACCCATCACTGATTGACTCAAGCAAAGGCCATAGAGACAGAAAATGGTTCAGAAGCAAAAAGGAACTTGCACTCTGTGTCTCCAGAGTGATCTTCCAAGTGTGGTCCCCACACCAGAAGTATCAGCATCCCCTGGGATGCTAGACCTACCTAGACCTACCTAATTAGAACCTCAGAGGGTCGAGCCTGCCATCTGTTGTAACAAGCCCTCCAGGTGGTTCTGATGAGCACCAAAGGTTGAGAACACTGGTCTAGAGTCCAGAAAGAAACAGACTTCAGCGTTGACAGGCTATCCTAATCCTGGCTTTGCTTATGAGCTATGTGACCTTGTGCAAGTCATTTAACCTTTCCGTGCTTTGATTTGCTCCATAATCATTCCTATTTTCTAGGATTATTAAAGGCTAGATAAAAAACAAAGGTGAAGTCACTGACACTGGGGCAACTGCATGGCTCAGTCAGTTAAGCATCTGCCTTAGACTCAGGTCATGATCCCTGGGTCCTGGGATTGAGCCCCTCATTGGCCTCCCTGCTCAGCCGGGAGCCTGCTTCTCCCTCTGCCACTCCCCCTGCTTGTGCTCTCTCTCTCAAATAAATAAAATCTTAAGTAAATAAATAAAGTCCCTGACATACATACATGCTCGATAAATGGTGCTAGTTTGGGATGTTATTATAATGGGGTCATAAATTTGTTCGCACTACCAGTAAAATATCTGGAGAAAATGAAGTTCCTTCCTCTATTTAACATATATTTAATAGAGTGCCAGCATAGTGATGGGTAATGTAGATGTAGGGATGTACAGATAAAGTCCCTCTGTTCGTACAGTTACAGTCCAATAAACATACACTACAATGGACTAGATAATGTACCCTCCCAAAGTCATGTGTGGAAACCCTAACTCCACTGTGACTGTATTTGGAGAAAGGTAATTAAGCTTAAGTGAGGTAATAAGAATAGGTACTTAATTCGACAGAATTGGTGGCCCTCTCTCTGTGTGCACACCCCGAGGAGAGGCTCCATGGTGCCACAGGGAGAAGACTGCCATCTGCAAGCCAGGAAGAGAGCCCTCACGAGAACCCAACCATATGGGCACCCGAAGCTTGGACTTCTGGACTCCAGAACTGTGATAGGAAAGATCTCTGCTGTTTCGGTCACTCAGTCTGCGGTATTTTGTTAGGCAGCCCAAGCTCACTAAGACAGTGGGTCAAGTTGTAATCACTGTTAGGAAGACTAGAAAAGCTGCAAAGAGCTGGAGAGGGATCAGAGCACTATTGAAATGGGGTGGTCAGGGAAGGCTTCCAAAGGAGGCTCTGTTTTAGGAAAGACCTGAATGGAGTGAGAGGTCAAGCCCGGGGACCTCCGAAGACCTCCGGTGTGTGGTGCAAGCGGTGTGGCAGGAACAGCCAGGAGGCCGGGAAGGCTGGACAAAAGGGCAGGGTCAGAGAGGGGCTGAGGGAGAAGCCCTCTGGCAGGGTCTTGCAGCCCTCTGTGAGGACTGTAGATTGTACTCTAGGTGTGATGGGATGCCACTGGGGGTTTGAGAGACCGGAGATCCTTTGTTTTATCTCTACCTTCTCTCTTTGCCCTTTGGGATGAACAGTCCTAGCACTTCCCCACGTAAAGAGTCTCCTTTAGGTAACTTGGCTACCTTCTGTTTCAATGCTCGGCATCTTTCGGTGCAGTCCTCTGGACTTCCCATTCCCTCTCCTCCCCTCCACTTTCTTCACCCAGCTCTGGAACTCACTCCAGGGTCCCCAACAGACCTGCTGGCTCTCAGCCTGACATCCACACCACACGGGAACTGAGAGAGGCCTCAGGTATGCAGACCACACGGTCTGCCGGTCTGCCGGTGCAGAGTGAAGGAGCAGGGAGGAGAGGGGTCAGAGCGCTCTGCCCATGCTCTGCTCCTCAGCTTGGGGGACACCTGCTCTTGGGGCCTCCCTCCTTTTTCCAGCCATCCTGTGGATGGAAGAGGTGGGGTTTCTGCCATCCACTTCTCTTCCTACATGAACCTCCCAAATGAAAACCCTACGGTCTTGTTCACTGGCCTGGGTCTTGATAAGCTAAGGAAGGAGATGAGGGAATTTAGAAAATCTCTCTTCACAATGCCTGTTCTCAACTCTATGGCCTTGAAATAAGACTCTATTTTGAAAATCAGAACCTGAATACTATTAATTTCTTTCTGCAGTAATTTCCCTAATTTCTTGAGGCAGATGAGGAGCCTTGGCTGGGTTGACAGAAACCTATTTAGAAAAGCAAAAGAGAAAATCATGTCAATTTTTCCCATCAAAATATTAGGTAGTAATCATACTCATTGCTGTTGTTATTATTATTACTACAGAAAAATGAAGCCCGGGGGTAGGGAAACCATCACTGTGGTTCTTTATCATTTGATGGATTTTTTTTCCAGTCTCTCTTCAAAGACTACTTTTTTTACTTCTACTTAAGAAATCCTTATTTCTCTCTCTGAGATTTATTCATTTATGAAATTACAACTATTTTGGGTCTTTATGTCTGGCCTAGGTTTTTCTTCCATTTTCCTATTTCCTCCATTTGTCTCTCTCATGAGGTTGTGACCTGCCCCAGGTCACTCTGGACCTCTTCTCTGTACTTTAGAGGCCCTGTGAGGCCCCATGGGAGAAAGACTAAGGAACCATGCTTGGGGAAAAAGCTAAGGAGTTCTAGAGCTCAGACACCATCATGGAACCCACCTTGTGGCTTCTAGCCCTTGGGGGGTCAGCCTGGATAGAGTCCAAACATTTCCCTAAGGCAAGAGCCCTCTTGAAGTGGACAGAAGACTTGAAGTAAAAATAATGGAAATGTATTTCAAATCTACTCCCCCTACCCAGAAAAAAAAAAAAAAAATCAAGGCAAACCCTGACATAGGAAAGAGGTCACCATTTACTAGGTATTTCCTGCCCTAAGGGAAATCAGAGACCAGGATGGCCACACCATCTCTCAGAGGCCCTTGCTGGAAGAAATCAAGGGTCCTTCCAAGCAAAACAGAAAAGACTGCCCCACCCACCTGTCTCAAACTCTCAGACTGCAAGCAGATGCCCCCTTCCTCCTGCCCTGTCCTTGTCGCAGCTATGCGCTTAAGAGACAGCGAGCCACCCCAGAATGGCTAAGCCTGAGCACCAGCTTTGCCATCAGGCGCTGCCAGTTCAAACCACACTCCTCCACTTCTGTATTGTGTTTCCTTGGGACAGTAATGCCACTTCTCTAAACCTAAGGTCTCCTCCTCTGGTGAAGTATCATTGGCATCGCGGAGTTTTATGGGTATTTAATTAGGTGATACTTAGCTGACGCCCGGGACACCCGGCACATACATGTGCTCAATACGCTGTAGCAATTTCTGGGGCTGAAACCCTGTAGGCACCAGGACAGCCAGACCTGCTGTTCACTGCTCCGTCACTTCTGATTAGTCAGCACCCATGCTTGGGCAATTGTGAAGTATTTTTACTATCACCTTTGGCTACTGTTAGTATTGACGTTATTATTAGTTATTATTACGTTTGTTTCACACAGTGTGTGTAGGCTGGCTTTATCTGGAGGGAGGGAGGGAGGGAGGGTGGGAGAGAGAGAGAGAGAGAGAGAGAGAGAGAGAGAGAAGGATCCTGCCACAGGATGGCAGCAAATAATCTCAAGTCCTTTCCCGCTCTAAAGTTTCACGAATCTGGGAAAATGCCCTATAGCTGGAATTGAGTCAGGCCAAACAGGATTGGATTGTAACACAAGCCCGTTGTCTGAGCCAGAAGCATCATTCTCTGCTCCTTCGCATCCAAGCAGGAATCCACAGGAGTCTGGGGCTCTGTTGCCCAGGCTCAGAGGATTTGTCCACATCCCTGCCCTCCTTCTCTTTAATCCTCTGCTCTCCTTTGATGGCATGCAATCACTGTCTATCTCTGTGCTCTGCAGCGATGCTCCCCGCAGGCCAGGCTTGATTCTTCTTGCCAAATGATAAATTAAGTCTACTCTGGTACTTAGCTCTGGACACAGGATGAAGGGGAGAAATTCCTTGTTAGCACTGACATCTGGTGGTCGTCAAGAGGCCGGCACTGCCGTATCTTGAACTTGAAAGCATTAACCTAACAATCTTAACTGCAGCGGAATTAATTCCTCACGTTCTGCTCCCCTCTCCCCCACCACAAGCATCACTTCCCTTCTTGTAGCTGGACACAGAAGGGAGGGGGAAACAACAAGGGCTTAGAGGCAAACGTAACCAAGGGTCCATCGCCCATCACGCCCATCATGAGATCCTGGGTAAACCTCTGTAAGCCTCAGCTGCAAAATTGGGAAAAGAAAACAACCCCCCACAGTGGGCATGGGGGTGTCTTTTTTTATTCAATGCTCAAAACAACTCCTTTGATGTTAAATTCCAGGTACTTATTAAGCACTCAAAAAAACTGGTTCTCTTGCCCCTTTTATCATTTTATATAAGGCACTCATTAATTGACCTATAAAATCTAGATTCCTATTTCCTTCCTATCATTGCTTGCCTGCCTTACTCCATTAAAAGAATAGCAAAGGTTTATGGAAGGCTTACCTGGTGCCAGGCATTGTTCTAAGAGATTTACATGGTTAAAATCAAGTCTTGTCAGCCCTCTGAAATGGAGACTATTATCCCCCCCATTCTACTGATGAGGAAAATGAGGCCTGGTGAGTTTAAGTAGGTTTCTCAAGGCCACAAGCTGTGGGACCAATAAGTTTGTCTGCTTGCTTGCTTGCTTGCCTGTTTGGAGAGGGGGGAGGGGCAGAGGGCGAAGAAGAAAGAACCCTCAAGCAGACTCCCTGCTGAGCCCAATACAGGGCTCAACCTCATGACCCTGAGATCATGACCTGAGCAGAAATCAAAAGTCAGACACTTAACCAACTGAGCCACCCAGGCGCCCCCTGGAACTAATGTTTTTAATTCAACAGTGTGGGTCTAGCAAGCATACTCTTAACCTTTCAGCTAAATTTGGCTCTTCGCTTCCCTAATAATAATAGCTAACACATAGTGACTGCTTAGTATGTGCTTAGCTCTTTACATAGATGGTCTCATCTAATCTTTATTAAAACTCTGCAGATAATTATTATCATTACCCCCATTCTACAGATGAGAAAACTAGGTCAAATCACTTGCCTGAAGTCACAAAACTAACCAACGGTGAAGTTGGAATTCCAATAAGATGATGCGATTCTAGAGTCTTCTGTCTTAACCACACTTCTCCTTCTTTCATGTAGTTCCAGCCTCCCAAACTGCTTGTGATTTCAAAGGCAGAGCAGTCTCTGCCTGCAGAAGGTACTCCCTCACCAGGTGGTTGATGTGATGACGGTGGTAGTGATCATGGCCAAGTGGGTAACGGAGTCTGGTCCAGCCTTTGTGATTGCACAGTAAGGCAACCACAGGAGAGATAGAGAAAGCCCCGGTGACTCTCGGTGTGTTTCCTGTCCAGTGTCTGAAAGCAGGGTGACAGCAGAACTGAGACTAAACAAGTTCTCAATTTAACGGCATCATCTTTAACTTGATGAATTCCACATGGCCAGGGTTAGCACCTGTTTGAGTACTATCCTCTTCCTCTTTCAGTGTCTCTCCATAGACATGTCATTGTCATTTTCGGTGAGACAGTTCATCAGGGTCCTGAGAACCACAGGCATCGGGCATCCTGGGTTCCTGACGTTAACTGTTGGTCGTTCCCCCACCCCTTGACCATCTCCACCACCCTTCCTCATCTCCCATCCCCGTTGCTGTGGCAACCAAGAATGCCCTCACACATTTTTAAATGTCCCTTGAGAACAACCTTCCCTGGGTCAAGAACCAGTGTAGCTGAAAGGTGGTTTTACTCTAGATGGAGTATAACTTCCCTGAATCAGGCATTCACAATGTTTATGGAATTTTGATATTCTATCTCTAACACCCTTGCTTGTCAGTTACCTATCATTGTAAGCTCCTCCCAATCTGGCACTCTGTTCGTTTTGTAAGGTACATGATATTGTGGAAGATCCTATTCTCCTTCATGAAATCACAGAAACCAAACTCTTAATTTGTACTACCTTCTGGGTCTTTCAGCAGTGCAGTTGATTCAGTGTGTATGTATTTGTGTACATATATTATACATGTGTGTATATATAATATATATAATATAAACAAACATATACAACACAAGAACAATTCAATGACTTTTTTAAAAAGTGAGAACTTCATGATACTTTTGATATAAAAGGTCCCCCCACCAGGGTGTTATGCAGAAAAAAAGGACAGGTGGGGAGGAATCACTGGCTCCAATGAGAGGAGACAGCAGCCGGCCAACCCAAACCTTGGGTGGCTGTTTTCTCTTTGTTAGTAAGCTGTGTTATTTTCCTTTCACTCCTGCAACAACTTACCATAAACTTAATGGCTTAAAACAATACAAATTTGTTCTCTTACAGTTCTAGAGATGAGAAGTCTAAAATCAAGGTGTTAACTGGGCTGCATTCCTTCTGGGGGGTACTGGACAGAATCTATATTCTTGCCTTTTTCTGTTTCTACATGCCATCTGCATTCCCTGGCTGGTGGCCCCTCCCTGACCCCCCTCCAACCTCTTACTTCCATTGGCATATCTCCTGCCGCTCACTCTAAACTTGCCTCCCTCTCGCAAGGACACTTGTGATTACATTGGCTCTACCCAGACAATCCAGCATAGTTTTCTCATCGCAAGATCGTTAACAAAGTTCCTTTTACCACGTTAGGTGACATGTTCATAGGGTCCAGGGATTGGACATGGACCTCCTTGGGTGACCATGACTCAGCCTGCCATAGACACCTAGACCAGGTTTCCTCCCATGAGGGGTTTTCCAGTTTAAGGCTTCTCTTCTCTAACAGAATGGTACTTGGAAGCTCCACGAGACCCAGGCTCCACATCCATGAAACAAACCTTTATTCTCTACAGTAAAACAGGATGGTATGGTGCTTTGGGATCAAAGGACAGGACTTCTGAGCTAGCCTTTGTCACCTTTTATCAGCTGGATCACAGACAACTCACTGCACCTCACTGAGCTTCAGTTTCTTTGTGTGTGAAATGGAAACACCACCTGCTCCCAGGGTTGACATGAGGATTGAAGATCAGCTCTGAAAAGGGCCTGGAACACAGTAGGACCTCCAGGGGACCCTCTTGGGTGACAGTGAACTGGAGCTACCCAGGAATAGCATTATCATGATGAGCCTGCCCATGATAGGGATGAAGGGTGAGGCAAGGAGGAAGAACCCAGAGAAAAGAAAATGTTGGCGACAGGGCAAGAATGAGGTCATCCTATCCTTCTTTTTCTACTGGGCCTACCTTGTGAAGACAATAAAAATCTCTTTCTGCTATTACATTACCCATTGTTAACATCAAATATACAAGCAGTAGACGTCAGGTCTGTGTTGGGAGCAAATGGCTAGCCTCAAGAGGAATGCCTTCTGGGCTTTGAAGATGGTGCTGGGATTTAGGAGACTCAAAAGTTATGCTGAATATTCAACATTGCTCATCCCTGGTTGGATTGAAAAAGCAAAAATCCTTAAGTGATTGGTGGTCTCAGTTTCCTTCTCTGTAAATGAGGATTTTGGAAAAAAAAAAAGCCTCTCTTTCTAACTGGATAGCGCACGGAGGAACCTCAAAAAATTTCATTAATGAATGTGCCTTTCATCTTTATATTTTGAAGGATAATCATGGCTTAACTCAGGACTTGCGTCTTAGAAATCGGTGTCAGCACATGAAAGAGTTAAGTATGTGATTCTATTACGAGAAAGACTTGTGAAACTCTACTACTGTTTCTTTTATGCTCTAAGGCACTGATCATTTTCATCGGTGATAAGACACCTTGTTCAAAACAATTAGCTCTGGCAAAACACGGATACACAGAACATTAAATTCAAAAAGTGTTCGTTTTCTTCTTCCCTGCCATACATATGAGATAATGGAGATAAGAAAAGTAGGTGGAAGATGATGCTAAGTAATTTCAAGGCATTATTACAGAGGGAGGCTGGTGAGATTTTTTGTCCTTTTGACAAATTGAAAGAAGCCGGCAGAACAAATCTTGTTTCGGGAGTGCATTTTCACTTAGCTGTCCTCTAAGTGGAAATGCATTACCCCTAGAAAGAAAAATCAAAGTTCTTCAACTGACGAAGATAAAATGGCAAATTTGGCTCCCAGCGATACATGCCTGACAGCTACTTGAGTTCCAGGAAAAGAAAACAAAAAATTAAATTTGACAGAAATGAAGAGGAGGGAAAAAGAAAGAATTTTTTCCAGTTAGTGTCTCTATGCCTTTGAAGAGATTTTAGGGCAATTCAATAATGGGCCACTTAGACGTCTCCCCCATTTTATCCTATAGACATGAATGCTCTTTCAATGGAGTTGCCCCCCTATACACAACAGGCGGTGTCTACACGTATAGTCCATGGATCGATTGCATGATGACTTGCTCAAGACAACCTAAGAACAACCGTGAGCAATGACCTGCCTAGAAATGAATTGTACAGCTTTCCATCAGCCCTCATTTCTGGACTCAAGAATGCACTTCCGCAGAATTCTTGCAAAAGCCTGTTCTCCAGTCTGAGCTTCTGGTTGAGGAGTTGGTTCCATGTTTAGAGAACTGTGCTATCCAGTATGGTAGTGGCTACTTTAATTTAAATTAAGTTAACTAAGTTATTTAAGTCAATTATATAAATTAATTAGCCAATTTTACTTAAAATTAAATGAAACTGAAAATTCAGTTCTTCAGTTACACTGGCCACATGCTGAGTATTCAATAGCCCCAGGTGGCTAGCGGCTACCATGTTGGAGAGCACAGATATAGGAATGGCCAGCAGGGCAGAAAGTCTTATTCACTGAGTTATGGCTGAGCTCAGGACACTGTAGGTTGATAGTGAAGGGTGGGGAGTGGGAGAGGTGGTGCGAAAGGAAGACAGCTAGAGAGGAGGGATTGCCACGGACTTCCATGAGCAACCGGAGGGGAATTCAAGTCAAGAAATAATTGCTGAAGGCCTACTCCATGAGCACCAAGCCTGAGAGAAACAAAGGTAAATAAATGAGATGTAGTTCCTGTCCTCAGGAAATTCAAAGTAAGACCAAAGAAACAAATATGCATTACGAAACCACTTAAATACAAATTAGAGTGCCAAAAGGAACATATCATGAGAGAGCAATGGGGGCACTTGGGGAGTTATTAATGGAAATTAAAGATGAGAATATTTTAGTGGCTGAAGGGTGGAAGAAAAAGGAGACCACAGGGTAGGAGAGGACCCCCAAAGGGAGATAACAGGGCTTGGAGAGAAATGTGAAAGCGGATTTGCTAACGAACACAAGCTGATATGGAGCCAGGCTAGTAGAAGGTGTAGATTCCCAACATCATTGTTTATTAGACTCCCACCACTATGTTTGGAAAGATGTTTATCATTGTTACCTCTGTTTTTTTCTTGAAGCTTTTTCTAATGTATGCCTGTACTATGTTTTGGGTTGCTGAACTCCTTCTGGATCAAAGATTTCATAATGTTATCATTAAGAAGGGGCCAGTAGATATATTCATTCATCCAACAAATACTTACTGGGGATCTACTCTGAGCTAGGGGGATACAGTGGTGGATTAAACAGGGGAAAACCAAGCCCTAGTGTGAGAAGAGTCGATCAAGGGGGCAGTTCCAGGGAGACAGTGGGATGATGATGTCCGTGCCCAATTGGCAAGATTTGTTTTGGACCAGTGGGGGGACATCTTTCCTTTTCATAGGAGGTTATGACCAATTGGTACAAATTTTCTATAAAATAATTGGGGAAAATATATCAAAAGCCTTCAAAATGTCCATAGCCATTGACTCAGTAATTCCTCTTCTAGAAATCTTCTTTGAGGAAATCATCAGTACATGGTCAAAGACGAGGAGCCTATAGTGGTGCTTATAGAATATGGACTTACCAATAATATAACCTTGCGCAAATTCCTTAACTTCGTGTTCCACATTTTAAAATAGGAAAATAATATTTATCCATAAGATTATTGTGAGGTTTAAATGAACTAATATGTAAAACACTTGACACTTGGTAAGCACAAAAATGTTGAAGATTTATCGTTAAAGCAAAAGAAAATGGAAATATCAGAAGTCTCTAGCAATAGCATGTGGTTTCTAGAAGCAGTATTTGGCCACACAACGTGCGGCAGAAACTGCTAGTTGACCCTCAATATCTGTCTTCTCCTTCTAAAGAAGGAGAAATGAAAGAAGTAGAAACACTGGTTTTAGCTGGACTGATAGTCGCCTAGATTAAACGCATTTCCCATCCTTCCTTGTGGCCAGTTAGAGCCACATGACTGGGCTGGTCAGTGGGATGTGAGCAGAAGTGAAAAGCATACGTTCTGGGTTTCATCCTTAAAGGTTAGGGGTATGTCTTGCCTATCTTCTTTCCCTTCTTTCTCATTTTCACATAAATGTGGTGGTGAGACGTCTTGGATCCTGCAGATGGGGGCCACACCTGAGGATGGCAAAACACTACAATAAAGGAGCCTGAGGGGTGCCTGGGTGGCACAGCGGTTAAGCGTCTGCCTTCGGCTCAGGGCGTGATCCCGGCGTTCTGGGATCGAGTCCCACATCAGGCTCCTCCGCTGTGAGCCTGCTTCTTCCTCTCCCACTCCCCCTGCTTGTGTTCCGTCTCTCGCTGGCTGTTTCTATCTCTGTCGAATAAATAAATAAAATCTTAAAAAAAAAATAAATAAATAAAGGAGCCTGAGCCTCTGAACACTGGCTCAGAGGCCACAACAGAGAAACAAATTTCTATCTTGTTTAAACCACTCTTATTTTGTGTCTCTTTCACAACAGTCAAACCTGTTTCCTATTTGCACACAGAAACATTATGCAACTATTTTAAATGATGCTTTAAGAAGCCATTCGAATGTCACAAAAGAATGTTTATGTTACACTAGGGGGAAAAAAACTGGATCCCAAATTGTATATAATATGTATATTATATGTAAATAATATAATATATATATAATATGTATATTATATAAATATGTATATAATTGTATATAATATGATCTTAGCAATTCTTTAAAAAATTCATGGTTAAAAACACTGGAAGGGGGTGCCTGGGGGGCTCAGGCAGTTAAATGTCTGCCTTCTGCTCAGGTCATGATCCCAGGGTCCTCGGATCAAGTCCTGCATCGGGCTCCCTGCTCTTCAGGGAGCCTGCTTCTCCCTCTGCCTCTAACTCTCATGAATGAATAAATAAAATCTTTAAGAAAAAAAAAACTGGAAGGAACTATGCCTAAATAGAATTAAGTTTGAATATTGTCTTTCTACTTGTCTATACTTTTTCAAATTTTCTGCAGTATACATCCAAATGTTGATAATCAAGAAAATATAAAGTATAAAGATTCTAGCCACCTGTATTTCTGACAAAGCCACCCCAACTGCCAGAAATACCCCTTCTTCTGCACTCATGGGCCATTTCATTCCTGCCCCTGTTATACTGTAAGCAAGCACACTGTGTCTTATGTAACTTTGTGTTGCACAGAATTTCACCTCTAGCAGACAAGAATTTGACAGATAAATCACAATTAGAAAGGCTGAGATGTTTATAAATACAGGTAACTTAAAGCAATAACTTGTCTGGGGCTCCTGGGTGGCTCAGTCGGTTCGGTTAAGTGTCTGACTCTTGATTTCTGCTCAGGTCCTGATCTCAGGGTCATGAGATGGAGCCCCGCATGAGGCTCTTCACTGAGCTTGGAGCCAGCCCCCTCAAGATCCTCTCTCTCCCTCTGCCCCTTCCCCCCTGCTCATGCGCTCTCTCTTTCTCTCTCTCTCAAGAAAAAAAAAAAGCAATAACTTGGCTGCTTTATTTGTACATTACCTATATTACAAGCAAATTAGTCACAGGTTGCCTGGGGGCGCCTGGGTAGCTCAGTCTGTTAAGCCCCTGACTCTTGATTTTAGCTCAGCTCATAATCTCAGGGTTCTGGGATTGAGCCCCACATCAGGCTCTGTGCTCAGTGGGGAGTCTGCTTGAGGATTCTCTCTCTCCCTCTCCTCTTCTCTCCCTCTTCCCTTCCCTCCACTTACTCTCTCTCTCTCAAATAAATAAATCTTAAAAAAAAACAAGCAAATTAGTCACAATCCATTGTATTTAGTTTATCTTCCAATGTTAAACTTAAAAACAATACAAAATTTATTGTAGCTGCATTAAGTTTTTTTTTTTTTTAAATGATTTTTTATTATATTATGTTAGTCACCATACAGTACATCCCCGATTTCCGATGTAAGGCTCGATGATTCATTAGTTGTGTATAACACCCAGTGCACCATGCAATACGTGCCCTCCTTACTACCCATCACCGGTCTATCCCATTCCCCCACCCCCCTCCCCTCTGAAGTCCTCAGTTTGTTTCTCATAGTCCATAGTCTCTCATGTTTCATTCCCCCTTCTGATTACCCCCCCCTTTCTTTATCCCTTTCTTCCCCTACCTATCATCCTAGTTCTTATGTTCCATAGATGAGAGAAATCATATGATAGTTGTCTTTCTCTGCTTGACTTATTTCACTTAGCATTATCTCCTCCAGTGCTGTCCATGTTGTAGCAAATGTTGAGAACTCGTTCTTTCTGATAGCTGAGTAATATTCCATTGTATATATGGACCACAACTTCTTAATCCAGTCATCTGTTGAAGGGCATCTCGGCTCCTTCCACAATTTAGCTATTGTGGACATTGCTGCTATGAACATTGGGGTGCATATGGCCCTTCTCTTCACTACGTCTGTATCTTTGGGGTAAATACCCAGTAGTGTAGCTGCATTAAGTTTTACACATTTTTCTTTCGAATATTTACAACCACTCTATTAAGCATGTATTATCCCCATTTTACAGATTTCAAAACTGAGGTTCAAAGAGGTTATTTGTCCTAGATCACAGAACTAGCAAGTGATAGGGCTGAGATTGTAACATAGATCTTTCTGAGTCTAGCACATTGTCCTACATAATATCTTTTTATCCAAGCATTTATTTTAGTGTATGCTTTTAACCTTTTAACCTCATAATAGCAGTACTAGTAATAGATAATACCTATGCAGTGTATAGTAAGTGCTAAATAATGTCCTAAACAATATTTGTATATATACACACACATATATACTCTTTTAATCCTCACAATAATCTACAGAAGTATTTTTATTGTAGTAATAATATATTCCCTTTTTTATTCACTAGTTTATAACTAAAAAAGGAAAACATGTCCCAGTCTAATCATGAGAAAAACATCAGACAAATCCCAATTAAG